>NC_136269.1:52809881-53116256 GCF_964187855.1 Myxine glutinosa | reverse complement strand
CGAATCATCGAATCACATCGAATGGACCAAACCGTTCGCTTTGGACCAAACCATTGCATGTAAATAGAGGGGGGGGGTTCTGTGGTCGTTGCGAATGGACCAAACCATTCATGTTTTTTTTTTTTTTTTTTTTGGCAAGGAACGGGCACCCACGTACGGGCACGTCCTAGCTTATATATAGTACGGGCATGCCCTAGTTTCAACAATATTGATAGATAAAGGTGATATAATATAACAAATATCATGAAATATTTACATTTTGTAGTCCATTGTACAATTTAAATAAACATAAAGGCAAATTTCGCATGTGGAAAAAGTAAGTACACCCTTGTGACTCCAATAGGTGGTATTGCCTCCTTTGGCAGAAACAACCTCAAGTAGGCGTTTCTTATAACTGTCTACCAGTCCTCTGACATCGACTGGGAGAAATTTTTTGCCCATTCCTCCATGCAGAATTATTTCAGCTGTGCGATGTTTGAGGGGTTTCTTTCATGCACAGCTCGTTTCAACTCCCCCCCACAACATCTCGATGGGATTTAGATCCGGGCTTTGACTTGGACATTCCAGAATCCTCCATTTCTTTATTTTCAGCCAT
Organism: Myxine glutinosa; assembly: GCF_964187855.1. Classification (NCBI taxonomy): domain Eukaryota; kingdom Metazoa; phylum Chordata; class Myxini; order Myxiniformes; family Myxinidae; genus Myxine; species Myxine glutinosa. The sequence goes on along the minus strand of NC_136269.1, from coordinate 53,115,661 downwards.
TCCTTGGTGGATTAACTGGTATGTTTAGGGTCATTATCATGTTGCAAGGTCCACCTTCGGCTGAACTTCAACTTTCCGACAGATGGCGTCACATTATCCTCAAGCACCCTCTGGTACAATGAAGAATTCATAGTGGATTCTATGATGGTGAGCTGCCCAGGCCCTGATGCAGCAAAGCTGCACCAAACCATAATATTTCCACCACCATGCTTTACAGTTGGTATCAGGTTCTTGTGGTTAAACGCTGTCTTTGGTTTTCGCCAAACATGTCTTCTGGTACTGTGGCCAAATAGCTCTACCTTTGACTCATCTGTCCAGAGCACATTGTTCCAGAAGTGTTGGTCTTTGCCTAGGTGTTCATTGGCAAACTTTAGTCTTGCCCTGATGTTCTTTCTGGAAAGCAAAGGTTTCCTCCTGGCACACCTCCCATGTAGATCAAATTAGTTCAGCCTCTTTCTAATGGTAGACTCGTGCACTTTGACATCAACAGTGGCAAGAGCTACCTGTAGGTCCCGTGATGACATTCTGGGGTTCTTAGAGACTTCTTTCAGCATCTTGCGGTCTGCTCTTGGGCTGAACCTGCTGGGGCGGCCTGGCCTGAACAAGTTGGCAGTTGTTTGGAATCTTCTCCCCTTGTAGATGATCTTCTGGACAGTCGAATGATTGATTTCAAATTGTCTGGAGATCTTTTTAAATCCCTTCCCAGACTCGTAGGCATCTATAACCTTCTTTCTGAAGGCCTCAGAGAGCTCTTTTGATCTAGGCATGGTGACGCCACACAATTCAAGAACAAAGAGCAAACCAAACGAAATGTCTGAGGTTTAAATAAGAGAGGTTCCTCCAAGAACCTCTCTATCGATGTTCTAATCATTTGCACCTGAGCTGGTGCACCTGATTCGAATTTTAGGTATTTGAAGTAGTGATAAATGTAGGTAGGGGTGTACCTACGTTTTCCACATGCGAAATTTGCATTTATGTTTATTTAAATTATACAATGGACTACAAAATGTAAATGTTTCATGATATTTGTTATATTATATCACCTTTATCTATCAATATTGTTGAAATGAAGATCAAATAGCTGTATGTTGAAATATGTTGAAAAAGTCAAAACTTTCCATGGGGTGTACTTACTTTTTCACGTGACTGTATATTGTAACGAATTTGAGAAGTGTAACGAATTTGAGAAGTGTAACGATTTGAGAAAGTGTAACGAATGTGAGAAGTATGGTTTTGTTGTGTGTAACTGACCCTCGTAATGTAAAGAAAGGTCGAAGCTCGTCCTCTTCGTTAATTCCATAAACCTACACACAGGACACCATATATCCTTTTAAATAGTTAGTCCCTTATTCTATGTAGGCTAAGGATGTGTTTCCCAATAGGTTGACTCTTCATTGCACCGAATTAAATAAGAGTAGGCCCCTCCGACGCCCCATGGCAGCTTCCAAGTGCCAGGTTTGCCAGGTTTGCTGCAATTTACTCTTTAGGCACTTTGCTGCATTTTCATCTGCTGTCCAATTTGCTGCAATTGACTCTTTATGCACTTTGCTGCATTTTCATCTGCCGTCCACTTTGCTGCATTTGACTCCATTACGCACGAGGTAACGACGAAGAAGAAAGGCGGGTCTCCACCTCGTCATAGAGGGGAGGGGTAAGTCGGCCCCGCTCATCCAACCCAGAACGAGGGGTTTGGCTTGAGAGGGCGGAGAGAGAACGCTTGGGGGAGGTTCGCAAAGGGTGAAGGGCGGGGCCTATATAACCCGCCGCGGGACGCTCCCCACGGAGATGAGCTGAGAGGAGAGATGAGTTCTGAGTCCAGGAGATGCGCTGGAGATGAGCAGGTGTGACCAAGCCGCCGTGAGACGTGCCGCGCTGCAGGAAAAACAGACCGAGGCAATGCAAGGAGCGCGTGAGGCAGCAGTACGGAGAAAGGAACTTCGCCCGCGCAGTTTGGGACCAACGACCGTGGCTTGGCTTCTTGACAGCGGTGCCTTCTGGCCCGACCGTGCCCAGTAATAATAATAATAATAATAATAATAATTCATTTATTTTGTATAGCGCTTTTCCAGAAGCCCAAAGGCGCTTTGACAGAGTGGCAAACATAATGCATAACAATACATGAAAACAACAATTGCAAAAAGACAAGAATCAATAGGGAAATATTTAAAGCAAAAGGAGGGAGAAGGAGAAGAGATAGTCAGGGGTTAAATGCTGTGGGTTGAATGTTGAATGCAGTGTTGAACAGGTGGGTCTTTAGTGATGTTTTGAATGTGGTGAGTGAGGAGGAGTCTCTGATGGTGTGAGGTAGTGAGTTCCAGAGGGTGGGAGCAGCGATGGAGAAGGCCCTGTCCCCCCAGGATCTGAATTTGGTCCGGATGGAGGGGGTCAGGAGGTTGGTACCAGCAGAGCGGAGGTTGCGGGTGGGAGTGTGTCTGGAGAGGAGGTCAGCCAAGTAGGATGGGGCCAGGTTATGGAGGGCTTTGTATGTCAAGAGGAGGATTTTGTACTGGATTCTCTGGGGGATGGGGAGCCAGTGAAGCTTGTAAAGGACGGGGGTGATGTGGTCACGGGTCCGGGAATGGGTGAGTAGACGGGCAGCGGAGTTCTGAATGTATTGGAGTTTATTGGTGATTTTTGAGGGTGAACCATAGAGGAGGCTAATGCAGTAGTCCAGACGGGAGGTGATGAAGGCGTGGATGAGGGTTTCTGCAGCCGTGGAGGAGAGGGATGAGCGGAGACGGGCAATGTTTTTCAGGTGAAAGAAGGAGTTTCAGTACCCGCTGAACCTTCCTTGCCTCTCAAAGCCACCCATCTCCAAGCCATTCATTCCTGCCTGCATTTCCCCATGTAAGTGTGATCGTCCGTCTGTCTTTAACGTTGTCCTGGGGTTTATTAATTAAGCTTGTATAGGTAAGCTAATGATTTCACTGTGTTTCCTGCTCCTTCCATTTTCTGTATATAACCTTGACTGCTCTCTTTGCTTTGGCTTGTGTAAATAATTAATAAATCCTGTTATTCCTCCGTACTTCTTCTTCTTCATTCTCGTTCGGTCGCTTTAGAGGTTTCCATATTGAGTGTACGTGGCGCGATTCGGCCAACGTTCAGGAATCGGGTTAGTCGGGGTAACTGTTCGGGCGCGGCGGCCATCCGCTCGGCAAACAACATCCTCGCCGCGGTCCCGTAACAATATATACACAAAGAATTAAGTTAAGCACCCCCCCGTTTTTGTACAACCTCGCACATTACAAGTTTGTTGTCGTCAAAACAGTGTAATATACCCATGATATTGCTATATTTTCTGGAGAAGTGATATTATGGTCACATAAAAACATAACAATCATGCCGTTTTCAATATTTTATTCTGAATAATTTAAGGTGAAATTTTTTGGGAATTTTAGGCATATTTTCACCTCAATTTAAGTATGGAGCTATAGGTCCATCACGGACAGTGTGGATGACGTTTATGTTTTCTAACGTACAGTCATTGTTCTGAGAAGACCTCTAGCGATCTTTGCGTCAATAACGTGTGTAGGACCCACGTGATCGGATCACTGACTCAACCCTACGTCTCATAGACCCTGTAAGCCGTCGTATGCGTTGCTGTGGCAGGTTGTTCCATTCCCGATGTAATGCACGTTCCAATTCATCCAGATTGGCTATTGGAGGGACCATCTTCGCAATTTGTCGTCCCAACATGTCCCAAACGTGCTCGAGGGGGTTCAACCTGCCACAGCAACGCATACGACGGCTTACAGGGTCTATGAGACGTAGGGTTGAGTCAGTGATCCGATCACGTGGGTCCTACACACGTTATTGACGCAAAGATCACTAGAGGTCTTCTCAGAACAATGACTGTACGTTAGAAAACATAAACGTCATCCACACTGTCCGTGATGGACCTATAGCTCCATACTTAAATTGAGGTGAAAATATGCCTAAAATTCCCCAAAAATTTCACCTTAAATTATTCAGAATAAAATATTGAAAACGGCATGATTGTTATGTTTTTATGTGACCATAATATCACTTCTCCAGAAAATATAGCAATATCATGGGTATATTACACTGTTTTGACGACAACAAACTTGTAATGTGCGAGGTTGTAAATAAACGGGGGGGGGTGCTTAACTTAATTCTTTGTGTATATATATATGTGTGTGTTTGTACAAACAAGTGGAACATGTCTTTCAATCCTGACAAATCTCACACTCTCACTTTGTCTCTCCGAAAACACCGTGTGGACAACCCTCCCATCTACTTTCTCAACAATCCTCTCCAAGAAGTTCTGTCACTCAAGCTTTTGGGTCTCAATATCTGCCATGATCTTTCCTGGGAAAAACACATTTCCAAGCTGGCCTCCAAATCGAGTCGCCGACTGGGCATCCTCCGTCATGCGAAGTCCTTTCTGGGCACTTCTGAGCTCCTCCACACATAGAAAGCTTTCATCCGAAGCTCAATGGAATACTGCTCTCCCCTCTGGTCTGGTGCTCCAGCCTCACACCTAGCTCGGCTTCACACGGTTGAAACCAAAGCATTCAGAATCATTGGAATCTCCAGCGATGAAGCTGATTCTGAGGGCCTTTCTCTCTCTCACTGCAGGCAGGTTGGTGGTCTTTCTGTCTTCTACCGACTCCTTTCCGGCCTTTCTCCCCCAGCTGTCTGTGCTATGCTCCACAAATATTCCTGCAGGACACATAAGATCTGCCAGCAACCCACTTCTGGTGAAACTGCCAAAATCAAGACTCTCTGCTCACCTTCACTCTTTCATTCCTCTTTTTTCCTGCCTCTGGAACAAACTCCCTCACTCTCTTCTATCCTTCTCCTCCCTCCAGGTCTTCAAAACAGTTGTTCACCACCATCTGTTATCTTCCCCCATCCAAAACCTTGATATTTTGTGCCCCCATTAAAACACCCCAAATCCGCCTCTTTCAATCCCCAACTTCTTTCCTGAAATTCCTAGTAGTGTTCATTTGCTTTATACCATGTACCCCTCCCTCCTCCCAGCACTCCCCCTTCCACAGATCTACCGACGTCCCTGTTCCCTACTGTTGTTGTGCCTAAGGTTCCCTACTGTTGTTGTGCCAACAACTGTTGTTGTTCAATGTGTTAGCCTAAGGAGCCCTATGCACCTAATGGCACAAGGAGCATGTGTGTGTGTGTGTGTGTGTGTGTGTGTGTGTGTGTGTGTGTGTGTGTGTGTGTGTGTGTGTGTGTGTGTGTGTGTGTGTGTGTGTGTGTGTGAGCGCTTGTGTGCTTCCCTCTCTCCCTCTTGTCTCCCGCTCCCTTCATTGTATTGTTTATGTGTCTGTGCATGTTTTCATGTTCAATGTGTTAGCTCTTACATGAGCCTCGATTCTGTATACAAAAAAAAAGTATATTTATATATCTTGCACATACAGTATATATATAAAAAATTAAAATCCTTCCAGCACACGCTGCCCTCTACTGGAATGTACTGTTTCTGTACGTCCATCGTCTGTCCCCAATTGGAAATCTGAGCAATCGGTCACTCAGCATGCAATGAAGCGCTTGTGACAAAGCCGGACAGAATAAAAAGGGTGAAATTGAGACACAGTAGCAGTGGCACCAGCCCTGCTTTGTTTATGTTCACAGAGAATCGTCCAGAGACAGATAGACAGACATTGAGTGAACGAACACGCCGTAAGAATGCTTGAAGAACCAAGACGCTGCACAATAAAAAATCGACCAACTGAGAATTTTTGTGATTTACTAGTGATGACCACGTGATCGACCGAAAGCTCCTCTTTTATCTTGCCCTCGTACGTCATTGGAGTCCCAGACGGACGTCGAGAGAACCCGCATGAGCCGTGCACGCCACCAGTTCACGATATAAAGTCCTCTCTGTACTCTGTTCTCATGTTCTCAGTGCATCAGACAACACCGGAGCACGTTCGAGGAATGTTTCTCTCTTCCTAAACAGTAACCCTCCTCCTCCTCCTCCTCTTCACCTCCCTCCTCCACACCCCTCCCCCTCTGCCCCAATCTCTCCTTTGCTACACCGACTCGTGCCAACCCCCCCCCCCCCCAACCCTTCCCTCCCCTTCGCCTCTCTCGCACGCGGGGCTGTTGCGCCGAGGACGGAGAGCGAGAGAACGCAGCGTGGGAAGAGCAGCACTACTCGCGGGAAAGACAGAGATATAGATACTGATAGACAGTGAGAAACAGAGCCCACACGGTGTCGAAAGAAAGGTCATAAGGTAGCGCGCAATGGCTTGAAGACGGGTGGAGTGGGTGCTCATAGGTTGACAAATAGAGAGGAGATCCATACACGGGATAAAACAGAAGACAACATTTGTGAAGGCGCCCGTGGTCGCGCTAGCCCTTCCCTGCGGACACCTTTTGGCGCCAAGCTCCGATGGGACGCGCCAGGAGCAGCGCGCACTTGACGCCATGAGCTTCTCCGAGGTAAGATTTACTGATTGACCTTTGCATTACCTTTCCTTCATTGGTTTGGAGTATTAACCATTCGTCCGTAAACGCACTCGCACCTTCCATTGATCTGGCCACAGACGGTTGAGACCCGTAGTTTTTTCAGACCGCGCTTGCGGCTAATGAACGGTCCAGGAGATGAAGAAGATTTCATTGAGGACGAATGATGGACGAGTTGAGCAGAGAAATGCGCAGAGCAAATTATAATGAGGGGAATGAGAAAACGGATTTGGAATAATATACGAAGAGCGTTGGAGGAGAAGGAAGAACGAGGGGTGCCTGAAGTGAATGAAGCGTTGGACGGAGTTAAGATTCCTTGGAAGAATGAGAGACTCGTGCACTAGAAGCTTGGAAGGAATGAGAGTTTGAGCAGATCGAAGAGCTGAAGAAGAATGAACTGCTGAAGTGAATATTAAGAAACTGAAGAGAAGTACAAGTAGGCCTAAGCACTGAATCCCAGGGGAATGAACACTAAGGATGCAGATGAGGAGCTGCTGGGAGTTGAAGAGAGTGAGCGACAGGTTAGAACGAGGAGTGAAAGGGAATGAGCCTCAGGAGCAGGAAAGCTGAGTTCTGCATATGAAACAGCTCACCGTGAGAATGCGCAGGTCCTACATAGGTCTGCACCATGGTCTGCATGATGAAAATGTGCACTCTTGGCTCTATGTGTGCGTGCACTGAAGTCCGCATACGAGTGTTCCGCCGTTATGATTTGAGTTCGCCTTCAAAGCCCATAAATAGTCTGCCTCCTATGTGGTCCATACAAGTGCTCGTGAAATGGGTTCCCCCAGTATATTTACAAGCCCTGGTGTTGCAACTTGCATGTTCAGCGCGGTGTTGCTCGTGTGCCATAGGGACTGCACCTGCTACTCCCAATTGAATGTAAATTAGTCTCAAGCTTCATTGTTTTTCAGATGTGGATGTGGTCTTCCCAGAGTACGATGTTTTTAAGGCAAACATTTTTCATATTTTAAATATATAAATTATATATGCATACTATATATATATGTATATATAATAATATATATATATATAATTATATATGTATAATTATATATGTATAATTATATATGTATAATTATATATGTATAATTATATATGTATAATTAATTAATTATATATGTATAATTATATATGTATAATTATATATGTATAATTATATATGTATAATTATATATGTATAATTATATATGTATAATTATATATGTATAATTATATATGTATAATTATATATGTATAATTATATATGTATAATTATATATGTATAATTATATATATATATATATATATATATATATATATATATATATATATATATATATATACATATATATATATATATATATATATATATATATATATATATATATATATATATATATATATATACATATATATATATATATATATATATATATATATACATACATACATATATATATATATATATATATATATATATATATATATATATATATATATATATATATATACATACATACATATATATATATATATATATCCTGCGTCGGAATGGCGACCTGTCCAGGATTGTGCACCTTAGCCAATGGAACTGCCTAAGCAGCCCTATGCACCTAATGGCACAAGGAGCATGTGTGTGTGTGTGTGTGTGTGTGTGTGTGTGTGTGTGTGTGTGTGTGTGTGTGTGTGTGTGTGTGTGTGTGTGTGTGTGTGTGTGTGTGTGTGTGTGTGTGTGTGTGTGTGTGCGCTTGTATATGCATTTTGTATCTTTATATTCGTCTTGTTCTATGTTTTTATCATGTCTTAGTGTATTGTGAGGCTCTCATTCATTTGACTTTTTGAATGTGCCCCCCTCGAGACTGTCTTTATCGACATATCACGTAAGCAGAACGAAGGTTAGTTCATCAAACAAAATTGAGAAAAGGACATCAAGGAAGACTGTAGATGTTTAGAAGAAAGTGTGGGAAAGAAGATTAAGAGGGCATTCCTTTTAGGAATAGGAAGGGAATTGAATTTTATGGAGACGCAAATACCACCGTTTTTACACATTTGATATTTACACAACCCCTTAAGAATTACAAAAACAATTCATACAAAACCGAGTTCATTATTCTCAGACATCAAGCATCAGCATTGAATAAAAGGTTTCTGGCACATTTATACCAACAGGATAGTTTGAGCTGCCTCTTTTTTCTATGCTGTCTGTTTTTGGTGCATCTTGCAGCATTGCTTAAGACATTTTAGTTATTGTACCGGATGTTTATTTTCTGCAATTTCTAAGACTGATTGAAGAGCATTGTCCTGTATTAATTGCATACAGCACAATGGCATTATGATGCAACGAGCAAGCAAATGTTGGATTCCTTCACAGACCTCAAGTCTCTGTGAGACTGAATTCTGTGGTTTGGAGAATTATAGGCTCTGTACGTCACACAAATGCTGACGAGTCCAACAATGGCAAAGGAACCGATAATGACTGGAATTTGTTAACAATGAGATTTAACCATAATATTTTCAGAACTGTAGTGCTGTAGTTTAAAATGAGAGAGAGAGAAAGAGAGAGACATCGATCTCTGAAGAATACCTTCAACTTATTGAATGCCTGAGACAACAGCCATCCATATCAGCCAAGAACTGTCCATCATTGGGGTTTTAACCCTTCGATCCCAGAACCCCCCCCGGAACAGCAGATTCGTAGCATTAGTTGTGTCTGAAGGTCGTCGAATCAGGGAGAGAGACAGAGAGAAGAGGAGAAAAGAGAGAAGGAGACACATTGGTATTGTAAGCAAATAAAGACACGTATGGAGAAAAGAACCACGACCGTTATTTACGTGCTTTGCAGAATAGCCTCGGTTGGGGGTGTCTCATCAAGCAGAACTCATTCCCAGCACAATAGCCCAGGCTAATCGAATCGTCTCGTTAAATCACGCGACTGTGTTATCCCTCCTCGCTCGCTGGGGTTAACCCTGCTGTGCAGATAACAAACGATAACAGCCTGCACGGCAACTCGAATCATTCCGTTTCCTTTTTGCCTTCACAAAGTTTAAGTTGCGATTCACAGGTGTTCTGTTGCGACATCTAATACATTCTGGTCATGCGGCTTGAGACTTACAATCTTTGTGGCTTAATTTGAGAGATTTATGAAGGATTTATATTTGTAAGTGTATGCCTAATCCCCCGATTTATGCTTTCATTTCCAACCTCCATTCATTGGTACAGTTTGAAGAAACATTCATACGTCCTGCGTCGCTTCGCTTTTACTGTTGCAGTGCAGCGTTGTAATACTTTCTTTGGGAATACGTTTTGCATAATTGCAAAAGAACACTTTCATTTTTTAAGCCATCAGCCTTTTCACAAAAGTCAATTACACTTACATTAATAATTGTTCCGTTGCTAATGAAATGGCCATCATCATGAAGGTTTCGTTATTTGGATTTTTTTCCCATTTATTTTCACTAACTTGTGTTTTATCAGAAGTTTTGGTGCAGAGAACACAGGGACTTCATGGGATAGCTATAAATGAAATTGCATTACAGTTTTAAACGCATTTTGAAAAACCTTTTCCAAAGCACGAAATTCATAGCAATTTTAAACACCAATTCTGATACAGTGCGTGGTTATCCAGTATTCTTGGAAGCTGGTAATTCGTCAACTTCATGATGAATGAGCACTCCGCATGGAGGGCACTCAACCTCGGAATGGGAGATTCAAATGTTCCTCCATAGTTCCCAACCAAAGAATAACTCTCTCTCTCTTCCTCTCCCTCACACTTTGTATTCCTCTCTCTCCCTCCCTGTCTTCTTTTTCCTCTCTCCCAGTCTTCCACTTCCTCTTTCCCTGTCTTCCCCAACCTTTCCCTGTATTCCCCTCCCTCCCCTCTCTATCTGTCTTCTTCTCCCCCTTTTCCTGCCTTCCTCTGACTCACCCTCTCCCTGTCTTCCTCTCCCTCTCGATCTGCCTCTGACTCCCCCTCTCCCTGTCTCCCACTCCTTCTCCCACTCACTGTCCTCTTTGCCCTGTCTTCCTCTTCTCTACAAATACCCTCTGCCATCACATCCTCCAGTTAGGCAGGCAGCAACCTCTTCCCTCTTTGCAGTCCTTAAAAAAAATCACGAGGTGGTCCTACATTTAGAGTATGTTGTACAATCCTGACGAAGCTCACACTCTCACTCTGTCTCTACAGAAAGACCATCTGGTGATCCAATCCCTCTAATCTACTTCCTCAACAGTCCTCATGAAGAATTTCAATTATTCAAACTTTTAAGCCTTACCATCAGTCTGATCTTTATTGGGCAAAGCACATATCTAAGTTGCCCAAATCCATTCACCTACTGCCCACTCTCCATCATACAAGTTTTTCCTTGGCTGACCTGAACTTTTATCGACCTCGAAGGCCTTCTTCTGCAATATGATTGAATACTGTTCTCCCTTCTAGTCTAGGCTGGCACCCCTGCCTCACACCTTACTGAGGTTGACACCATTGAAACCAAGGTTTTCAAAACCAATGGTATGTCCCATGATGAAACTGATTCTCTGGGCCAATCATTTTCACATCACATGCATAGCAGTTGTCTCTCTGTCTTCAACCATCTCCTTTCTTGTCTTGCATCCTCTTCTTTTTCCAGGCTCTGTAACCACCCCACCTCCTTCCCCCAAGATCCTGCAGGGCGCCTGCTGTATGCCAGTAACCACTTCTGGTGAAACTTTCAAAATCCAGACTCATTGCTCACCTCCACTCATTTGTTCCTCTTTTTTTTCTCAGCTGTGGAACCAATTTCCCTTGTCTCTACAATATCATCCTTCCCTCTCGGGCTTCAAGACAGCTGTTCACCACCATCTCAGGCCAACCACCATTAACTCTCCCCAAGCCCACCTCTTTCTGGGTTTCTACTTTTTCCTTCTACTTCTGTGACTGAGAGATGTGGCTGTATCCAACTTATTCACCCCGTGTCCTCACTTTGCTCTCAATCTTCCCCACATCCCATATACTGTAACTCAACGTCTCATTCTATATTTCGTCCCTCGGCCCTGATGTTGGTACCCCCTCCCCCACCCCCACTCTTTCAATAATTGTTTTGGTTATGTTACATCCTGGTCAGTTCTGTGTCCTGGCTTCTCCAGCAGCCTCAACATTGTATAAACACACCAAAAAAAAGAACAAACTTCTGTGATTCTTATCTCAGTACATTAAAAAAAAACCTATCCATACCAATCTCTCTCTCCTTCTCTCTTTCCATGTCTTTTTATCTGTCTATTGATTGGACGACCTTCAGAGTGAACAAATGATATGGACTCCATTGTTCGGAGGTTCTGCGATTGAAGGGTAAAAACCTTGATGATAGAATGGATAGTTCTCAACTGAAGCTGAAGATCTGAATGGTAATTTAATCAGATAGTCATTAGGTTGAAGGATCTCTTAATCATATATATATATATCTATATATATATATATATATATATATATATATATATATATATATATATATATATATACATACAGACTTGGCATTTAGTATGGAATATTTTTTTTGTGGGGGTGAACTTATTTTTCAAGATGTCTTAGAACCAAAAGTTCATTGGAATTATGTTGAAATTATTCTAGATTTTGTTAATGTGACCTTTAAAAGAAACAAAAACCACATTTGACATTTTGAAACAAATAAATTGCTCCTTGAACGTGATGTAAACTGATATCGAACTCAATTCATGGACAGTACTGTGTTAAACTTCTGTACGTTTTCCAGAAGTATCTCTTTATTTTGCACATTAGCCAAAATTTTTTTTAACAAAAACAAAAGTTAAATTATGACTGGGATTACGGACAGTAAAATTACAGTTCAGTACTTCGTGTAACCCCCACGAGCATTCAGGAGAGCACGTACACGTTGTGTCATGCTGTTCACGAGATTTGCCAAGGTTTGGACAGGAATCGCTTGCCATGCAGTGACAATAGCCTGCTGCAATTCACGCACAGAGGTCGGCTACTGGTCCAAGTGGTCGATTTGACGCGTTAATTCTGCCCACAAGTTCTCTATCGGATTTATATCCGGGGACATGGCAGGCCACTCCATATGCTCTACACCATGGTCAGCAAGAAATTGTTGGATCATGCGAGCACGATGAGGCCAGGCATTATCATCTTGGAAGACAAAGTTTCCTCGAAAGGCTGCACGAGCAAATGGAAGCAATGTTTCTTCCAGAAGGCCCTGTACTTGAACTGGTTCAGGTTTCCATTCAGAACAACCAGGTCAGTTTTGCCCCCTGCATGAAAAGCAGCCCAAATGGTCACCCCACCACCTCCAGCTTGGACTCTTGGCACGATACAATCTTTGTTGTAGGCTTCATGCACTTGTCTGCACACTCGGACACGGCCATCTTAACGATAGACCAGAAATCTAGACTCGTCACTGAAGATCACGTGATTCCAGTATCCTGGCTGCCATTGACGGTGCTCTCTGGCCAACTGCAATCGGCGCTGGCGGTGTTGTCTGGTCAGGCGTGGCTTTCTCAGGGGACGACTGGCACTATAGCCTGCTTGAACCAGTCGTTGGTTGACTAGCCTTCTGGATACAGGCACATTTGTCAGTTGCTGCCACTCAACCCTAAGCTGATTAGCTGACTTGGTACGCCCATTGCGGACTAACCGGTGCAGCTGGCGCTCATCCCTCCTTGTGGTTCTGCGGGGACGTCCTGGCCTCGGTTTTGGAGTAGGGACACCCCTCTGAGCATTTTGTTTCAGGATCTTTGACACCTGACCTTGAGTGATGCCATACTGCTGAGCAATAGCACACTGTTTCATGCCGTAATTTCGTAAAGCCACCACTCCATGACAAACAGCATTGTCGAGTTGACGGGCCATCTCCAGAGGAAGCGGCAATAACTTTTGGAGATGTGCAGCAGTTGTTTTCCACTAATACAGAACGCAACAACCCTTGCATACCCGACTGTGAAGCCAATCATCAAATGCACCTGTCCGTACATTTTGCCACGCCACCTGTGATATAATCCTGTTGTTGACTTCTTGCTGCGACAGACAATCAGTGACATGGTTCTTTTAACAAATAAATCACCAAAGTGTAAAAGAAACTCACCAGATTTATATACTGAGTTAAGAAAGTAAACCCGTCAAGAAAAAAAAAATATTCCATTATAATGCCAAGTCTGTATATATATATATATATATATATATATATATATATATATATATATATATATATATATATATATATATATATATATAGATATATATATCCGCATATGGATGCGGATATGCATATATGTATATACGGTACGTATATATACATAAATTACATTACAAAATGTAAGACGACGCTGGGTCACAGTTTTGGAGATGGAGGCTTCACGTGCATGGGGTAATAAACCAAAGATGTTTTCTATTTTTGAAGGAAAAGATAAATTTGATGTTCATTTTGAAACAGTACGACACTTCCCTTTGGTGAAAACACCTGATAAGGTAAATCTACAACGTAAATCTACCGGTAGTGTATATATATATATATACTACCGGTATATACACTACCGTATATACATATTGTATATACATATATACTATATACATATATACATATACTACGGTATATACATATATACACTACCGGACAAAAGTTTTAGAACACCTCAATTTTTCCAGTTTTTGTTGAAATTTACGCAGTTTAATGTCTCAATGTACCCTGAAATTAAGCATAGAACAAATAAACAATTGGAGATAAAAAAAGAAATCATGGAATCATTTTGTTTAACAAAATTTAATTTAAAATTTTGACTCAGCAAAGTAGCCACCTTTTGCAGATATAACCGCCGAACACACTCGTGGAATTCTTTCTACAATGGAAATAAAATATTGTTCGGGTAGTTCTTCCCAACACTGTTGCAGAAGTTCCCACAAATGTGTTGCACTTGTAGGTTGCTTTGCTTTCACCCTTCTGTCCAGTTCATCCCAAACCAGCCCGATGCGGTTTAAGTATGGAGACTGTGCTGGCCATTCCATGATTTGAAGCCTACCGTCTTGTTCTTTTCCTCAAAGGTAATTTTGACATCGCCTGGAGGTGTGCTTAGGGTCATTATCTTGCTGTAGGATGAACCCCTGACCAACTAGGCGTATACCAGAGGGTATTGCATTTCGCTGCAAAATGCTGTGGAGGCCCTTTTGGTTCAGGGTGCCAGTCACTCTGTTCAAGTCGCTGACTCTGGATCCAGCAAAAGAGCCCCAGACCATCACTCTTCCTCCTCCATGTTTGACAGTTGGTGTCACACACTGAGGAACCATACTTTCGCCTACTTGACGGCGTACAAAAACCTTGCGTGATGAACCAAAGATTTCAAATTTTTATTCATCGGTCCATAAGACCTACTTCCAGTCTTCAGTAGTCCACTGGTGGTGCTTCATGGCCCAGGCAAGCCTCTTTTTCTTATTTTACCATCTTAGCAATGGCTTTCTTACAGCCACTTGACCTGTCAAACCTGCAGCTCGAATGCTTCTCTTCACAGTTGAAACTGAGACTTGCTTACTTCGACCAGTGTTAAGCTGTGCTTGAAGCTGTTGTTCTGTGGGCCGCCTATCACGCAAGCTGTTGACTCTCAGAAACTTGTCTTATGATTCTGTTGTGGCTTTGGGTCTGCCAGACCTCTTCCTGTCAGAGTTTCCTCCAGTTTCCAAGTGCCTTTTGATGGTGTCGGAAACTGTACTCACTGGCACCTTGGCTTTCTTTGCAATTTCTCTAAAAGAAAGACCTACACTTTTAAGGGTTATAATTGTCTGTCTGTCTTCCTTTGTTAGTTGCCTTTTTCTCGCCATTATGATAGCAATATACTACTTCCTGCAGTGCAATATTGACCAAATAATGCTTCAGAGGGTATAATAACAGTCTGTTCCAATACTGCTTTTATACAGACAGGTGGTTTGTAATCAAGTAATCAGCAGACGTTGGGACACCTGTAGGAATTGTTTGCATCAACCTTCAAGGCTTAATTTACTTACATTGCTGCAGAACAGCTGGAAGTTGTTAACCCATTACTTGTTCCCTGAAGAAGGCCTTTTTTTTTTTACAATATAACTGTGCAATTTACATTATATTCTTGTTTTTGCTAACCTAAACGTTTTCTTTAACCTCGAGCAGTTTACTGCTTACCTTTGTACCATTTCAGGTTATTAACTGGACCTGAATTGCTTAAATTTCAATAAAAACTGGAAAATTGAGGTGATCTAAAACTTTTGACCGGTAGTGTATATATATATATATATATATATATATATACATATATATATACATACATACATACACACATACATATATATATACAGACTTGGCATTTAATATGGAATATTTTTTTGTGGGGGTGAACTTACTTTTCAAGATGACTTCGAACCAAAATTTCATTGGAATTATGTTGAAATTATTCTAGATTTTGTTCATGTGACCTTTAAAAGAAACAAAAACCACATTTGACATTTCGAAGCAAATAAATTGATCCTTGAAAGTGATGTAAACTGATATCGAACTCAATTCACGGACAGTACTGTCTTAAACTTCTGTACGTTTTCCAGAAGTATCTCTGTATTTTGCACATTAGCCAAATTTTTTTCAACAAAAACAAAAGCTAAATTATGACTGGGATTACGGACAGTAAAATTACAGTTCAGTACTTCGTGTAACCCCCACAAGCATTCAGGAGAGCACGTACACGTCGACGCATGCTGTTCACGAGATTTGCCAATGTTTGGACAGGAATCGCTTGCCATGCAGTGACAATAGTCTGCTGCAATTCACGCACAGATGTGGGCTGCTGGACCAAGTTGTCGATTTGACGCGTTAATTCTGCCCATAAGTTCTCTATCGGATTCATATCCGGGGACATGGCAGGCCACTCCATATGCTCTACACCACGGTCAGCAAGAAAGTGTTGGATCATGCGAGCACGATGAGGCTGTGCATTGTCATCTTGGAAGACAAAGTTTCCTCGAAAGCCTGCACGAGCAAATGGAAGCAATGTTTCTTCCAGAATGACCCTGTACTTGAACTGGTTCAGGTTTCCATTCAGAACAACCAGGTCAGTTTTGCCCCCTGCATGAAAAGCAGCCCAAACGGTCACCCCACCACCTCCAGCTTGGACTCTTGGCACTATACAATCTTCGTTGTGGGCTTCATGCACTTGTCTGCGCACTCGGACGCGGCCATCTTGACGATAGACCAGAAATCTAGACTCGTCACTGAAGGTCACGTGATTCCAGTGTCCTGGCTGCCATTGACGGTGCTCTCTGGCCCACTGCAATCGGCGCTGGCTGTGTTGTCTGGTCAGGCGTGGCTTTCTCAGGGGACGCCTGGCACGATAGCCTGCTTGAACCAGTCGTTGGTTGACTGGCCTTCTGGATACAGGCACATTTGTCAGTTGCTGCGACTCAGCCCTAAACCGATTGGCTGACTTGGTACGGCCATTGCAGACTAACCGGTGCAGCTGGCGATCATCTCTCCTTGTGGTTCTGCGTGGACGTCCTGGCCTCGGTATTGGAGTAGGGACACCCCTCTGAGCATTTCGTTTCAGGATCTTTGACACCTGACCTTGAGTGATGCCATACTGCCGAGCAATAGCATGCTGTTTCATGCCAGAATTTCGTAAAGCCACCACTCCATGACAAACAGCATTGTCAAGTTGACGGACCATCTCCAGAGGAAGCGGCAATAACTTTTGTAGACGTGCAGCGGTTGTTTTCCACTAATACAGAACGCAACAACCCTTATATACCCGATTGTGAAGCCATTCGTCAAATGTACCTGTCCTTACATTTTGTCACGCCACCTGTTATATAATCCTGTTATTGACTTTTTGCTGCGAAAGACAATCAGTGACATGGTTCTTTCAACAAAGACATCACCGAAGGGTAAAGAAACTCACCAGATTGATATATTGAGTTCAGAAAGTAAACCCAAGTCAAGAAAAAAAAAATTCCATATTAAATGCCAAGTCTGTACATATATACATACATATATACATACATACATACACACATACATATATACATATATACATACATATATACATACATAATTATATTTGTATATAATTATGTATCTCTGACTCTATTTCTCTCTCATATCCTGATTAGGTGCTGTTACAAAAATGGATGGGTAATCCTGTAGAATGGTTCAACAATGAGACCAATATGACATGCTCATCATTTTGAATGGCCATTGAAAATTTCCATGTATATTTTCCTAACAGTAATGCATCAGAAAATGAACACTGATAACTGCACATATACGCTGATGAGTTTCCTTGCATAAAGCCCACAAAATTAGACCAGCCGAGCTCAGGCTAATGGACTTTGTTTTATTTAATCTTTGCCTTCTTAGATAATTTTACAATATTAATTATATATGTGATTATTTTCAGGGATTTAGTGCTTGTGTGGTCTTTACTAGACAATGTCAGTTTCTACATGGGGGAAAATGTGAATGACACTTAAATAGAGTTGTTAAATGTTTGTGTTAATGGTTGCCTGGGAAATAACTGATCATTGATTAATTAGCTTAATTAACTCTAAATAAGTGTGTGAGATTTAAAACAAAACGTATATCTTGATGTACACAAAATGGAATATACAATAAATGGAATGGAATAAAAAAAATTAAAAAACCACCTTTAGAGGCCATTTTTCCCCGCAAGCGGGGGTTGGCCTTTTTCGGGAACCGTGGTTGTTGTTGTTTTTCGGTCCCCTTTTTGAAGCAATGTTTTACGGCCGGATGCCCCTCCTGACGCCAACCCTTTTTGCCGCCTTTAACGACAAACAGGGAATTACCAGTGAACTGGTACTCAATTTGCCGACCTCGGAAGGATGACAGGCTGAGTCAACCCTCCTGGCGTTAATTCAGCGATCGACCGGGATTCGAACCCAGGATCCTAGGATCCTAGGAATCCTAGGCTGGCACCCTAGCCGCTAGCCCAACACCAGGGTTAAATGGAATGGAATGGATGTACATATTTTGTGAGTTAAAGTAATGTTGTACCCTTGGGTACCGTTTTTTCTTGTTGATGTATCACATCACAATAACAAGATGTGAATAACAAAATGTGAAAAATGGGAATCTATATTGCAACTCAAGTGGTCATTAGTCAAGCTCAAGTTTGCATTACTTTTTAAGCAATCATCCTATTTGTTAAGGGTCTTACTTAGGTCTTTTAAGTAAGAACATCTTATAGTTAAGTTAATTCTGTTAAGGTTTTCTTTTACTTTCTCCATCCCTAAGTTTTAATCAAAACCATGTTGGACATTCATGTTATATTAATGCGCATGTTACCTGCCGCTACTTTTATTGTATTGCTATTGTGTTTTCAGATCATTCAACATATTAGTCCTTGAACAAAACCCATACAAATTGGGGTTTTAATGTCACTCGAGGTGGCAGAAGTTCACCCATGTGAAATGATAGGATATACCCTGAGGTGTGTTGTTTGGTATGATACTTATCAAAAATTAGTTTCTTTTACCTGGTGACACCATGACAAAAATGTCTGGCCATTGAAAAATTATGTCCTCATTTTACAAATCTTATAATATGTTGCTTGTTTTTCAAGATATTTTAACAAACTTTTTATTATTTAGCAGGTCATTCACAGCTATAAAATGGCTTATGCTTTCTAAGTCTTATGCTTTTTAATGACATACAATGCGTTTGCCTTTATTCTGCATTGTTGAGTAAGGAACAGGTGAAACTTCAGTAGGTACTGTACAATCATGATTTGCTGTCAGTGTTCACCACCATCTGAGATCATCCCCCATCCAATATCATATTTTCCACCCCCGTCAACCACTATCTCCCAAGCCCACCTCTTTCCAAATTTCCAGTTTTTCTTTCCTCAGAGCTTGCTTCTGTATAGGTCTTGTCCCCCCTGTGTCCTCCCCACATCCGTTATTTGTCCAAGTCTCTCCTTGATTTGTCCTTAAACTCTGCTGTTGGTGTTCCGTATCTCTTTCTGCTGTTCCTTTTGTTCTATTGCATCCTGATCCGTTCTGTGCTCTAGCGCTTCCCTGAACCTTGACTTTGTATACATTTTTTAAACTTTCTTAGTGACATTAGAGGCTGACAGGAAAAGAAATATGATTAATTGGTTTTGACTTACTCTGCGCAGTCAACTTGGTGCAACAAGCCAACTCTTCTGTTTTTGAAGGGGTTTTTTTCTTTGATCCAATATGGCTGCCAGACCACATGAGCAATGACATCATAAATTTATATTCTCTAATATAATTGTTGTGGAAATCGCACTCAATAAATTTCAAACTGATCACACTAAGTGTTGTCCCTGTCAATTTATGACGTCATAATTAAGGCACCAATGAAGTCATCGTTACCAACACTTACTTATTCCCCATGCGGAGTTCTTTACAATGAGCCATGTTTCAATTTTTTCCATGGAGCGATTTCAGAGATATAGAGGTGAGAAGTTTTTCCAGGATGGCGCCCATACCATGTGACCTATCATGTCATAATTATCACTAAAGTTCTAAAGGCAGAGGTGCTCCTATGGTGAAAATTCCGTGTCAGTCGGACCAAAAATTGCAGAGAAAAGAAAATTCATACTGATCGGATCAAGCGTTGTACTTGTCAAATTATGACGTCATAATTAAGAAACCATTGATATCACCATTAACATGTCTTATTCCCCATGTGGAGTACTTGACAATGCACCATCTTTCAATTTTTTCCATGGAGCGGTTTCTGAGATATAGAGGTGCAACGTTTTTCGATTTTCTCAAGATGGTGCCTGTACCACGTGACCTATGATGTCATAATTATCATTAAAAATTTATACAGGAGGGGGCGCTCCTTTGATCAAAATTTAGTGTCCATCGGACTAACAGTTGCAGAGAATTTTTTTTTCGTACTGATCGGATTGAGCGTTGCACTTGTTGAATTATAACGCCATAATGAAGACAACGATGACATCATCATTAACATATCTTATTCCCAATCGGAAGTACTAGACAATGAACCTTGTTTCAATTTTTTTCCATTGAGCAGTTTCGGAGATATAGAGGTGCAACGTTTTTCCAAGATGGCGTCCATACCACGTGACCTATGACGTGACCTATGACGTCATAATTAAGAATAAAAAATTATACAGGCGGAGGCTCTCCTATGGTAAATGTTTGTGTCAATTGGACTCACGCTTGCCCAGATAATGAACTTTAAATATGCAGACATGCACGCCACACTTACGCACGTGCTCCACACGTACGTAACCGAATACCTAACCTTGCTTTTCGCTTTGCGAGCGCAGAGTAGTAACATGCTATTACCTCACGAACCAGTTTTGGAGCCAGTCAACACACAGTCGATCCATTCCATTGTGGGTGATTCATCATCATATCTCCATCCATGGGCTTGTGCGTTTTGGGACATGAGGCGAAGGATGGAGGCTTAAAGCCAAGCAGCGCTCTAGTAGTTTGCATGATGTAGGTGCTTCATGTTAGCTTTGTGACAAGATGGCTAACTCTGAGAATCAATTTGTCCTTTTCTGGAACAGAAAATGTGTAACAAACTTCATTAATAGTGTTTGATGTCATGTGCCCATATATACAAACAACGAATTAATCCTTGATAATCTGAGCTGCTTTCGAGTCAAATTCAAACTGCTTCCCCAACTGCTGCAAGGTTACGATGTTTCTGGGACTACTCTGAATTAGCTTCAGTTCACCATCTTTTCTTTTTCCTGAGAATGCACTGACAGAGTCGCATTCTGTCAAAGCAGGCAGTGCAGGAAGCGCCTCACAGGTATCTGATCCTAGCTTTTCATACAATTGCACAACATCATGACATTTCACACCACCTGATGTGCCATTCTTTAGAAATAGTCTTCTGCTAATTTCTGGAAAGAACTTCGATGCAAATATGAGAATGTCAGTGTCACCCCAATGAATGAATACATTCATGTTTCCATTGACATTGGTCAATGTCAATGTACAAGTGCAATAGGCCTCGTATCAGCCTCTTCTTGTCGGGAGTTGAAAAGAGGAACTTCAGTCGTTGCACTTCTTGCTTATCAACCGGCATTAGTCTCCAGTTGTGAAGTACATTTGCTGTCCAATTAGTTGCTTTCTGTAAAGTTTATATTGCCACTCTTTGCCAATGAATTTTACAAGTTGTTCTATAATTATTTGCTGTGCTGAGCATGAATCTCCTCAGATTGTAAACAGTGTGGCCTTGCTGGATGTTCCCATTGATTGCTGGTTGGTCAATCAATGTGAGCTGTTGATGCTGGTTGAGCCATGGTCTCTCTCAGTGTTCTTGATGGAGACTTCAGAGTAGGTATCAAAAGCAACATTAATGTGCCTTGATGATCCTGACACTGCACATGCATTTGCAAACAATTTGCTTGTGATGGTTCCAAAAGTATGTGGACCACACATGTTCGATTGGTGAAGTTGAGTCATTGCATTAAAATGTGAGCAGCATTTGGTGGAATGGTATTGATTAGATCCATGTCTTTTGTCAGAGCTTCAAATAACTTTTATTTGAGAGTTTTATGCATCATACCATTCAATACAGCAAGGGAGAGTGGGACAAGCCCCCAAAGGATGAGAGAAAATATACATGCAGGATAATGAACCATTCTTGGTGGTGTAATGGTTAGAGCATTTGCTCTGAGTCTGGGTGGTTGGCGGTTCTAATCCCCAGGTGGGTAATACCAAAGACTTTAAAAATGGTTATGCTGCTACCTTGCTTGACACACAACATATAAAAAGGATAGAGCACAGACAATACAACCATAAATTGTTAATAATAGCGCAGGCTTTGATAGGCCCAGTGTCCTCCTCCTGTGTTGATTTTACTTGGAGGAGAACTGTTAGGGCCAAATTTTACAAAAGGCGCTTCGTGAGCGTCTTGATAATGCATGCATAATGCTTAAACGCAGACAAAAACAGCATTGTATACACACAGCCAATCACCCGTCTAAATATAAATTTACAGCCAATTATTTGTGCGCGGCTAAAGTATAGCCTGTGAAACATCACACATATCTCCAACATCCAATTGAAATGATGTGCTTCCATATAATCACAGCACCATGGGGAATTGTTTGAGGGGGTTCAGTGCATTGCTCCTCATGGTAGGTTTATCCAGGTTGTTACGGATTCCGGGTTTAGGTGAATTACTATTCATGTCATTGCTTATTAATGTTTATTCTATTAAAGGTTGTTGTGGTTAAATGGTTAGAGAGGCTCCGGATAACAGGAGACCGGAAACGGGATGGTGACCCGGAAGAAGAAAAAGACACGAGGTCGGGGAGAAGCGGCTATCTTCTTCTTCCTCGCCGAGCTCCGACGCGAGCGGTGTCGATATTGAGCAGTGTGGGGGACGCTGCGTTTGAAAGCCCGTCTGGCGAAAGGAGTTACCTGCACGGGGTAATTACCGATTACACGTCAAGTTGCCGTGGGTTCGTGCACGGAACCAAGCGTCCGGCACAGTTCGCCTCAACGTCTACAAGGACGCATACGGGTCGCACCTTGGGCCTCGCGCGCTTTGCAAGCCGCGCTTTGCTTTGCCCGCTTTGCTTTACAAGGAGGTGTGCACTGCAGCAGCTGTTCCCGGTACGCGACGTGCACATTTGGAACACGTCAGCCAGGGGTTCGTTCAACCGCCCGTGTGCGGAGAAGTCGACCTTCACCTTGGTCTGGAGGGGCCCAGAGACATTGTGAGGGACAGTGACCATTGAGGGGTCGTGAGTGGGGAAAGGGGGGGAATTTATGAGATGGCCATCTTAGTAAGATTATTGATGGATTGTTGATTGCTGATGATGGATGGAGAATATATTATTAAGTAATCCGGATCCTTGGTGTGGGGTTTCTTATTGACTTGAATTATTGTGTCTTTCATATTGATTGCGCTACGAAAGCATATAAATCAGATATCTTTCTGGCGAGGTCCTCCCACGGGGTCACCAAGACCAGGTAGTTACCGGGAGGACCACGTAACAGAATTGGGGGCTCGTCCAAATTACGATTTGCGGATTCGCAATTGGGTCTACGTCCGGGATTTAAAATTGTATAACATAATAAAATAATAATTTTTAGTAATTAAAATTTATTAATTAATTATTAATTGGTAAATTGTTGAGAAATTGTGGTAAAGTCTTGGGTGAAGGTTAACAGGTGTTAACGATAGTCACCATGGCGTTTGTTGCACAGAACTTTGCGGTAACACCTAGTGAGGCACAGTTCCGAGCGTTACTAAAAGCGGCCCTCTTGAAATTGGCCAAACATTTTAACTTGGAGGTCCGAACTAATTTGAGGAAGGCAGAGTTGCAGACCACGGTGATACAATCTATGGTGGGATTAGGAACATGGGACGAGTTAGCCTGGCAGTGGCTACCCGAAGAACCAGAAGACATTGATATCCGGAAACTGGAGTTGCAATTACGGAGCCAGGAACGGATCAAAGAAGAGGAAAGGAAAGCAGAAGAGAGGAGAGAAGAGAAACAAGCAGAGGAAAGGAGAGTGGAACGAGAACTCCAGGAAAGGTTAGAAAGGATGAAAACAGAGGAAAGGAAAGCAGAAGAGAGGAGAGAAGAGAAACAAGCAGAGGAAAGGAGAGTGGAACGAGAACTCCAGGAAAGGTTAGCAGAAGAAGAAAGGAAAGCAGAAAAGGAAAGAGCAGAAGAAGAAAGGAAAGCAGAAGAGAGGAGAGAAGAGAAACAAGCAGAGGAAAGGAGAGTGGAACGAGAACTCCAGGAAAGGTTAGAAGGGAGAAAAGCAGAGGAGAGGAGAGCTGCCAGGGAACTCGAAGCAGAGGAGAGAAAAGCCGAAAGGGAGTTGAAGGAACGTGACATGGCGCTTCAGCAAGAAATTAAATTCAAGGAGCTGGATTTAATGAGAGAACGGGGAGAGGTACCACCCTTGCTGACGGGGTCGACACCTAGCCAGAAAACCTGGGATGTGGGCAGACATGTGAGGCTGGTTCCACCCTTCAGTGAAAAGGAAGTCACTCAATTTTTTCCACACTTTGAGAAAGTGGCTCGACAGTTAAACTGGCCGGAGGAGGCCTGGCCCATACTAGTGCAAAGTGTGCTGGTGGGGAAAGCTCAAGAGATTTATTCGGCGCTACCAATGGACCAATGTGCAGATTATGAGGTATTGAAGAAGCACATCCTCAAAGCCTATGAGTTGGTTCCTGAAGCTTACCGGCAAAAATTCAGGAATGCCAGGAAGAGGGAGAGTGAGACCCATGTGGAGTTTGCCAGAGTGAAAGAAAACATGTTTGATCAGTGGTGTGAGTCGAAAGGAGTCGGGAACGACTTCGAAGCATTGCGTGACCTGAAGCTGGTGGAGGAATTTCAACAGTGTGTCCACGAGGACATCAAAGTGTACCTGCAGGAAAAGAAAGTACCAAAGTTGTGGGACGCAGCCACCATGGCAGATGATTATGCCTTAACACACCGGATAGGGGTCCACACACCTAGCTCCTCGCCTAGACTTCAGCAGGGGAGTTATGGAACACCTGGTGCGGAGAACGACAATACATGGCGGCGGCCTCGAGAGGATTATGAGGACAACGCGGATACCCCAACTGTTCGAAATCAGAGGGCTACGGGCCCAAGACAAACTTATTTCCGGGGGGGGGGGGGGGGGGCCGAGGCAGACCACGAGTTTTTCCTCCGGGCCTACTTGCGCCTTTTGCAAAAAACCTGGACACTTGATGTCCAGTTGTTACCTCATGAAAAGGGACAACCCAGAGCGGAGTCCGACTATTACAACTCCGAATGCGATGGCTAGCGTAAGAAATCGCCCACAGAAGAGTTACCAACCATTTATTTATGAGGGGTTTGTCTCACTCGAGGGAGACTTGACTAACCCAAGACCTGTTAGGGTATTGAGGGACACAGGAGCCCATCAATCCTTAATGCTTGAAGGCATTTTGCCATTGTCAAAGAGTACCGCGACTGGTGATAGTGTTCGGTTACAAGGGATCGGTGGCTGTGTTAGTGCCCCACTTCATGTCATCCATTTGGAATCCGATTTGGTGTCAGGACCGGTCACCGTCGGTTTACAAGCCACGCTTCCTGTAGAGGGGGTATCTGTGATTATCGGGAATGATTTGGCTGGGGGGCAAATTTATGGGAACCCGAGGGTGGGTAAAGAGCCCCGCAGGGGAAATAACACCACCCCAGCTCGGGATGGCAACAAAAGTTCCAAGTTATTCGTAGGGGGACTGAACTTCAACACAGAGGAAGAAGTTCTGACCTCTGTCTTCAACAGATATGGGCCGCTGGTGGAAGTGCGGGTGGTAAAAGACAGGGAAACGCAACGGTCAAGAGGGTTCGGCTTTGTCACGTTTGCAAGCACAAGAGACGCCAGGGAGGCAGAGAAGAATTGGAATGGTAAGGATTTGGAGGGTCGGACCATAACAGTAGGGAAGGCATTTCGTAGGCGTCGAGAGGTCTACAGAAGAGGACCACTTGGCGGTAGTTTTGGTGTTGGCAGCAGCCGATATTACTATGGAGGCTCCCAGAGTTACGGCATCTCCCGAAAGAATGATTGGCAGAGGACTGGCCGAGAAGGAGACCGCCAGTCAGGGGACTGCTGGGACAAGGGGTCCCACTGTAACTGTTAGGGTTGAAGCACTCTATATACGGCGGAGCCGCCGAGCCTGGGCTCCTACACGGGCTAACCGTGAACGCCACGTTCTTAAAAGGCGTCCCGGTAGGGAACGTTCCTACACGGACTAACCGTGAACTCCACGTTCTTAAAGGCGTCCATGTAATGAACTTTCCTCCCCGGACTAACCGTGAACCCCACATTCCTTAAGGCGTCCATGTAGTGAGTACTCAGCTGGGCCTCCATCCAAGAGCAACTAGAAGTGGTTGATGCTTGGTCTAGAGCAGGGGCGGGCAACCTTTTCAGAGTGAGGGCCAGATGAGACTTTTGGAAGGAGATCGCGGGCCGGAGTGAAAAACGAAATCTCAGAATTACTATATTTTGTTTACATGAATAGATTGTACAAAAATTGCATTGAACACTCTACAAATCAATGAGACTGCTGGTGCTGTTTGCCATGAAGAAGTATTTCCATGTCTGGCTCGATGGTTGAGGTAGACAACAGAAGAATGTCATTGAGGTGGCGGTCCGAGAGTTGGGAGCGAAGGTGAGACTTCGTGTACTTCATTTTCGAGAAGAGCTGTTCACAGCAGTAGGTGCTGCCGAACATGGCCACAATGCGTTGGACATGGGCAATGTATTTTTGAAAATTGTTAGAAGGGAGAACGGTGTCACGGAAGAAGGACAATGGAGAAGAGGTGCGGAACTTCGCCTTCATTTCATCGTTGCACTGCAGCTCCACCAACTCCATCTGTAAGGAGGCAGGGGCGTCTTCCACGGGGAAGTCAAAGGGAGCAGTGAAAAGCTTGAAGTCCGCAGCCAGCACCCTGACTCCTGCAAAACGGGAAGCAAATTCCTCACGTAGAGAGTTGACGACACTAACGCAAGTGCCCAGGTCCACATCGTCAGGGGCACATGCAGCAAGGCGAGGAAAATGCACAAACTGACCAGAAGCCAATTGAGCCTCCCACAAGCGCAGTTTAACCTCGAAGGCAGTGATGTGCGCGTACATGTCTGTCACGAGAATGTCTTTGCCTTGCAGCTTTATGTTGAGGGTGTTCAGGTGCGCCGTGATGTCCGTGAGCAGGGCCAGGCGAGCTAGCCACCGCGGATCAGAGAATTGATCAGCGTGGGGAAGGTTCTTCTGACGTAGAAAGGTGGCAATCTCCTGCTGTAGGTCGCACACCCGAGACAGCATGGCCCCACGACTCAGCCAGCGTACCTCACAGAAGTAGAGCAGGTCGTTGTAGTGCACGTTCACCTCGTCCATCAGTGCCTGGAACTGACGATGGTTAAGGCTGCGGGAGAGGATGGAGTTGACGACCTTCACCACGACAGACATGACACCAACGAGGTTGGCAGACTTAGCGCACAGGGACTCTTGGTGGATGATGCAGTGCATCTTGTTAATGGGCTGAGTGTATCCGGCGGCTGCACAGTGACGCACTAGCAGCGAAGCGGCGCCCTTCTTCTCACCAACCATCGCCGGGGCACCGTCGGTCGTCACACACACAAGACGGGAGAGGTCCAGGGAGTGCTGATCAACACACAGAAGCACGGCGTCGCAGATGTCTTTCCCAGTGGTGGTGTCACGCAGCGGGACAAGCTGGAGGAATTCCTCACACACTTGAAAGTCAGCGGTGACGCCACGGATGAAAACGGACAGCTGGGCCGTGTCCTTTGTGTCGGTGCTCTCATCCAGAGCGAGGGAAAAGGCGACGAAATTTGAGCTGCGTGTTTTGAGTGAGTCGTGCACGTTTTCCGACATATCCTCGATGCGGCGACGAACGGTGCGGGACGAAAGGCTCACGTTCTCAAAGGCGGAACGCTGCTCTGGACAGACGGAGTCCACTACAGCGAGGAGGCATTCCTTGATGAAGTCCCCATCCGCGAATGGCTTCATTCGGCGAGCAAGGATGCGGGAGACTTCATAACTGGCGCGCGTCACCTTTTCGGCCTCAGTATTCTGCTTGCGGAAGAGTGAAGTTTGTTTCTCCAAGTTGCCTGATAGTCTAACCATGGCGTCCTTCCTTTCGGTGGCAGACACCGACGCGAAGTTTGACGAGCGGTGCTCTGTCTCCCAGTGGCGGCGCACGTTGTACTCTTTTAGGACAGCCAAAGTCTTCAAGCATATGAGGCACTGGGCCTGTCCAAAGCGCTCGATGAAGAAGTACTTCTCCCACTCAGGGTTGAAGATCCGACGCTCGAGGTCCACTTTCCTCTTCTTAACACGCTGGGTCGCAGACATGATGAGCTGAAAAGGAAGAAAATTAGGTATATCAGCAATGAATAAATGATGTAACAGCAAGCAATCTGGGGCACAAAAAATCTCGGAAGACGAATTGTACAGATGAATGTATTTATTTTGCGCGCACGTGGCCAACGCTGAATATGACACAGTTTCACCGTAAAACTGAAATACAGGAAATGAATCAGTCTGCATACTTTTTTTTTTAAAGAGTTCGTTTTCCTTTTAAACAAAAGTTCGTCAATTTCGTTTTCCTTTTAAACAAAAGTTCGTCAATTTCTTTTTTCTTTTACAAACAGAAAGTTCGTTATATATTTTTTTTCTTTACAAATAGAAAGTTCGTTATATTTTTATTTTTACAAATAAAAAGGGAGAATAAAATTATTTAAATGCAGCAAATGAAAGATAATAACATGTTCGAACAAACAAAACAAAGCAAATTGAAAGAAAGTGAAAATTGAAATAGGTTTAGAGAACTCTGCGTCGCTTACCTCTTTGTTGCAAGTTATTTGTCCCAGACACCAACGTTTGTCGCAAGCTGACTGAATCGGAAGGACGTCCGTATCACATGCCGGCTGATTTGAAAAGACCGCCTATCAGCAAGCAGGCGGTGTCTAGGCAAGACAGTTCCCCGTGCGCATGTCTTCCGGAAGAGGACGGTGCTGAAGACAAAATGTCCCTTTCTTGAATTCAGACCGGCTAAATATAAACTCTTACATTTACAAATGATATGAGTTTTACTGGGAGGTCCGCGGGCCGGATTGCAATAATAAAGCCTAGCAGGGTGGCGGGCCGGACGCTAAGCCTTCGCGGGCCGGATGTGGCCCGCGGGCCGGGGGTTGCCCGCCCCTGGTCTAGAGGGAATTACTTTGGAATCTCTGGGGGGTGTTGGTGAAAGTTTGTTGCTTTATTTTTGAGATGCGATAATTGTGCCCGGGGGGAACTGATGATTTGGGGTATCGGGTTGGTTTATCAAAGTTGGCCGGCACAGAAAGTTTTCGCGGGGTTCAAACTTTCTTTCTTGAAGGGGGGGAGTGTTACGGATTCCGGGTTTAGGTGAATTACTATTCATGTCATTGCTTATTAATGTTTATTCTATTAAAGGTTGTTGTGGTTAAATGGTTAGAGAGGCTCCGGATAACAGGAGACCGGAAACGGGATGGTGACCCGGAAGAAGAAAAAGACACGAGGTCGGGGAGAAGCGGCTATCTTCTTCTTCCTCGCCAAGCTCCGACGCGAGTGGTGTCGATATTGAGCAGCGTGGGGGACGCTGCGTTTGAAAGCCCGTCTGGCGAAAGGAGTTACCTGCGCGGGGTAATTACCGATTACATGTCAAGTTGCCGTGGGTTCGTGCACGGAACCAAGCGTCCGGCACAGTTCGCCTCAACGTCTACAAGGACGCGTACGGGTCGCACATTGGGCCTCACACGCTTTGCAAGCCGCGCATTGCTTTGCCCGCTTTGCTTTGCAAGGAGGTGTGCGCTGCAGCAGCTGTTCCCGGTACGTGACGTGCACGTTTGGAACACGTCAGCCAGGGGTTCGTTCAACCGCCCGTGTGCGGAGAAGTCGACCTTCACCTTGGTCTGGAGGGGCCCATAGACATTGTGAGGGACAGTGACCATTGAGGGGTCGTGAGTGGGGAAAGGGGGGGAATTTATGAGATGGCCATCTTAGTAAGATTATTGATGGATTGTTGATTGCTGATGATGGATGGAGAATATATTATTAAGTAATCCGGATCCTTGGTGTGGGGTTTCTTATTGACTTGAATTATTGTGTCTTTCATATTGATTGCGCTACGAAAGCGTATAAATCAGATATCTTTCTGGCGGGGTCCTCCCACGGTCCGGGGGTCACCAAGACCAGGTAGTTACCGGGAGGACCACGTAACAAGGTCATCTTGCACTAGATTCAGCAGCCAACTAAATGATTACTTAGAGAGTCTGTAACTCCAGACAAATTTGATAATGTCATAATTCTCCGGAGGATTGCATCTATCCTCGAAGTTTTCAATGCATGTCGGTGAACTGTCCTATTCCTATCATCTTCTGAGCTAATTGAAGCACTCCTAACGCATCCAAATTCACCGTACCATGTAAACTGCCAATTATAAGCCATGCCATGCTTGCTTCAATACCTAAACATACTCTTAAACATGCCCTTTGATATCTGTTATTAAACATGCCCCGCTTTGTTATTTAAATGCTTGTGATTCGGTTTTGATCCGCATTCGATAATCACTCTTCGGTGATTGGCAATTTACTTTGAATGGGTGATCATCGCACATAAGCGATTCTACGTCTGATAACTCTTAAACGCCTTTTGTAAATTCGGCCGAAATGCTCAGTTTTTCCAGATGGTCTTGGATGGGCACAATACCTCAAACACTGCAGTCATGCTCATTGTGATAGCATCTACTGTTGGCAGTTATAGATTCCTGGAAATCTGGATGGGTGTCTTCACTCGGCTGCTGATATTGATTCCTGTCCAACTCATTCTCACCTAAACTACCTTAAGAGGCCATTTTTCCCCTGCAGAGCAGGACTTGGCCATTTTCAGGCACCGTGGTCCCCTTTTTGAAGCAATGTTTTATGGCCGGATGCCCTTCTTGCCGCCAACCCTGTTTGTTGCCTCTTGCGACACACTGGGAATTACTAGTGAACTGGTACTCAATTTGCCGACCTCGGAAGGATGACAGGCTGAGTCAACCCCCCTGGCCTAATTCAGCGATCGACCGGGATTCGAACCCAGGATCCTAGGATCCCAAGCCGGCACCCTAGCCGCTAAAAATCGAATATATATATATATATATATATATATATATGTATGTATGTATATGTATAATTGTATGTATATATATATATATATATATATATATATATATATATATATATATATATATATATATAGATATATATATATATATATATATATATATATTATATATATATATATATATATATATATATATATATATATATATATATATATATATATATATATATATATATACATATCTGTGCAGCGTCTGTCCTGTCCTGTGTTGTGTTGTCATGTCTTGTCTTGTCTTGTCACTGAACTACTTTCTCAAACTTTTATGAAATCGTACCAAATTTCTGGTATGCACATATCTCTCCCGTCGGTATGTCCTAAGGGTATTTTCTTTGAAAAATATTCGAAATTATTATTATTATTATTTTTTGGAATTTTTTGGGGAATTTTTTTTTCCAACTTCAGTTGTTTATAAAATGTGATATCACGTATATTACAAATACATTTGTGCAAAATAATTGTTTGAATTATGATTGGCTTAAACCATGACAAAACGGCAACTCGGGTACAGTCATTTATCTATACATATATCTACACATCTGGGCAGTGTCTGTGTTGTCACTTAACGACTCCCTTAAACTTTTGTTTCCGTGGTTGTGAAGTGTTTTTAATAACGTTGTGGTGGTTTTCAATCACATGGGGGTGAGGTATTTTGAATTATGTGGTGGTGAGGTGTTTTTAAATGACGTGGTGGTGGGGTGTTTTTAAATCACATGGTGGTGAGGTGTTTTAAAATCACATGGTGGTGAGGTGTTTTGAATTACGTGGTGGTGAGGTATTTATAATTACATGGTGGTGAGGTGTTTTTAATTATGTGGTGGTGAGGTGTTTTGAATTAATTGGTGATGAGGTGTTTTGAATTACGTGGTGGTGAGGTGTTTTGAATTACGTGGTGGTGAGGTGTTTTTAAATGACATGGTGGTGAGGTGTTTTTAATTTCGTGGCTGTGAGGTGTTTTTATTATGTGTTTTATGGCTGTGAGGTGTTTTTAAGTTCGTGGTGGTGAGGTGTTTTTATTACGTGTTTTATGGCTGTGAGGTGTTTTAAATTACTTGGTGGTGAGGTGTTTTGAATTACTTGGTGGTGAGGTGTTTTGAATTACGTGGTGGTGAGGTGTTTTGAATTACGTGGTGGTGAGGTGTTTTGAATTACTTGGTGGTGAGGTGTTTTGAATTACGTGGTGGTGAGGTGTTTTGAATTACTTGGTGGTGAGGTGTTTTGAATTACTTGGTGGTGAGGTGTTTTGAATTACTTGGTGGTGAGGTGTTTTGAATTACTTGGTGGTGAAGTGTTTTGAATTACGTCGTGGTGAGGTGTTTTGAATTACGTGGTCGTGAGGTGTAATCATCCCAAACTTCCAGTCTGCACCTACCCCTCCCCTATGTATGTGCTGAGGGGTTCTTTCTTGAAAAAAAAAACATTCAACCTAAATCTTGAACCTAAATTGCTTATAAAAATGCAATATCACAAACAGAACAAATACATTTGTGCAAAATAATTGTTTGAATTATGATTGGTGTAAATCATGACAACACAGCAACTCAGGTACAGTCATTATCCTCAGCTAAAATAAGCCCGTTCATCAGTAATGACGTGTGGTGAGGCGAGCGTAGTGAGCCGAGCCAAGCTAGTATATATATATATACAGTCACGTGAAAAAGTAAGTACACCCCATGTAAAGTTTTGACTTTTTCAACATATTTCAACATACAGATATTTGATCTTCATTTCAACAATATTGACAGATAAAGGTGATATAATATAACAGATATCATGAAACATTTACATTTTGTAGTCTATTGTTTAATTTAAATAAACATAAATGCAAATTTCGCATGTGGAAAAAGTAAGTACACTCTTGGCTCTAATAGGTGGTATTGTCCCCTTTGGCAGAAACAACCTCAAGTAGGCGTTTCTTATAACTGTCTACCAGTCTCTGACATCGACTGGGAGAAATTTTTACCCACTCCTCCATGCAGAATTCTTTCAGCTGTGCGATGTTTGAGGGGTTTCTTGCATGCACAGCTCGTTTCAAATCCCCCCACAACATCTCGATGGGATTTAGATCCGGGCTTTGACTTGGCCATTCCACAACCCTCCATTTCTTTCTTTTCAGCCATTTCTTGGTGGATTTACTGGTATATTTAGGGTCATTGTCATGTTGCAAGGTCCACCTTCGGTTGAGCTTCAACTATCCGTCAGATGGCCTCACATTATCCTCAAGCACCCTCTGGTACAATGAAGAATTCATAGTGGATTCTATGATGGTGAGCTCCCCAGGCCCTGATGCAGCAAAGCTGCCCCAAACCATAATATTTCCACCACCATGCTTTACAGTTGGTATCAGGTTCTTGTGGTCAAATGCTGTCTTTGGTTTTCGCCAAACATGTCTTCTGGTACTGTGGCCAAATAGCTCTACCTTTGACTCATCTGTGCAGAGCACATTGCTCCATAAGTGCTGGTCTTTGCCAAGGTGTTCATTGGCAAACTTTAGTCTTGCCCTGATGTTCTTTCTGGACAGCAAAGGTTTCCTCCTGGCATACCTCCCATGTAGATCAAATTTGTGCAGCCTTTTTCTAATGGTAGACTCGTGCACTTTGACATCAACAGTGGCAAGAGCTACCTGTAGGTCCCATGATGACATTCTGGGGTTCTTAGAGACCTCTTTCAGCATCTTGCGGTCTGCTCTCGGGCTGAACTTGCTGGGGTGGCCTGGTCTGAATAAGTTCGCAGTTGTTTGGAATCTTCTCCACTTGTAGATGATCTTCCGGACAGTCGAATGATTGATTTCAAATTGTTTGGAGATCTTTTTAAATCCATTCCCAGACTCGTAGGTATCTATAACCTTCTTTATGAAGGCCTCAGAGAGCTCTTTTGATCTAGGCATGGTGATGCCGCACACTTCAACAACAAAGAGCAAACCAAACTAAATGTCTGAGGTTTAAATAAAACAGGTTCCTCCAAGATCCTCACTAACGATGTTCTAATCATTTGCACCTGAGCTGGTGCACCTGATTCTAATTTTTGGTATTTGAAGTATTGATAAATGTGGAGGTGTACTTACTTTTTCCACATGCGAAATTTGCATTTATGTTTATTTAAATTATACAATGAACTACAAAATGTAAATGTTTCATGATATTTGTTATATTATATCACCTTCATCTATCAATATTGTTGAAATGAAGATTAAATAGCTGTATATTGAAATATGTTAAAAAAGTCAAAACTTTACATGGGGTGTTCTTACTTTTTCACGTGACTGTATATATATATATATATATACATATATATATATATATATATATATATATATATATATATATATATATATATATATATATATATATATAACTACAATACAAAAAAATACAAATACATATTTGATACCAAAAAATATATATCTATGACCATCCCGACTGAGATCCTTGTCCTGCGTGCCATGCTATAAGATTGCCCCTTGCATCATGTGATCCCTATTTTCATTATTCCTACACATGCACAACACCTCCCATTTCCTTATGATAAACTGCATCTTCCAATCTTTGCCAATCAAATCACAACAAATGACTTTTTCACTGGCCTTCAGGGCTTTCCGTAACTCCAACTTGTAAGGTTTCATGATTAGGCGCTTCCGCAGTATACAACAAACTGTTGTCTGTGGAATCTGGAGCTCATGCCTTGCTCTGTTGGTTGACTTTTTTGGACTGCATTGGAATGTTTCCAGAATTCGCTGCACAATCTTGTCTGAAATCTGAGGGCACCCGGTGTTCCTTCTCTTGCAGAGACAAACTGTGCCTCCGAACTGTTTGTACCAGTCGTAGATGGATTTCCTGCTTGGCAGGTTCCTTTCATAACATGTCCGAAAATGTTGATGCACACTTGTCACTGAATTTGGCTTGGTGAATTCCAGGATGCAGAAAGATTTCTCCTATTTGCTTGCCACCATTTTAACCATAATCTCCCCTTGAACAAAGAAAACCCACAGATTGAAAGAAAAGACAAATATTACAAGAAAAAAAAAAAGAAAAAAAAAGAAAGAGATTGAAACAAAAGTTTCAGAGATTTCCTTTCCATCCTTACATGAAACATCGCTTCAACATCAGTAGTTTTTGTAACATAAATTTTTGAAAGTGTATATCTCTTTTTGAATAACCCTGTATTTGCTCTTCTCCAATCCTCTGGAACCTGTCCTGACTCAACTATTTGTTAAAAATATCTGTTAATACCACACTTATTTGCTCTAGTACCTCCCGCAATACTCTTGGATGAATAATTATCCAGCCTTGGAGCTTTATCATCCCTTAATTTTTCGAGCTGCTTCTTCACTTCCTCTACTCCTATATGGATATCTTATAAAAGCCCTTGATCACCCCTGAGATAGATAATCTCCATGACTGGAAGTTCCCCTGACTGTTCTCGTGTAAATGTGGAAGAAAAAAGACGATTTAATGAGTTCCCGGATGCTGTTATTCTGCATTGCCGACTGTACTCTTCATGTGCAATTGTTCCTGGGCCAACTTTTTCCTTCATATTGTATGATTCTACAACAGTGATTGTTTGGAATCGACCTGCGTTTCCTTTGGAATCGATCTGTTCATCTCCTGGTTTGGGCAGAAGGAACTACAGGTTGCACCACATTTTAATGGTTCTCCTCTGAAGAACGTGGAAGGAAGGTACATGCATTGCATATCATTACAAAGATTAAGACTTCCTCTTTCTAACAATGTTGTTGGATGATGAGCCAGAATCTAAGATAAAGGAATAGGATCAATCGAAAATAAGTTGTGAGCAGTAAATGTGTTGATTGTTTAAATATTCGCAATCCTGTGGTCAAGTCTATAGTTTAGTCAGCATTATCGTTGATGCCACGATATAGCCCTGGGAATGACCTGCTTTAGAAAAAAGGTGTAGATATATCTTGGGAAAACAAGCAAGATATTAAAAGATTTGTGAAACGAGAAGGCCATAAAATTTTGGATGGGCCGCCATCTTTGTCACGTTACACCAGATAAAAGCAACTAATTTTTGATCAGCATCATACCTCACAACAGCCTGGTGTTGGCATAATGTTTAAGATGGCTGGCTTAAGATCTTAGGGTATTGAGTTCAAACCCCTGTCGTGCTGTTGAAATAACACCAGGTGGGTTGAATCAGCTATCATCCTTCGGAGGTCAGCAAAATGTGTACCAGATTACTCGTAACAGGGGCACTGCATCAGCGACACAGACCACGCTTTCAGAAAACGATGCAACCAGCAGCCACGAGCTGCATACAATACAACAACATACCTCACAACGTACCTCAGGGTATATCTTATCAATCCACATAGGTGAATCTTTGCCACCTCAAGTGAGCCTAATGGATCCCCCACCCCTCCCATGACTCAATGACTAATCTATGTGTTGCAGAAATTTGACTGTGTCCCGTATTTGCCACTATATTTTGCCACCACGGGCCTACAAAACAGCCCTCAAAGCTATGCGAGTTAATAAAATGGTGGATATTTGTTTATATGAAGGCTCTCCCAGAATGGGTGGAGCTATGGTTCCCAGAATGGGTGGAGCTTTGAGGTTTTGTCTTCTCTGCAAGAACAACAAGAAGAATCAACACAGCAATATCAGCAAATAATATCTCTGAATCAACACAGCAATGTTACAATAAAATGGTGCATGCACTTAACAGGCTTAATATTGTACCACACTAATTTTCTATAAAATTATGATATTTGTTTGAAAAGAGATTGTTATACCTTTTCATTTTTCCCAACTGAAAATATATACCTTTGGTTTCTTATTTTTTAACACTGCTTGAGAGAGGGATTTGAATGAACTAGAAATTTAAACAGAAATAAACTGCAGCCCCAATCAAGAAGTTCGAGGGAATAAGACACAACGAGAGTTGTAAAACTATCGAGAAAGAAAGTTGAACAGACAGGAAATATGGGTCTGAAATAGCATTTCTTGATATTATTTAATCGTTCATCATCCCGCAAGACCTGCAGGCTCTGAAAATGTCACTGCGGAAAGTAAGATATTTTGTCGTGTTAGGTGATCTACACATTGGCAAAATATATCTGGGGATTTTCAGAGGAGTAATGGCTCTTGAATTAGTATTGGCTCTTCTGTCCTGAGAACCAATTTTCCAACCCCGTTGTTAAGTCCCATCGTTGCACACATTCTGTTTCGTTGGCTGTGTGACGTGGGTCTCTTTATGTAGAAAGTAAAGGAGAAAGGTAAGACCTATAGATAATAAAAATTACCCATAGCAATAAAAGGGATTGAGCGTCAACAATAACAAGATGATATTCTTTGAATACTTACCCTGCGCAGTCAACTTGAGCCAACTCTTCTGTTTTTGAATGCTTTTTTTTTTCTTTGATCCAATATGGCTGCCAGACTACGTGAGCAATTACATCATAAATTTAAATTCTCTAATATAATTGTTGCATAGATCACACTCAATAAATTTTAATATGATCAGACTAAGCATTGTCCTGTCAAATTATGACATCATACATATGACACCAATGATATCATCATTAACCACACTTATTCCCCATGCGGATTTCTTTACAATGAGCCACGTTTCAATTTTTTCCATGAAGCGGTTTTGGAGATATAGAGGTGTAACGTTTTTCAGTTTATCCAAGATGACGCCTGTACCACGTGACCAATTACATCATAATTATCATAAAAAATATTCTACAGGAGGAGACGCTTCTATGGTGAAAATTTAGTGTCCATCACACCAACAGATGCAGAGAAAAAAATTCATACTGATCGGATGAAGCGTTATACTTGTCGAATTTTGACGTCATGACGAAGGCACCAATGACATCACTAACATGTCTTATTCCACATGCGGAGTACTTGACAATGAGCCATGTTTCAATTTTTTCCATTGAGCAGTTTCAGAGATATACAGGTACAAAGTTTTTCCAAGATGGTGCCTGTCCCACATAACCAATGACGTCATAATTATCATTAAAATATTCTACAGGAGGAGGCGCTCCTATGGTACAAATTTCGTGTCCATCGGACTAACAGTTGCAGAGGAAATATTTTTTTTCATACTGATCAGATCAACTATTGTAATTGTCGATTTATGACGTCATAATGAAGGCATCAATGACATCATCATCAACATATCTTATTTGCCATGGTGAGTACTTGAAAATGAGCCTTGTTTCAACTTTTTCCATTGAGCGGTTTTGGGAGATTATAGAGGTGTAACGTTTTTCCAAGATGGCGTCCGTACTACATGACCTATGATGTCATCATTATGAATTAAAAACAATTCTACATGTGGAGGCACTCCTATGGTGAAATTTCGTGTCAATTGACCAACGGATGCTGAGAAAATTAATTTTAAAAATGCAGATGTACGTACGCACGCCACACATACGCAACTGAATGCTTAACCCTGCTTTTTGCTTCGCAAGTGCAGGGTAGTGAGTAGATGTGGGCATCATACATCAACAAAACAAAACCTGGTAGAGTAAACAGATTATCCCCACCATGAAGGTCGATTAATGAGCCAGCTGGGTTTTTACCGACAATCCAATAGTGACGTGGCAGTTTTTATAAAACCAACTCGATTCTGAAGAATAGAATCCAAATACTTAATACTGCTGCCTTCATGTACAGGTAGTAGGCAAAAAAAATTGGAAACACCTGGTTAAATGAGGGACACCAGGCAACTGCTTCCACACAGTTGTGGCCCATGTGTTGATTAATGTTCTCTCCAGATGATGGTGCGCTCATTTATGCCATGCGCTGTCTGTCAGACACCAGGATAATAGTTTATATTCGGGTCAATTAATTAATTGATTCCAGGTTAGACAGCTTAATGACAAGTGCACTCCCTATTTGCCATCCTGCCAGCCATTCACTAAATGTCACTTTGTATTCCAGAGTTTTGATTCATTGTTGTTGAGTTAAATGTTCACTGCCAAAATTAGCATTATTTAATAATTCTGAGATTGCATAATGTTCTCAATGAAAAGTGTGATGTCTACCTAATGCCTCTTGACCTTCAAAGATCCTTTGTCCAATTATAATTGTACAGATTGGGATGAAGGGAAGATCCTCCTCATTGCTGTCAGGCACATAAAGCTGCTGAAGCAGTTTCATTGGCTCGGGGACACAATTATGGATGGGTCACCACTGTGACACGGGATACTTGAGTGGCTCACTGTTTTCAACAAGCTGGTACGCACTTTTCTGACTTCGGAAAGATGGCTGGCCTAGCCAACCTGCCTGGTGTTATTTTGGCACGGCTGAAGCCTGGAGCTTAAACTCAGCACCTTAAGATCTTATTACAGTTAAGCCACCACTAAACTATTGTTCAAAAATGGTGCCATGCCTAATTTCTACTCAAAACAGATAAAATGAATTCTTTGAGGATGAACCCTACGCCGGTAGTCTACAATCTCCATACACTTTATTAGTCCCCTACCGGTGTACACCGTAGGGGACTATAGGTTTGCACTCTGTCCCTCAGTCTGTCAGTCTGTCAGTCCGTCAGTCAGTCACGCAAAGAACAGCTTTCCGGACTTTTTTTCTAAACTCTTAATGCTAATGATTTCAAACTTGGTACATGGTTTCGTCATGAAATGTTACAGGTCAAGTTCGAACTTCACGACGTTTCGATCATTTTTGACAAAGTTATGGCACTTTGAACTTTGGGAATTTCCCCAACAGTTTTCCGGACTATAATTTGGAGTGCGGTAAGTCATAATACTGTCTTCTATGACAGTGCTACCCAATGCCGGTAGGGAACATGTATTGCAGCGCAATACTCAGAATGCTTGTTGTAAAATATGTTTTGGCCATTCTCAGATCCTTTAATCCTTCTCTTGGAAATTTGTGAATGTTTCTTTTCGATTTTTTGGAAACATCTAACTTTCCTCAATTTCTCCTGACTCAGCATCGACTTGAACCTTTCCAAGAAGCTCCAGTACACCCCCAAGAAAGCTATTACCTGTGCACATGATGACATTTCAATTACTACCCAGCCATTTGTCTCTGACTGAAAGTCAAAAGATAAACTGAAAAATAGTTTGTTGCGTACTAATTTTCTTTTTTTCCAGAGGAATTGGGAGCATATTAATACTTGTAGCTTGGGAAGTTGGAGAGCGGTGTCAATATGTCTTTCGTGGTCTCCAGGAACATGTCATTGTAATGTGGAGCTCTTCGCACACTTAGTCAGGTTCACTATGTTTTTTCGTTCAAAATCATGGTAGATTAGCAAACCTATACATTTTTGGAAACGTTATTACATGGAAAATCTGAAAATCAATGTTTACATTTGCCAATTCCGACCAATTCGATTCGACCAATTCGACCAATTCGACCAATTCCATTCGACCATTCGACCATTCGACCATTCGACCAATTCGATTTGCCAATCAATTTGACCGACCTTTGCTTGTGTGGAACGGACTGTGAAAACGATGCGGACTATATTGTCGGATACGACACACAGGACAGTGATGACGAACTCTAAATGGCATATTCTGTAATCGTGTATGTTTGATGCCATTGACTGCCTGTGTATATTTTGTCATTGACTGCCTGTGTAGATGTGAAGTTATACTGACTGCATGTGTATATATGATTTTGCTGACTGCCTGTGTATGTTTGGTGATATGAATTATTGTGACACATTTTGATGTTATTAACTGCCTGTACAAAATGATAACATGTATTTGATTATGCAACTTATCGCGAATATAAAGACAGTATTTTGCAATTCAAAACCTTTGATTCGTGTCTTACCATTCCCCATAGCACTAATTTGATAATTTCATTGGATTCCTTGTCCCTGAAAATATAGGTTTAGTATATTTTTTAAAGTTTTTAGGGTAATTAGAGGCAGAAATAGAACAAAATATGTATTTTACAGGAAAATCCAAAATGGCCGCCATACAGGTATCTCTCCAAATGTAAACATTGATTTTTAGTTCCCTTATGCTATAACCTTTCCAAAAATGTATAGGTTTGCTAATCTACCATGATTTTGAACGAAATGTTATTTATTGACAGAGTGAACCTGACTAACTCTGCTGTTCAAACTGCAGTGTTGATTGATGTGTTCTTGTTGCTGAAAATGCCCGACGCCCGGCATATCATCGTCACTTGACCCGGAAGCCTACATTTTTTGCGATTAAATCAACTCCTGGGGCCCATTGCCATCTACAATAACAGTAATTGTATCTTACAGTAGCGAGATTACAGATAAATGTGATGATGCAAATGGTTTTGAGTGGTGTAATTCAGCAATATCTGTCATCACACATTGATTTTCCTGAATCTGTCTTTAATGGACTTATCTGGAACCCAGCTCCTCCATGAGCCTCGACATTGTCTACAAAAGAAAAACCTGTATTTCATGCAATCTCCACCCTATTTCTTGAGCAGTCAGTTTATTAAAAAAAGAAACCCTTGATGTATATTCTCCTCGATGTCCAGCATATTCTTCCACCACATGCTTGGACGTCCAATCTCCCCCGTCCACCTTGTGAACATATTTATTGTACACTTTGTACGCCCCCACTTGTCTCTAATACTATTTATAACCTCTTCT
Source organism: Myxine glutinosa (assembly GCF_964187855.1). NCBI lineage: Eukaryota > Metazoa > Chordata > Myxini > Myxiniformes > Myxinidae > Myxine > Myxine glutinosa. The sequence goes on along the minus strand of NC_136269.1, from coordinate 53,073,950 downwards.
CACTCATTTGCGTTGGTTTCTTATTTCCTGCCCCTGGCTTTGTAATTACCTGGGACAAATTCGCTCTGTGCTCAATCCAAGGTTATTAAATGTTTGGCTTTTTCCATTATTTCTCATTACCGCAGATATTTCACATTACTAATCTCTTTAACTTATTCCCTTTTCCCCTGAAATTTCGACTTTGACACAGTCTGTTAATTCCAACTTTTTGTTGCTCACACTCATTATATGCCTCACCTAAATATTAATCACCAATTTTATTTCAGAGGTACCAGTTTCTCGTGTTTGAGCTGTCTGCCGTGCGCTTGGCTCCCGACCGACTATAAATTGGCATCCCAATGCTTATTGTAGGCACGGATTTGCGTTAAAAATGTGCTGTCCCGTTAACTATTTTCATGTTATAAACATTATATGCTATAAATTATTTCAGAGTAAGATAAGCTGCAGTAGTAGCTTCGACCCAAAAGTAACTTTTAGCATTTGTGGTGGCATGCAAAGGAATGAGTAAATACCGAACAAGGAAAACAAAAAGAAAAGCTCAAACAATATCGCTTGTTTGGTGTTTTCTTCTTAGCTCTTGTCTTGTGATGATGTAAACTCCAGTAACAGATTGAAAATACTGTGTTAATTTGCCTATTGTCTCCTAATTCCAGATCTGTGTGTTTACGCCACAAAATTAAACATCCATCTTGATCATAAAGTTACAGAGTTGCCTTGGATCTTAAGATGACTTGAGACTTCACAAGTAGGTATGACACTTGGATCTTACATTATTATTAATACTTGTAGCTTTTCCAAGATGGCGCCTGTACCATTACCTTTTTAATTGCTTGAGAGTGTATTTGATATCTGAAGTGCAGGTAAATGTGATGGGGTGAGGGCACAGTGTGGAAAATGGGGAGGAGGGTTGCTGAGAGGCATTGTTGTGTAACTGGGAAGGTGTGCATAATGTTGTGTACTGCATACATCATGTGGGTCCTTGTGCTGAGCATGATTTGTAGGCAGTTTCACGGCCATGCAAGCGATGCAGGCTGGTTATGTCTATTCGACAGAAAGGAAAGGGCTATCAGGATAGCCTAAAGGTATGCAGATTTCCTCTGGACTCTTTAGCCTTTGTTTGAATCCCAGCTATAAGCTGTCATCCTAGTGTTTCGCATGCAGATGGATACATAAATGTGTATGTCTCTTGGATGGATGTTAAACTGGGTGTCCCATCGGCTAGTGGGAGTTGTTGAATATCAAGTTGGTAGACGTTGAATATCATGCGGCTTCCTTCGCAAAGAATAGACGAGTTATTGCCGGCACCCTGAACAAATTCCAAATTATTGTTCTAACTGACTGCTGGGAAAGCAATGGCAAATCACCCAGCATCATCTTTGCCAAGAATTTGCTTCGGAAGCACCTACGACGCTCTGTAAAGAGTACGGTACATCTAATCAGCTATATAACTGTCATGGCGGTGTTTCAGATGGAGGGTGATTCATCAATGTGTGTACCGTACCTTGGATGGACATTAAATGGTACATCCTGTCTGGTAACATTAGTTGGTGGATGTTAAAGATCCCGTCCTGAAGAGTAGACGACCTATCGGCGACACCCTGAACAAATTACAAATCCCTGCACTCTCAGTCGAGTATACTGTGTTGGAGTAGCGACTTGTCCGGGATTGTAACCCCTAGCCAATGAAAATCCCTCGAGCCTTATGCGCCTAACAGCATGAGCTTAACCAATAACAAAAACAACAGAAAGCAAAGGAAGTTTACGTACTTGACATAAACCTGAACTCCTTCGTAAACTCTTTCACTAAATACCAGGACTGTACCTTTGTGCTGATGACAAATTTAGTTTGGATTCTGTCCCACTGTCCCAGTAACTCAACTCTGAACATGCTTCTGCTCCTCTCACAGCAATGAATGAAGGCCCTCAATTCCAAGCAAGAGGTTAGGACCTCATGTTTCAACCAAAGGTCCTCCAACACAGGATACTAACCCTCCCCCCTCCTGGACATAGTTTGGGCATTCAACACTATTTGCTTTATACATTCGACACATCCTGCTTTGCTTGCCAAGTTCTGCCTGTGGCATAGAAGTCTGCCTGCATTCCAGAATTTCCGACTTTGTCCGCTCACGTAGTCAATATGTTGCCATCAATGGAACCCTCTCCTTCTGTCTTCCATTGGAGGCTGAAGTTCCCTACGGCTGTATTGGACCCAACTTGTTCCTAATTTATATAAATGACCACTCTGATGCTCTGGAAAACACTCTCTTCCTTTTTCAGATGACTCCACATTATGTCGTACCCCCATCCCTCTGCGAGGCAAACATCAGCTGTGTCTGTCTCTTTTGATTTGGAAATGATTAAACTCTTGTCTGATAAATGCAAGAAAATGGCATTCAATCCCAGAAAATCTAAGTCTCTACACATTGCTCTGGAATGACTGTCAAACAAACCCACTTATATATTTCCTTGATCATCATATACTGGAAGAGGTACAGTCTCTTGAACTTCTAGACCTCACCCTCAGCCATATCCTTTCTGGGACAACCATATAGCTAAGCTGGCCTCCAAAGCTAACCGCAGAGTGAGCATACCCCGTTAATCCAGGTCTTTACTTGGGGAATCAGAGCTACTCAGCCTGCAAACCCTTGTCCCTAAATCAATGGAGTACTGCTGTCTGTTATGCGCTGGCACCCCAGCCTCACATCTGTCTCTCCTGGATTCTTTGGAATCTAAAGTTTTCAAAATTATTGGAATCTCCCATGATGGGGCTTAGAGATTTCCACATTGAGTTCCTGTGGTGCGATTTCGGCCAACACATATGAATCGGGTTTAGTCTTTGCTAATGGTTCGAACCACGGGCTGCTAAAACCGCTCGGCAAATAACATCTTGCCCGTGGTTTCGAGCGGAGTTACCCACCTGCCTTGTGGAGGGATTGCCAGAGGTGTACGGGAATCCCTTGACCAATCACTTCGGGCAATCCCGCCCCACAGGGGAGCGGGGTAGCTTCAGGATCGGAGATGGCCAGTGCAAATAGAAGGGGTATTAACCCCCCCCCCCTCTGCTAAGGGGAGCGCCGTCCTCCGTTTCCGTAACAATTCTGTTACTGACAAATCACAGGCAGGTCGGTGGTCTCTATTTCTCCTATTTTCCAACTCTGCTTTCTTAGTCTTCTGACAATCCTCAGCAACTCCAGGATGCACAGGCTCTTCCAGTAACCCCCTCATGATTAAACTTTTATAATCCAGGCTAACTGTCCACCTCAACTGTTTTATTCCTCACTTCCCCCCATCTATGGAACCACCTTCCAGGGGCTGTTCGGTCTCACTCGTCCCATTAGTAATTCAAGCAAGCAATGTACTGCCATATTTTGTCATCCACAATTCTGACCCATGATCTTTATTACCCCCATTGACCTTTCTTTGCGAAACAATATCTTACTTGCTCATTTCAGCGTTTCCTCCACTCTGAAACTCTCCGTCTCCTTTCTTTCCTGTTCATTCATTCCCACTATCAGTTCAACTTTGCTCTTCCGTGAGCCTCGCTCCTGTTAAGATTTTTTTAAATTAAAAAGTACAGGTTGTTGAGCCTTCATTTACTAAATTATGACACTCTCTCCTCTATGATATGCAATTTTTGTGCAATTCGTTATCATGAGCAATATGCCAAGTATGGTTGCCGATTCATGTATACATTGACAGGAGTGAAAGTCAGGGACACATGGATCATGATGCCATATATCACGTGTTTCGCTGTCTTCATCAACTAAATACTCTCAATTTTTGCTATTTTTGATTTTTAACTTTCCTATTGACCTATTAATTCTACAATAGTAAAGTAATTAATGTTATGCAATCATGATTTATGTGTGGTCAGCTAGCATGAACTGTAGCAAAGGTCAACCAATCGACTAATGAAACCTTTTTGATTCCGATGACACTTTCTCCCCATGGGGATCAGGGTCGACAGCATGGTGGTGAAACAGAAATTTGGGATTTAGTCATGTTGAGTGCATGATAGGTGACTCTAACAAAATAATTCCTGTGCATATAATCTTCGGCAAATAACTGTTTTGTGGTTAAGCCAGTTTGTAAGCATTTACTCTTCACCTGGTTGTTTATCAATTATCATGCTCTCTTTCATCGCTCATGACAAGGAAAAAGCAGGGTGGCATTTGCCATCACCTCCCAGAGGGTAATTTCTAATTTCTTATTCATTTCACAGGGTTTAAGCCTCGTGGAGGATTATTATAATTTATTACGAGTCCCATACCCCCAGATTTTGGTCCCCATACCCCCAGGGGGTATGGATACCCCAGGTTAAGAACCCCAGTATTAGACAATACTACACTTGACTTCGGACAAACACAGCCTTTGACCTTGTGGAATGTTACGTAACTTCCTGGAGCAGTCTGGGTTTTGGCCATCTTGTAAGGTCGCTTTTACCTCCAAAGTCAGCAGGGCAATTTCAGAGAAATCTACCTGTCCCCACCCCCTCCATTTGATCCATCCCACAAGGTTTATCCAAACTGTATCCTCTAAATGCTGAGTGCAGCAGCATTATTAAAGCATTATTAAAGTCTTTGGTATGACACACCCAGGGCCAGAATCGAACTTGGACATATCAGACTCAGAGATAACGTTCTCACCACAATAAAAGTGAGTCCGGTGTGCAGGGTCAATGCAGGAATTTTGTAATTTGGCCCAAAATACCAGCACACAATGACCTTCTTTTTTCAAAACACCATCTGATCTTTGACATCCACAAGCAAGTCCAAAGAAAGACTTTATCTTGAAATAGCTGGAAGCTATAATCCATCCCCTTCCATCCCCATCCCCATTCCCAAATACTTGTACATCAGGATTAGCCTGAGCTACAGCATATTGGCTTCACACTCACAAAGTAGATTTTACAAAGCAATCTGTGATTACTAGTATAAGCTAGAGGAGGAAAGGCCAACTAGTATAACAGCTCTCACTTTTGATGCTGATAATTTTATTTGAGAAGGTTTAGTCATAGTTCTCGACTCGTAAGAACCTTCAGTGGTTAGCCAAGTGTGTTGATCATGAAAGCACAGAAACTCCCCAGACAGGAAAATCTACCTTATAGATTGCAAATAAATTACACAGGACAATCCAATGAAAGCTATTGGAAGAAAAAGCTTGTTAGTCAAAGACCCAAGTGGTGCTCCATCCAAGCATGACCCAAATAATTGCACCCAAAAAAACCCAAAATTAAACTTTAAATATGACATTTATTGGATGACATTATGTTTGTTCGATCCAGCTTCAGCACAAAATGACGTGGAAACTCAAGTATATAACAAGCGAGTGTTCAGATGTGTTAGGACTTGGAGCCATTAACATCAAGTGAGGTAGGCCTTAGGGGAAGTTTTTTGGGTCTTAATTTTTTTTTCCAGTTTTTCCAGTTTTCATCACCTGTTTATACTTTCATGTTGATTCACTGGAGTTATGCAATAAGTTCTGCGATTCATATTTTAACATTGGTTTCTAATTTATTTAACCCTCATAGTCAGTCTTTTGCATCTCAATAGTAATGGGTTTCATGCATCCTGGGTTTCTGATTTATGCATAACTGTATCAAAAAGGTCACATATTTGAGTGATTATTTTGCCTTTTGAACTGCAATGACAGATGTTCTGGAAGTTTTGTTTTTTATGTGTTTGCTATTTCAGAGCTCAAGGCCTTTCTTTTTGTTTGTACATGCCCAATCTTCCTAGTGAACAAAAGTATTTACCATTATTGCCATCATCTTTATTTGCTAAGGTATGGATTTTTAAAACTTTTTGATAATGTGTTTTTAATATGTGTTTTTGTTTCAAAATACATGGAGTGTTTGTTGCAAAACACAGGGGCAGTTTGACACAATAAATTGATTGAATAAATCCTTCACTTGGTTTCAAGATGTTGAGCCAATTAAACCTTTACTGGACCAACAAAAACTTCACCCAACATAGCCTTTATTTTTATAGTTATGGAGGCTCATGGAAGAAAAGACAATATAGTAAAGCAGAGTGGTTAACCAAACACTGGAGAAGTGGAAAACAAACAGATTTGAAACATATACACAGAGCGGGCTACATATACGAGCTCACTATATACCAGGGCATCTCCAAAGTTACCTCGAAGCAGGGTATTTACTGTTGATGCTTACGGCAATAGTAAAAACATTATCATTGTGAAAGAATGTGGTTTGAAAGATAATGATGAACAGGATTGGCGAAGCTCATCATTTCTACACTTGATAGTGTTCAATGTTAAAACAAGCCTCCCCACAAGAAAATAAGCATAAAGCCAGGAAAACCATGAGTTCGCTGACTGAACTAGAACATTATATTGTTACGGACACGACTTATTGAGATGTTATGCTGGGCCGAGCGGAATGGCCACCGTGTTCGCACAAGTTACCCGATTATACTCGAACGTTGGCCGAATCGCGCTACGCTAGATCAATGAAGGAAAGGACACAACGGCTGGGTTAAGTGACACGACACCAGGGGTACAGTTCTCAAGACCTCCGGAGGAGGTTATAATATGGGTTTGCAGAACGTTTAGATTACACTGCACAAGAGGTACAGCACAGAAAGGTGGGCACTTAAACACGGTCTTATCTTAGCCCCGACAGACCACAGATAAACGGGACAAGACTGACTCACACAGGGATTGATGGCAAGGAGGGGCAGGTAGTCGATGGCTCAAGGTGCACCTTGGCTCAGGGGCAGAATCGACCCGGTCCGGTCCAGAGATGCGGGAGGTATCTCTCAGCGCTAGGAGGTGACGTCCTTTCTCCTTCGTAGCTCAGGCGCATCTCACGTCACCTCCGTCTTCCTGCGCTTGTCCAGCGGGGAGTGACACGCCCTCGGCTTGTTAGCTCCGCCCCAGATGGAATCGGTCCGCCGCTTCTTATTGGGTGCGGGGGGGGTTACCGGGCTCCGCCCTTGACGAGGAGCTGACAGTGAGCCCCTGCGTGGTAACCCCGTCGGAGCACATGGTCAATGGCGGCTAACCAAGCCGGAGTGAGGACGCGCACTCCCCGCGCCGCTGTTGTTGTTGTTGGTGTTGTTGTTTCATGAGGAAGAGATGCGGGGAGGTATTGGGAGGTCCTAAACTTACTACTGGTGCCATACAATCACATTCTGGTGCAACGGAGAGTCAGAATTAATGGAAACGAGTCCTTAACTGACATAGACTAAGAATAACTAGCAAGATGTCCTATAGTTGTCTACGTGAGATGCGGTGAACCTGGGCACGACATTTAATGGGGGAAAAAGGGGAAGGTTGGGGCTACAGAGTGTTGTTTACAGACAATGGGACTAGGGAATGGGGGATTGGGGATAGTTGGGGAGTATTGGGGAAATAGGGGAATATTTACAAGCGGATATGGATGGAGGCCAAATCCCATATCCGCAACATTGCACCCTTCTCTACCTCGGGGCGTCCCGACCCGATAAATTTTTACCTACTTTAGTGTGGCACTCAGATGTAGTTCCCGCTACTATTAACTCTACCCTGAGTGCGACAGTTTTACAGATGTTCACAAATGAGTAAATATGTCCCCCTGCGACGTTGCACCCTTCTCCTCACAGAAACACACCCACAGGATAACCGAATCGTGGAAAGAATCCTCAAACTAAACATACAGCCGGTAGGGAGCATTATTTACACAAGACTACACTGATATTTACACTACGATCCAGGACCTGTTTTTGGAGGAACACATGCAGATGTTATGCATAGAGAGAGCACGCATGCCAGCATCGATACACCAACCCACGAGTGCTCTGTGGCCCTACGGCCTTTAATAATGTGCAGAGCACCCCTTCCAAGCACCAAAAGCACCACCCCATCATGTACATTCAGCACCATCCGGTGCACCAATAAAGTGTTCAACAATCACCGGTGGTGTCGCAGCCGGCCGATGTTCTGCCGCTGGTCTTGCCTTCATGTGGTGCACTTGGCCTTCTTGCTTCTTTAAAAATAAAGAAAGGCGCCAACCGCATCCATTTCTGTATTGTGGTGTCAGGGGGCCAACTATTAGTGGTTCACCTGTATGGCATAGGTGCCACGTTGACCCATAGGTCCATCAACGGGTGGTGCTTGCCCGCAAAAGAACTGCGGTCCATGGTGGGCGGCCACAAACATTGCGGTCCATATGGTGTATCGATCCAGGCAGCAAGCAGCGAAAGTACAGGCCCACAACTGCGGAGCCAGCACCTCTCTCTCCTCTCTCTCTGCCCCAAAGCCAGATCCTCGGAGGTGGGAGACAAAAGAAGAAGACAAGTGAGTAAGGTGGTAAGGGCGCAAAAGTGCATGCAACATTAGGTAATGCACACTAGGGGCACATGGGAACCAGGTGAGACAGGTACGTTCCTACCGTACGCCCCCCCCCCCCCCACCAGGTAACCTACATTGCCCCTCCCTTAACCCTTACTGTATCCACACAACACAACACTACCCATAAACATCTACTTTACAAATCAACAAACGTCCCTACTGTCTTCCCCGTTCCTCCCATAAACCAAATTCGTCTTCTCTCCCTCCTAACCAATCAAATTTGCCATTTCCAACTCTCATCAAAATTTGCAATCACCAATTCATCATCAGTCCCTCCTAAGGAGGGAGAGATGGAATCACCCCAATGTCTCATCCACGTCGTGATGCGTCTCACAAATCCAACCAGCAATTCTTATTTCCTGCAACACAGAACAAAGGAACACAGGTGTGGAGTCATCATCACCACAGGTAAGTGGCTGCGTATGGTGCGACAGGTTCATCAATCCTAACTATTTCCGAAATGACTTTAACAACTTTACATTACCCGGGGTCTTTCTCCTGCCAAACCATTGGCCCTCTTACACTATGGGTTCTAAAAACCAATTCCCATTGACCAAACTGTGGTGCTTTTCAATTTGGGGTCTCACTCCCCCGATTCATCTCCCGGTGCCCTCGCACAATTTCTGGGCCGCGACGTGTAGCTCTCCCAGCAGGTCTACCCACCTGCACACCTCCACCACTGCAGTTGCCTCCGAGCTTACCTGCTCCTTACCCTAACCTAACTACCTGGGGAAGGCCCTCTGGCGCTCTCCCCACTCGGTGCCCTCTCTGGCACTGGGCTACCCGGGTCCGTCCTCCGGATCCTCGGGCCCCACTGACACTAACGGCTCCCAGAGCCCACCTGCGGCCTCACCTGGCTGACATCCTCACAGTGGTGGAGTGCCCAACCAACTACACACACTAACAGGCTACACGCCCAGCCATTTCCACAACACTAATGCACCCATCCGCAATACCATTCTGCAACCGCACCACAAATGCCAATATCCAACCACAATTTACCTATACCCTCTACCTAACACATACACTACCCGCCCCGGGTATCCGTGATGGGGGTCCACTCTTCCCCCATTCACACCTCCGCACCATGCACACCACTCCGTACCACTTACTCCAACTCCCTCCACACACCTGTACTTGCACACCTGTGCTCTCACTCTTGGTGCCGCCTGCACCCTTCTCTCCCCAAGCGCATTCGCGCTGATCCACAACACTCACTACTCATCCACTGCTCCACACACCTGTCCAGTTCTCACACAGCATCATCTCATCTAACTACTCCCCTCTGAAACTTGCGCTTCCCAGTTGTCCCTTTAAACTATTGCGCTCCCTCGTCATTATCATCCATACTAATCTACCTGCGTCCCCACTACAGGTATCAGTCACTATCTAACCTTAACGTCACCTAATGTCATCTTCGCTAGATCCCTATCAATATCCTAACCCACCCGGGCTAGTTTTCACTGCCATACACCCCTTAAACTATAGCTCCTTTGCCCCACTGGGAAGGGTGGCAGGGATGCCACCCTTACCCACCGGGCCCATCGCTCATCAATCCCCCAGTCCTCTGGCACTAATAAGCCCCCCTTATTCAGAGGTACTGGGTCCCGCCTCGGCATCTAAAGCCGAGGCAATCCACGGGGGCGCCTGCTCGCCGGTGTAAGGCCTTATCCGGTCGGCGTGGACGATCCGAGGGAGGGCTCGTGGCCCCATTTTGATCTTAATGACCACGTCACAGATTTGCGACAGGACGACTCCTGGGCCTTGCCAGGGGGAGGTGAGTTTTGGGCACCTTCCCTTCTGCCTCCGGGGATTAAAGAACCAAATCTTCATCCCCGGAGCGTATTGACTCCCCTGGCTCCGGTCGTCGTACCTGCGCTTCATCTTTTCCCCCGCCAGATGGAGTTGGCGGCGGGCGAAGGCATGGACTAGCTCCATGCCTTCTTCTCGGTGACATGCGTACCCCTCCCTCGGCGGGTTAACCACTGTGTCTGGCACGGGACCGCATAGCAAGTCGGCGGGAGCCCGTAACTCCCGCCCATACATAAGCAACGCTGGACTGCATGCGGTGGCCCCGTGCTGGCTGGTTCGGTAGGCCATGAGCAAATAAGGGAGATGTTCGTCCCAGTCATCCTGACGGGTGGCGGTGAACAGTGCCAGTTGTTGGATTAAAGTTCGGTTGAATCTTTCCACCATCCCGTCAGATTGAGGTCTTAAAGGCGTTGTTCTGGTTTTCCGAATTGACAGGAGACTGCACACATCTTTTAGCAATTTGCTCTCAAAATTTCGTCCCTGGTCGGTGTGCAACTCCTGTGGAATCCCATGCCGGCACACAAATCCTTCCACGAAGGCCTGCGCTACCACCCCTGCTTCTTGGTTGGGGAGGGCGTAGGCCTCCGGCACTTGGTGAAGTAGTCCATCACAACGAGGATGTACTTATTACCTAGGCGGGTGCGGGGTAGTGGGCCTAGGATATCCATGGCCACCCGCTCTAGGGGGGCCCCCACCTGGTGTAATTGAAGGGGGGCCCTCATCCTCCGTGCTGGTCCCTTTTTGGCAGTACAGGCATCGCATCTCCGACACCAGTCCTGTATGTCGCGCCCCATATTCACCCAATAAAACCTCCGGCGTACCTGCGATGTCGTCTTTGTCCTGCCCAAATGGCCGCCGGGGCGGGTACCATGCACCTGTTGCAATATATCGGTCTTAAATTTATTTGGGACTACCACCAGCCAGGAAGTTTTATCAGAAGGAACCTCCACCCACTTGCGATACAAGATGTTATCCTTCAATTCCAGGGTCTGCCACTGAGCCCAATATGCCTTTGTTTGTGCCCCGAGGGGGGTGACCTCTTCCCCCTTTGGTCTTTGCCCCAATTTGACCCAATTGAACACTGGCCCCAGGACAGGATCCTCCTGCTGGGCCGTGCTCCATGCCAAAGTTCCGAATTCCTCATCTGCGGTTAGTGGCAAAATTGGCCCTCTCACCCGGGTTGCCCGGACAACGAGGGTCGGGTCCGAATCGCCCAATTGTTCCCTCTCCTCGTGTCTCGCACAAAATTTGCAGTTTTCCCCCAGACAAGGACGCCGAGAGAGTGCGTCCGCATTACCATGGGCCTTCCCGGCCCTATGGGCCACATCAAAATCGTACTGCTGCAACTTTTCCAACCACCTTGCAATTTGGCCCTCTGGTTCCTTGAATCGAAGGAGCCATTGCAAGGAGGAATGGTCAGTTCTAACCAAAAATTTCCGCCCGTACAGGTACGGGTGGAAATGGTTCATGGCAGCTAGCATGGCCAATAACTCTTTGCGAGTGACGCAATAATTTCGCTCGGGCCTACTTAAGGCCCGACTATAGTAACCAATCACTCTCTCCACGCCCTCCTGTGTCTGAGACAAAACTGCGCCCAATCCTTCCTGGCTCGCATCCGTGTCCAGGGTAAATGCCCCGTTGCTAGTGGGGTACGCTAGAAGGGGTGCGGATGTTAGACACCCCTTCAATTTTTGGAAGGCCTCGTGGCACTCCCGTGTCCAATTAAATCGCGTCCCCTTCTCCGTAAGCCGGTGGAGGGGACGGGCCAACTCCGCAAATTTCGCCACAAAGCGCCGGTAGTAGGAGCAGAGTCCCAAAAATCCCCGCACCTCTTTGATGGTACGTGGTGCGGGCCACTCCTCTACCGCTTTAATTTTGTCTGGGTCCATTTTTACCCCCTCGCGGCCGATCACGTGACCTAGATAGGCCACCTCTCTTGCAAACAAAGTGCACTTACTCGGGTTCAGCTTCAACCCTGCCTGTCTGAGGCACCCGAACACCTGGTCCAAATTAGCTACTGCCTGGGGGAACGTTTTGGCATGTACTAGGACGTCATCCAGGTACACCAGGCATGATTGCCATGGCATGCCGCCTAGTACATGTTCCATCAATCTTTCAAGGGTGGCGGGGGCGTTACACAAACCAAACGGCATCACAGTAAACTGATACAGTCCCTTCCCTGTGGAAAATGTCGTTTTCTCCTTCCCTGCCCTATCCATTTCCACCTGCCAATACCCACTCTTGAGGTCCAAAGTCGAGAACCAATTTGAGCCCGCAACGGCATCGAGGGTGTCATCAATCCTTGGCAGGGGATATGAGTCCTTGAGTGTCACGTTGTTTAGCTGGCGATAGTCCACGCAGAACCGCGTGGTCCCATCCTTCTTTTTGACCAGCACAACAGGTGACATCCAAGGACTTCCCGAGGGCTCGATCACGCCTGCGTCGAGCATTTTTTCAACCTGCTCGTCAGCTTCCGCCCTCTTGCTCCAAGGGAGCCGTCGGGCGGCCTGACGAATAGGCCGGGCCTCACCGGTGTGGATCTGATGTTTCACCAGGCCCGTACGTCCAATATCCTCGGTGGACAGGGAGAAGAGGTCCAAATGGGACCCAACCAGTTTGTGTAAGGCCTCCCTCTGGGTACCTCCCAACTCTACGCTACTACGATTTACCATCTCGCAAATGGGATCGGGCCAATTCCTACTTCTTATTGAAGGCTCCCCCCGGGGTCGGCTCGGCTGGACGTTCTCGCCCCTCACTGTCGCGACTTCCACAACTGGGGTGCAGCCAGCTACCCTCGTGCCCCTTACTATAGTGCGTGGTTCTGTACTCATATTTATTACTCGGACGGCCACTACCGGTCCGTCCGTTTTTACAAGGGTGCGGCCCACGATTAAACCCGGTATGGACTGCGCTGCCACCGGTTCGACCAGGCCGCAGGACTCCTGCCATGTTGGGCGAGCTGCCCACCGGGCCGGCACTATCGCCTCGGCCCTTGGGGGGATGGTCACGGCCTCGGAAGCCTCCAGCTCCGCTCTCTCGGCCGTGCTCACTCCCCCTAACGGCAGCTCTTCTACTCCCACCTGCAGGATCCCCCGGCACAAGTCGATTTTACAACCGCTGGCAGTCAACAAATCCAACCCTATTAAACATGGGTCGCACACCTCCGCCACCCAAACATCTATCTCCCTCCTTACCGACCCTAACTTGAGGGTCACAGAACCACGCCCTATGATCGGGGCCGTTACCCCGGTAGCAAGTTGCAAACTATAATTTTGCAGGCGCTGGATCTTATCCCAGCCACCTGCGCTCGAATCAAGGACCACAGGGCTGATGATCGTGGCGCTAGCTCCTGTGTCCACTACGGCGTCTACCCCCCACGCCGGCAATTTTGCATCTGATTGTCAGGCTACCGGTTCCAATTTGGCCACAATAGATGACCTGTCGCGTCAATGAGAGCTCTCCTCCATCCTCTTCTGCCGAACACCGCCCTACGTGCCCGACACCTTCTAGTTTCCCGGGGTCTGGCGGGGGGGGGTGTCTGGGGTCGGCTAACCCGCTCCCCTCTGGGCGGAGTTGAGGACCTCAACCGCCGGGGATCATCCCGGCGCGTGGCTCGACAGTGCCGCACCAGGTGACCCAGACGGTTGCAAGTATAGCACCTCACCTGATAAGGTGCTTGTCTCCGGAATTCCAAATTTCCCCCCCTGTAGGTCCGAATTGGATTACCCGCTCGTGGTCCACCGCGGGCCACCTCCGGGGCCGCCTGCCATGGTCCAGGTCCCGCCAGGTGCTGGTCCACCAGCCTCCGGACCATGCCCGCCAGGTCAGGACTCACGTCGGGGGCGGGCCCCCTAAGGGGTCCGCCCTCCATCGGGGGTCCCACCTGGCGGACCGCCATTGCGAGACGCTCGCCCCCCCCGGGCCAGGGGCCTCGCTGCTTCCCAACGGGCCGCAGCGTCAGCCGCCTGGCTCAGAGTCTGCGGGCGCCACATGGCGAGCTGTTGCCGGAGCTCAATATCCGGGAGGGCCTGGATAAAATGGTCCAGCGCCAGGCTTTCCCGGGAATCCGCTGCCATGCTAGCATGTGCGATCCCCACTGCGCGGCGAATGTCGTGGGCAAGTTCCCCGATGGCTTCCTGGGGCTTGCGTTTTCGCAGCGCGAGCTGAGCTTTAACAAGCTCGCTCTGCTGTTCAATGCCGAATCGATTAATTAGGGCGTCGCGGAGGGCTGGCAGGGTGAGAGCACCCGCTGGTAATGCCGTCAGCACCTCCGCCGCCGCGCCACGCAATGCGGCCACCAGGTGTACTCCACCTTCGTCCTCACCCCAACCGTTGCCCTTACACACACAGTCAAACTGCGCCAGGTACGCGCGTAGATCACTCTTGCCGTCATACGGCGCGAGTGGGACCTTGTGGGACCACCTCGTATGCGAGTCGTTGCCCGCCTGCCGGACCCCGTGCGTCGCCCCTTGCGGGGTCAGCGCGGGGCCGAACCGGCCGGGCCCCCACAGTACATTACCCCCAAGGGGCTCTCGTGCCTCCCCGGTCCCTCCAACAACTACCCCTGTTGGTGTCGATGCATGGGTCACACCTCCGCAACCCGCTACCCATTCCATACCACCACAACCTTGCTCACCCACACCTCGCACCTCTCGTTCCATACCCTCCGGACCAGCCATACACCTCACTCTTGGCCTCTCACGAACATCCGGGTCTATCTCGACCCCCAAGCTTATTAAATCACCTGGCGCATCATATGCACGACCATATTGGTCACCACTTACACCGGGTCCTTTTTCTCTTCGCTTCTCCTCCATCACCTGCGAATCCCTCATCCGGTTAATGAGCACATCATCACGATCCGAACACAGACTTTGGACCAATTCTTTTACTTCCTCCTTTATCTCTTTCTTATCCTCTCTCCGTTGCTTCTTAATTTCGCTCACCCCTTCTTCCACTTCTTCTAATTTCTGCTTCACCTCCTTCATCTCCTCGTGCGCCCCTTTAAGTTCTTCCTCTAACTCCACTTTATTTTTTTCTATGTGCTCCCGCACCTCCCGCTCTTAAACTCCATCACCTCTACCACTTTGTTCATTTTCCTCGTCAGGTCCTCATGTACCGTCTGACACTCTTTTTTAATTACCCCTACGTCCTTTTTCATCTCCTTCTGTGTCGATTTTAAACCCTCTATTACCGCTGTGTTCTTCTTTACCTGGTCCCCCAACTCCTTTTGTCCCACTGTCAGTTGTTCTACTCCCAGCGTCAACTCCTCTATACCCCCTTGCAATTTTACAGTCCCCTTTCTCACCTCCTTCTCCATGCGCTCCTTACAGTGCCTCACCTCCTCGCGCACTCCTCCGACCTCCTCACTCACACCTCTTCTGATCTCTTCTCCCATCACTTGCATCTCCTGCCCAGATGCCACCCTCATCTGCTCCATTTCCTCCCTGTGAGCATCCAGTTTGGTTTCTACCCCCATTCTGACCTCCTCTATCTGCTGCCCCATTTGTTTAACTTCCCTTTCCGCTTGGTCCCTCATGTCCCTCAATTTGCCTTCCATACTGTTTTCTAACCCCTCTAACCCATTTTTCACTCCCTCTATCTGATTCTCCTGGGCAGCCATTCTAATTTCCACCCCCATTAACCCATGTTTCACCCCTTCTATCTGATTCTCCTGGGCAGCCATTCTATTTTCCACCCCCATTAACCCATGTTTCACCCCTTCTATCCCATTGTCTAACCCCTCTAATTTCTTGTCTAATCCCTCACCGGTACCCCTCGCTTCGTCCCTCATTACCCCCATTTGGTTTCCCATTACCCCCATTTGGTTTCCCATTACCCCTAATTGCTCACTCTGAGCCCTCATTTCCTCCCTCATTTTCTCGCTATTCTGGGCCATAAGGGCCTTCATTTGTATGAAAAAAAGGTCCAAATCTACCAGCGGCGCTACTACAGTCGCGGGCGTGGGCGCCGTGGCCATGTGCGAGGCGCCATTTTGCGCGCCCGTAACCTCGTGCGCGACGACGCTATTTTGCGAACCTGCCACCCTCACTGCTTCGCTCCCCTCATGTCCCTCATTTTGGTCCTGGATCGACCCTGCCTCACTCTCCTCTACCGGAACCCAGCCGTCTTGATTTGCCATAGCGCGACTTTCAAAATTCGGGTTTTTATTTTCGTAAAACAAAATCAAATTTCGTCGTTATAATTTCGAGCGCGTGAAACGCGCTCTGGGACCGATCCCACTTCCCGACACCAATTGTTACGGACACGACTTATTGAGATGTTATGCTGGGCCGAGCGGAATGGCCGCCGTGTTCGCACAAGTTACCCGATTATACTCGAACGTTGGCCGAATCGCGCTACGCTAGATCAATGAAGGAAAGGACACAACGGCTGGGTTAAGTGACACGACACCAGGGGTACAGTTCTCAAGACCTCCGGAGGAGGTTATAATATGGGTTTGCAGAACGTTTAGATTACACGGCACAAGAGGTACAGCACAGAAAGGTGGGCACTTAAACACGGTCTTATCTTAGCCCCGACAGACCACAGATAAACGGGACAAGACTGACTCACACAGGGATTGATGGCAAGGAGGGGCAGGTAGTCGATGGCTCAAGGTGCACCTTGGCTCAGGGGCAGAATCGACCCGGTCCGGTCCAGAGATGCGGGAGGTATCTCTCAGCGCTAGGAGGTGACGTCCTTTCTCCTTCGTAGCTCAGGCGCATCTCACGTCACCTCCGTCTTCCTGCGCTTGTCCAGCGGGGAGTGACACGCCCTCGGCTCGTTAGCTCCGCCCCAGATGGAATCGGTCCGCCGCTTCTTATTGGGTGCGGGGGGGTTACCGGGCTCCGCCCTTGACGAGGAGCTGACAGTGAGCCCCTGCGTGGTAACCCCGTCGGAGCACATGGTCAATGGCGGCTAACCAAGCCGGAGTGAGGACGCGCATTCCCCGCGCCGCTGTTGTTGTTGTTGGTGTTGTTGTTTCATGAGGAAGAGATGCGGGGAGGTATTGGGAGGTCCTAAACTTACTACTGGTGCCATACAATCACATTCTGGTGCAACGAAGAGTCAGAATTAATGGAAACGAGTCCTTAACTGACATAGACTAAGAATAACTAGCCAGATGTCCTATAGTTGTCTACGTGAGATGCGGTGAACCTGGGCACGACATTTAATGGGGGAAAAGGGGAAGGTCGGGGCTACAGAGTGTTGTTTACAGACAATGGGACTAGGGAATGGGGGATTGGGGATAGTTGGGGAGTATTGGGGAAATAGGGGAATATTTACAAGCGGATATGGATGGAGGCCAAATCCCATATCCGCAACAATATATATATATATATATACGGGTATAATTTTTTATGTTGATAGTCCTTTTTTTTTTTCTTTTTTTTTTGTATACTGATTCGAGGCTCGTGAAAGAGCTGACATTTACTTCACAAACAAATCAACCAGACAAACAAAATATATAAAAAGAGGGAGCGGAAGACAAGAGAAGGGGAAGCACGCAAACACTTGAGAGCACACAACATTTAAGAGCAGGGAGATGTGTGGGAGGGAGAGGGCTTGGGGGGAGGAGGCGTGGGAAGGGGAGGGGGGCGGGGGGGGGGGAAGTATAAAACACAAGGACACCAAGGACTTCCAGGCCAGAAGTTGGTATTTCAAAAAAGTGGAATTGGGGTGAAATTAGTGGGGATAGAAAAGATCAAGGTTTTGGATGGGGGAAGATAAGTCCTCATCTCGATGAGGTGAAGTCCTCATTGAGATGAAGTCCTCATCGAGATCATACCAAAGAATATAATCATATCAAACCACGCAATAATAATTTACCGGCAGAAAACCCGGTTCCACCGAGCTGTTCCAAGGGAATTAGTTTCCATTTGAGTGTAAAATATTTAATATTTAAAATAATATTGGCAGGAATATCCTTTGACAACATAATGGCAGGGACCTGTGCAAATTGAGCGTACCGTAATGTAAAATGTGACTTCAAGTCCTCAGTACCCCTTACTTCTTCCAGCCCTCCTCCCAAACCCCAAGTCATCAAGCCCTACTCCTCCCAAACTCTAAGTCCTCGACCTTCCCCTCCCAACCTGATGGCTTCGATCCAGCTCTTTCCCTACATACTCCCACACATGTTCACCCTACCCATTTCAAACTGCAACATTTTGCCCACCCCCCCCCCCCCCCTCCATCACCCTCACCTCATAAAAGCAAAAATGCATTCTTACATCAATCATACATTCTTACATTAAATAGATAGATATATAAACAAACAATACAAAATTGCATTACACAGACATTACACAAGGGCATTCTTACAACAGAAATAGTCAGACAGACAGACAGGTAGATACGTAGATATAGAGATAGACAGACAGATATATAGATAAGATAGGCAGACATTCAAACGGAGACATAGATAAATAGACAGACTTACAGATAGAAAGACAGATACATACAGATAGATAGGCAGATACACACAGAGATAGATATGACAGACAGAAAGTCACATAGATATATGGATATATAGATAGATAGACAGATACAGATAGATACACAGATAGATAGAGACAGATACATACACACACCGATAGAGGCACGCACAACAATAGATTGATAGATAGAGAGACAGATACATACACACACCGATATCTTTGGGGTGAGAAGGATGCTCTACTGACAGATAGAGACAGATACATACACACACCGATAGAGGCACACAATAGATTGATAGATAGATAGATAAATAGACAGACACACCGAACAATAGATAGACAGATAAACATGCACTGATAGACAGACAGACACACCAAGCGATACAGACAAACATGCACAGAGGCATAGATGAAAAATCACTCATAGAGCAACACTTGGTAAAAGAGAACAAAGTAGAATAGCACTCAGTAGAGCATCCTTCTCACCCCAAAGATTAATTGGTGGTTGAATTCAGTGACCTGATATGCAAATAGTCTTCAAATTTTGTGTTAATCAGATGAAAATTGACAATTTTAGAAATCTGGCCTATGTTGACCTTTTGGCATATGTTGACCTCAAAAATAGTTGGTGGTTGGTTTCAGTAAGCTGATATGCAAATCCAATTCAAATTTCAAGTCAATCGGATGAAAATTGAGGATTTTAAAAATTTGAAAAAAGTGCTTGAGCTTAGGCCTATGTTGACTTTTTGGTGTATGTTGATCTCAAAAATAGTTGGTGGTTGAATTCAGTTCACTGATATGTTAATCCTATTCAAATTTCAAGTAAATCGGATGAAAATTGAGGATTTTAGAAATTTGAAAAGGTCATTGACCTTTTGGCCTATGTTGACCTTTTGGCCTATGTTGATCTCCAAAATAGATGGTGGTTGAATTCATTTAGCTGATATGAAAATCCTATTCAAAGTTCAAGTCAATCGGGTTAAAATTGAGGATTTTAAAAATTCGTATAAAAGTGGTTGACCAAGTTGACCTTGTGACCTATGTTCATCTCAAAAATAGTTGGGGGTGGAAATCAATTCGCTGATATGAAAATCCTATTCAAATTTCAAGTCAATCAGAAGAAAATTGAGGATTTTAGTAATGCGTAAAAAAAATGCTTGATCTTGTGACCTATATTGATCTAAAAAAAATAGTTGGTGGTTGGATTCAGTTCGCTGAAATGAAAATCCTATTCAAATTTCAAGTCAATCAGATGAAAATTGAGGATTTTAAAAATTCGTATAGAAGTGGTTGACCGAGTTGACCTTGTGACCTATGTTCATCTCAAAAATAGTTGGGGGTGGAAATCAATTCACTGATATGAAAATCCTATTCAAATTTCAAGTCAATCGGATGAAAATTCAGGCTTTTAGGAATTTGTAAAAATCTGCTTGACCTTGTGACCTATGTTGATCTAAAAAAAATAGTTGGTGGTTGGATTCAGTTCGCTGATATGAAAATCCTATTCAAATTTCAAGTCAACCAGATGGAAATTGAGGATTTTAGAAATTTGAAAAAAGTGGTTGACCTTTGGCCTATGTTGACCTTGTGACCATGTTGATCTCAAAAATAGTTGTTGGTTGAATTAAGTTAATTGATATGTAAATCCTATTCAAATTTCAAGTCAATCTGACAAAAATTGAGGATTTTAGAGATTTGAAAAAAAGTGGTTGACCTTTGGCCTATATTGATCTTTTGACCTTTTGGCCTCAAAAATATATAAGATTTTGTCGGGCCACAGTAGTCGGGCCACAGTAGTACTAGCAATGACTCACCTACTCTTCATGAAATACACTGTGGGATTTTCAACATTCATCAACTTCTGCCAACAGATAGAACACCTACGCTAACATTCATCTGAAGGACGGCTCATTTTGCGACGCAAAGTTCTGCCTGCGAAGTACCAATCGAACTGTTCATCTGAAGTACGTTGTTTTTTTTGTTTTTTTTGTATGCAAAATTGAGGCTCGTGTAAGAGCTAACATTAATGACAAAAAAACATAAACGGACACATATACCATATCATAAAGGGAGCGAGAGACAAGATGGGGAGAGAGAGGGAAGCAGACAAGTGCAACAGTAAGGAACAGGGACATCGGGAGACCTGTGGGAGGGAGGGGGCTTGGGGGCAGGGGGCATGAGAAGGGGGGATGGTCGAGGTATAAAACAAATGGACACTGCTAGGACTTCCAGGAAAGAAGTCGGTATTTCAAAAAAGTGGATCTGGGGTGAATTAACGGGGGTAGAAAAGATCAAGGTTTTGGATGGGGGAAGTTAAGAGATGGTGGTGAACAGCTGATTTAAAGACCTAGAGGGAGGAATGGGACTGAAGAGAGTGTGGGAGTTTGTTCCAGAGGCGGGAGAAAAGAGGAATGAAAGAGTGAAGATGAGCAGACAGTCTTGATTTTGACAGTTTCACCAGAAGAGAGTTGCTGGCAGATCTTGTGCAACCTGAAGGAATATTTGGGGGACAGAGCACAGACAGAACTGGGGGAGCTAGGCCGGAAAGGAGTCGGTAGAAGACAGAAAGACCACCAACCTGCCTGTGGTGAGCGAGTGAAAGGCCCTCAGAGTCAGCTTCATCGTGAGAGATTCCAATGATTCTGAGAGCTTTGGTTTCAACAGCATGAAGCCAAACTACGTGTGAGGCAGGAGCACCAGCCCAGAGGGTAGAGCAGTACTCCATCAAGCTGCAGATGAAAGCTTTGTATGTGGTGAGGATCTCTGGTGTGCCAAGAAAGGACTTTGCACGACGGAGGATGCCCAGTCAGCGACTGGCTTTGGAGGCCAGCTTGGAAATGTGGTTTTCCCATGAAAGATCATGGCAGATAGTGAGACCCAAACGCTTGAGTGACACAACTTATTGGAGAGGATTATTGAGAAAGTAGATGGGAGGGTTGTTCAGACAGTCTTTTCGGAGAGTCATGGTGAGTGTGAGATTTGTCAGGGTTGAAAGACATGTTCCACTTGTTTGACCAGTCTGATTTTGTCCAGGACTCCAGAGAGTGAGGAGGCTGCTGCCTGCTGATCTGAGGGATTAGGTATGGAGCGGCAGAGAGTGGAGTCATCAGCAAATCAAAATGAAGTCATCAAAGAGGATTTTCCAGAGAGTCGAGGAGATCATTGATGAATACCAGATTGATGAAGACCAGAAAATTGGTGAAGTTTTGTGAAGATTGTTTAAAAATTGTGACCTATAGCAAGTATAAGTGAGGGGACAGGCAAACAAAAACACACACAAACCTGAGGGATCAGCATACTGGTCAAAAAAAAAAAAATTTGGACAAGTAATAAACACACAGACAGACACACACAGATAAACATACACAGATACACGCACACACACACACACACACACACACACACACACACACACACACACACACACACACACACAGCTCACATGTTCATGAAAAGATTGTGGAAGCATTATTAAGGAGTCCGAGGTTTCATTTGTAAGATAATTCGTTCCCAACACAAGTTTTTTCGTATGCCTCACATGCAACGGTTGATTAGGGTGGGGGCACAGTGGCACATGACCCAGGCCCCCTAGACATGGGGGCCCCCAATTACCTTTGGGGTGAGGGGTTAAATTGAACCACATTTAAATGCCACACAAAACAACAATACATTTACATGTGTTTAAATGAACCATAGTTACGTTCTTTCTTTCTGACCTTACTCGCTAATATTTTCTTTTAGAAAAACATTATTAGTTGAAAAACTGTCCGTGCACATTACAAAATTTAATACATATATTTATTTAAATATGAGTAACACAACACTCACCTATGATGTTATTTCCATTTATAATGATTTTATATGGAAGAATACACAAGAGCGCCCTAACTTGAGTGTGCCGTGGGCCAAAGCCTTGACCGGCACAGCTCACATGCACATGAAAAGATGGTGGAACATCACATGAGTAAGGGGTCCCATGTTGGGTTGGAAAGAGAAATCGTTTAAAACTGAGTGAAGGTTTCTCAGTGAAGTAAATGGGCAAAAAGCAAATTATTCATTTGGATGGAAATGTTTGTGGGTTATATTGTACACCACTCCTTTCCTATGCCATCGCTGCATGACGTCATTGTCCGGCACCGAAGGGAGCCCGGCAACGATGCACGCTGAAAGGGAGTACAGTACTCAGTTTTCACTCCGGTTTCTTGTTTTCTTGATTGTCCGGGTGATATCTCAGCCATCCTTTGAGCTAAGAAACTGAAATTTCGGCACAATAGTGAGCAAGTGCTTTGGCAAAAACGGTATTTTTTTGTTTTTTGATTAATCAATTAATTGATTACTTACTTAATTATTATCGATTCATTAAGTACTTGTTTATTTTCTTTCTCATCTGGGCAATATCTCAGGTACCTTTCGAGCTAGGAAGCTGATATTTGGACACGACAATGACCAAGTGATTTGACTGTAAAATGTATTTTTGATTTATTGATTAATCAATGAATTGATTAATTATCTAATTATTCGATTAATGACTTAATAAAAAATTATTTTAAGTTAGATTCAGATGAAACGGTGGTGGTTTAGGTATTATATTAGCCAATTGATTAATTAATTATTTTATGATTATTATTTCTTTCTTTTAATTATTAATCATTTATTTATTTTCTTTCTCATCTGGGCAATATCTCAGGCACCTTTTGAGCTAGGAAGCTAATATTTGGACATGACAATGACCAAGTGATGTGGCTATAAAGGATATTTTTGATTTATTGATTAATCAATTCATCGATTAATTATTTATTGATTAATCAATTCATTATTTAATTTTTTCGATTAATGACTTATTTAATTAATTTCCAAAAAGTTTTAGCTCCGGATGGAGCACTGGTGGTATAGGTATGCTATTAGCCAATTGATTAAGAAAATATTTGGTGATTATTATTTATTGATTTTAATTATGCAATGAATCAATGAATTATCGAACACCTCTCCCACCCATTACCTTTTATATACACACATTAAAAGTTAAAGTTATTGCGATAATATTGCGATAATACGATAAAGTTATTGGAGCATGGAATGAAGGTATTGGAAAGGGTGTTGGAGAGGAGGATAAGGAACAAGGTGAAGATTGATGAAATGCAGTTTGGATTTATGCCAGGAAGAAGAACGACAGACGTGCTCTTTATTGTGAGGCAGTTGCAGGAGAGTACATGGAGAAGAGGAAGAAGTTGTTTCTTGGGTTTGTTGATCTGGAGAAAGCATTCGATAGGGTTCCACGTGAAGTATTGACATGGGCATTGAGGAAGTTAGGAGTGGAGGAATGGTTGATCAGAGTAGTGATGGCAATGTACAAAAGAGCGAGCACAGCTGTAAGGACGAAGGACGGGAACAGTGGTGAGTTTGAGGTAAAGGTGGGAGTGCATCAGGGGTCGGTACTAATTCCACCACTACTTGTAGCTGTGATGGAGGTGCTGGCTCAGAACGTAAAGGAGGGTTTACCGTGGGAGTTGTTGTATGCAGATGATCTGGTGTTGATTGCGGAAAGTATGGATGGACTGAAGGAAAAGATGAACAAGTGGAAGGAATGTATGGAGACGAAAGGTCTGAAGGTGAATATCGGAAAGACGAAGGTGATGGCAAGTGGTGAGGTGGAAAGAACTGGGAAGTGGCCATGTGCTGTGTGCAGGAAGTGTGTCAGAGTGAACTCCATTCAATGTACAATATGCGCTGAGTGGGTTCATCAAAAATGTAGTGGTCTGAGAGGGTCATTAACCAGAGTGGCAGCTACATTCATGTAAGGTGTGCACAGAGGGAGCTGCAGATGGGGGAAATGTTGAGTTGGATCTTGGAAACGGCGTGAAGCTGGAAGGTGTGAAAACATTTTGCTACCTCGGAGACATGCTGAATGGAGAAGGTGGATCAGACTCGGCAACGGTTGCTCGAGTGAGATGTGCATGGAAGAAGTTTCGGGAATTGAGTGGCGTGCTGATGAGGAGGGGAGTGACGTTGAAGCTGAAGGGAAAGGTGTATGCTGCATGTGTGAGAAGTGTTATGATTTATGGGAGCGAGACATGGGTAATGAATGTTGAGCAGCAACGAAGGCTGGAAAGGTTGGAAATGCGAATGGTTCGGTGGATGTGCAGAGTATCGTTGAGAGAGAGGAAGACAAATGATGAATTGTGAAAGATGGTGGGAATGGAGCCTGTGATTGATGCTGTGAAGAAGAACAGGTTGAGATGGTTTGGTCATGTGTTGATGAAGGATGAAAGTGACTGGTTGAGAAGAGTGATGGAAATGAATGTAGAAGGAAGTAGAGGACGGGGAAGACCGAGAAAGACTTGGCTAAAGATGGTGGAAGAAGAATTGCGGGCAAGGGGGTTAACAAGTAGAGATGCAGAAAATAGGGCAAAATGGAGAAGATTGTCATGGGGACCGCAGGCTAACCCCCGATCTAGCAGGGAAAATGGCCTTTAAATGCATGTTGTTGTGTTGTTGTTGTCTCCCACCCAATAAGAGCTGCGTGGCTGTGAGCTGTGAAGGCCGATGGCCCCGCCAATGCCACGCTGGAGGATATTTATTTATTTGGCATGGGGGTGGTGTACTTTGAATGTATCTGTACTTGTTATGTTTAAGTCTGGTACGTGAGCAAACCAGCCACACAGATTATACACCACCCATGAAACATGCTTCCACTCACACAAGGCATCATCAGAGCGTCCTTCTGTATGACTCACATGTTCATAAAAAGATTGTGCAAACAATAATGAGTCTCAAGTTCTTTTTTGAAAGGAAAATAATTTCATATGGAGTGTGTAATCTTTATGGAGGTTGCTATGAATATCCTTTGAAAGCATAATAGTAACTCACTGTTAAGACTGCTAAGGTGTCTCAATGAAGTAACTCGACAGAAAGGTAATTAGACGTTGACAGAATTGACAAGAATTTTAATGGAGTCCCAGTTTCCATTTGCAAGATAATTGGTTGTTAAGTGAAATCGAAATAGTTTTTTTTTATTCAATTTTTTTTCTTTAAAAGCATAATAGTCATTAACTGTTAAGACTGCTAAGGTTTCTCAATACATTAAGTCAATGGAAATGTTATGATACGTTGACAGAATTGACTGAAAAGGTTGGGGAGTCTTTTCTGAGAATTTTTTAAACTTCCGGTATGTGTCCGAACCAACAACTCTGAGTATATACACCACATGTGCAACGAAAAGGCAAATAACTTGGAATTGCATGAATTTTGATGTTTGTAAACTTCTCCCTGCATTGTATGGACCCAAGAGCTCTTAAATGATGCATCATTCAGCATTGTACGTGCTGTGTTTACGACGTTTACCCCGATCAGACCCAATCAGGCAACTTGCATGTATATGTTTGCATATACTGTGTGTATATACTAGTACCGACTGCAAAGCCGCAATGAGCCGGCGAAGCCAAAGCCTCTTGCCACTATTTTACCCATCACTATGGCATCAGTAGGTTAGGTAGTTGGTAGTTGGTAGTAGGTAGGTGTAGTAGGTACCGTACCTGGTAAGACTTGGTAAAAGAGAAGAGCAGACAGTCCTCCCCAATGGCAATACCTGCATACAATAAATGTCACAAGAAGCTTAAGGAAGTAACTATACGATGTGCTAGCTTAAGGCCTATTTTAAGAAATTTTAACTGGGCTTAACATACGTTTTCACAGTATGTGTGTCGTGTTCTAACTTCAGTCGCTGTCAGGCGCCAGGGCTGGTTCTCTGACTCTCCGGGCACTGCGGCTTCCTCCACCAGAAGAAGTTAGCTTGCAGTGATTAATTCGGTGAATTCCGTCTCAACTTCGGATATTTCCGGCCATGAAAAACTATCCGTATTTCTAAACTAAATATGTAAACCGCTTATACCATATTTCTGGCCGTGAAAAACTATCCCATACGGCCGCGAGATTTCTAAAAAATAATTCTTCGTCAATGTTAGAATATTTGACGCCGTTTTCACCCTCCGAAACGCGTAATAATATTTTTTCAAATGCTCGAATCTCATTGGTTCTCGTGTTTGATGACGATTTTCGTTGAAGATAACGAGGTTGGTCTTAACGTATTTTAATTACTAATTAGAGGTTTCATTAGATTGTGAATCAAAGAACGACGGGTGAAACAAACTCCTATTGAACTTTTTCGCAATTGTTTTATGCAAACTTCCGCATCCGGTCGATGGCGGCGACCATTGAGTGATTTCATTTTAGAAATATTTTTGCAAATGCTCGACTCTCATTGGGTCCGGTGTTTGGTGACGTGTTTTGTTGAAGATAACCAGGCCCGTGTGGACCGATGTTGGTCTTAAATTATTTTATCAATACATTGGAGGTGCATAAGATTGTGAATCAAACGATGACGGGTGAAAGAAACTCCTAATGAACGTTTTAAATTTGTTATGCATACTTCCGCATCCGCAAGATGGCTGCGTCCACTGCGTTCGGAATTCTCGAGCCAAGGCATAATCAGGTTTTCAACATAATACGTACTCGTTTATTGACAACACCGGCTTCGCCGGCTATAAAGTATATATATATATATATATATATATATATATATATATATATATATATATATATATATATATATATATATATATATATATATATATATACACTATATGTATGTATATATATATATATATGTATATATATATATATATATATATATATATATATATATATGTATATATATATATAGATGTATATATATATGTATATATATATATATATATATATAATATATACTAGCAGAAGTACCCGGCATTGCCGGGTGGGGGAGGGGAGGGGAGGGGGAAGAGGAGGGGAGGGGAGGGGGAAGAGGAGGGGAGGGGAGGGGGAAGAGGAGGGGAGGCGAACGGGGGGGGGGGGGGGGAGGGGAGGAGAGGAGGAAGAGGGGGGGAGCGGAGAAGAGGGGGGGGGGAAGTACCCGGCATTCCATGTATAAACTTGAGGGAGAAGAGGGGGGAGGGGGAGGGGGGGAGGGGAGGAGAGGGGGGCGGGGGAGGGATGGGAGAGGAGATGGGTGGGAGGGGGGAGGGGGAGGGGAAGGGGGAGGGGGGAGGGGGAGGGGAAGGTGGGTAGGGGGGAGGGGAAGGGGGAGGGGGAGGGGGCAAAGGGAGGGGGAAAAGGGAGGGGGAGGGGAGAAGGGGAGGGGGGAGGGGGAAGAGGGAGGGAAGGGGAGGGCCAGTCAACAATGATGTTGCAGTTCTCATGGTCGGAGAGCAGCACAACAATCGCGACATCGTCCTGAATCTTCGCAACAGCACGAAGCGGAATTTTGGAGACTCACCGATCCTGTGACGCCCTCCAGTACCGGCATTGCCGGGTGGGGGAAGGGAGACCCGTACATTCCCAACCCGTACATTCGCCCTCTCGACTCAAGCTCACTCGGACAAAAGCCTCGCACAAATTACACCGTGAAGGCCCAATGGCCATGTCTATGCCACAAATCAAGTACGTGAGCGAGTCGGGCGCACTGAATTGAAAATATATAGAATGCTCATACTCCGTGAAAAGTGAAGCCAACTGGCGGCGGGGATGGAACATCACGTGATCGCTCTGAGTGAATCAGCGCGCTGCTCTGCCACCAGTCAGAATCCGTGTATAATATTCCTCGCTGAAAAAAATCTACGTGAAACATGCTACTATCTATGCTAAATCATGCTCTACTATCTATGCTAAATCATGCTAAATCATGCTAAATGCTAATCATGCTAAAATCTATGCTACTTGCTGTGAGTTTATGGCGGCAAGGAACATCACGTGATCGCGTCACGAACATCATTCGTGATCACGTCATCACGTGATCGTCATCGTCATCAATGAGCGCGAATGAGCGAATCAGCGCGCTGCTCTGCCACCGATTCAGATTCCTTGTTTAATAGTCCTCGCTGAAAAAAAAATATGGATCTAAAGATGAAAGAAAAAAAAAACCTATGTGGTGTGAATGGCAATGTTCCTCGCTGAAATGTGAAAAAAACGCAATCGCTTTTCGCTCTGATATACGTGCGAACGCGTAACTGAGTTAATGGCGGCAAGGAACATCACGTGATCACTCTGAGCGAATCAGCGCGCTGCTCTGCCACCGGTCAGATTCCGTGCATAATATTCCTTGCTGAAATGCGCTGAGGTAAAAATATGGTTAAAAAAAATATTATGAAATTTTTTTTTTTTAGGTCGGCCATGTTCTTCCCAGGCTCAATGGCCATGTCTGTGCCAAATATCAAGTACGTGAGCCTCTCCGTTTAGGAGTCTATCGGTAACATTACACACACACACACACACAAACTGTGTTTTATATATATATATATGTATATATATATATATATATATATATATATATATATAATATATATATATATATATATATATATATATACATATATATATATATATGTATATATATATATATATATATATATATATATACACACATATATGTATATATGCGTGTGATATATATATTATATATATATATATATATATATATATATATTATATATATATAGATATATACATATTATATATATGTATATATGTGTATGTGTATATATATATATATATATATATATATATATATATATATATGTTCATATATATTTGCTACTATCTATGCTAAATCATGCTAAATCATGCTAAATGCTCATCATGCTAAAATCTATGCTACTTGCTGTGAGTTTATGGCGGCAAGGAACATCATTCCTGATCACGTCATCACGTGATCGTGATCGTCATCAATGAGCGCGAATGAGCGAATCAGCGCGCTGCTCTGCCACCGATTCAGATTCCGTGTATAATATTCCTCGCTGAAAAAAAATATGGATCTAAAGATGAAAGAAAAAAAAAACCCTATATATATATATTTTGTGACATATATATATATATATATATATATATATATATATATATATATATATATATATATATATATATATTTGTGACATATATATATATATATATATATATTTGTGACATATATATATATATATATATATATAATATATATATATATATATATATATATATACTATATATATATATTTGTGACATATATATATATATATATATATATATATATATATATATATATATGTTTTTGGCAGCCCTCTGTCACATTGCTAGGTTCTTGAGTGGCATTTTGTTTTGGCCTTTTCAAATCTACCTTGGATCTGCAATACTTGTGCAGCAATACAATTTAGTAATATATATGGATGAGAGGATACATCGGATGTTTTTTCAAGTTGCAAAATGCTTCAACTTTATTCCCATTTGTCATAATTTCATTATTGTGATTGTAAACAAACATAATATGGAGAAACAGCATGAACAAAGCATTAGTGCGCATACTTTTTCTTCTTTAAAGCATTGCAGAGAAACTCAGCTACATTTGAGACATGTAAAACATCGACATAAATGATAATTTTATTATTCCCTGCATTTTTTGGCAAAATACACCACCCAGATATTCTCCAAACTCAGTGATAAACTTTTTCTTCAAACTTGGAAAACATGAAGGGGAAGCTCAGCTTCTGATAATTCTTCTTCATCAAACTCGGAAGGCATTACGGAGAAACTCAGCCCTAGATTCGACTCAGCTCTAAAGACTCCTTCGTTCACCACTGTAATGTCTGGGCTCTTCAAACTTATTACCTCTTCCACCATAGGTGGATGGAGGTGATGTTTTCACCCAAGTCTGTCTGCCTGTTTGTAAACAGGATATCTCAAAATTTTGTGGACGGATTCAGCCGAAATTTGGTGTATAGGT
This sequence comes from Myxine glutinosa, assembly GCF_964187855.1. Classification (NCBI taxonomy): domain Eukaryota; kingdom Metazoa; phylum Chordata; class Myxini; order Myxiniformes; family Myxinidae; genus Myxine; species Myxine glutinosa. Next base: position 53,043,560 of record NC_136269.1, on the reverse strand, counting down.
TAGATATGTGAAAGGAATAAATGATTACATTTTGTTGAAGATTCGTATCTGGATCTAGATCCGAGAATTCTTGAAGTGATTCTTCACCATTGATAGATAGGGCTAAAACCAATAAATAGCAGGATATCTCAAAAAGTTGTGGAAGGGTTCAGACAAAACCTGCTGGACAGGTTGGAAGTGTGACAAGGAAGAATTGATTCAATGTTGGTGAAGATTTAATTCCGGATCCGGTTCAGAGAATTTTAAGTTATTCTTCACCATTGAGTAATAGTGATAAAACCGATATTTCGCACGATATCTCAAAAAGTTATGAACGGATTCGGACAACAGTTGGTGGACAGGTTGGGTGTGTGATAAGGATGAATCGATTCGATTTTGGTGAAGATACAAATCTGCATAAGGTAATTTTCTTAATCTCTCAAGTGATTCTTCCACATTGAGTAATTGAGCCAAAAACGATATATAGCATGATATTTCATAAAGTTGCAGACAGATTATGTCAAAACTTGGTGGATTAGTTGGGTAGGTGACAAGAACAAGCTGATTCGATTTTGGTTCAGGTCAGGATGCAGATCCTATCAGTTGGATACAAAACGTAAACTGTTCAACCTGGCTGTCGAGGTATGTGCTCTATCAAGTGCCGTTCTAGATCTTAATGTATCCTCGGCTAGCAGCTCAATGTATTTCTGTAATCCAATGTCAGTGATAAAAATGGTCACCAAAGAAGGATGCAGCACTTTCGAGCCACATGCTATGTTGTCGGACAGCTATCCAATTAGAAGTTATTAACCTTCTGGCGATTACATTTTGCTGAAGCAAAAAAATTCCATAATATCCCCCCAAAAAATAAAAGAAAAGAGTTGTTTAAGGCCATAACAGCTCTCTAATTTGAAGTTATTGTTACCTGAAATTGTGGTGTCTTCAGGTGTGAGTTCCAACCCCCCCCCCCCTCCACAACCCCCCCCATCTTCCCCCTTATTTTGCCTTGAATGCTCAATAAACCTGACCTTTAGTTTGTATCAGAATTCTAACCTTAATCACTCGTTCTGTCTCTGTCTTTATATCCCTGGCGCTTTGACAAGTGAGCACCTGCAGAGTGGCAGCTACATGCCAGGAATGCTTAATTGCAACCACAGGAGCAAGCGAGAGATAAGTAGGACGAAGCAAGCCAGAAATAAAAGAAAGATTGGGAAAGAAAAGCATTGGAAGAAGAGCATAACAGCCGGAGGGAACAGAAACACAATTCAATACAATGTAAATGAATACAAGGGACGTTCAAAAGTTTGGGAATGGGATATTCATTGGCACCCAAGAGCTATGATGTTTTGGGGTTTTCGTAATTCCAAACTTGCATATACGATTAATAAATGACTTTATTTTCATTAATGTGACTTTGTTGTTTCAGAGTATAATCCGGAAGTTTGCTACCTTACACAATTATGGCTCTTACGAAAATTGAGCATCGAGGTGTCATCAAATATTTACGCAAATTGAGAAGGCGACAGCTACAATTAGGTCCACGGACGCTTAGCAGTTTATGGTGAAATTGCGCCATCATGTTTTACAGATCAGAGGCTAAATGGGTGGCTGGCTTTTAGTGTGGATGCCATTCTTTGAAGATTACCCCAGGTTAGGATGGCTGGAAGATTGCAATGGACCCACAAACTATTGCCGAGGTTGAGGTATTAACCATACGAGAGTGTGTTGAAAAGTAATGCTTCCTATTCTTTTTCTCCACCACCCAATACATTTCACACCCAAGGCAACAAAACCATGGCCTCCATTTTCTGAGTAGCCAAGGGAATCTTGCTCATTGACAATATGTCTCACAAAACTACAATCACAGGAAATACTTTGCTGGCCTTATGTAAATATCGCAATAGATCATATTATTATCAAGGACATGTGCTGTGAGATGTTGACCAAAGGCGTGATTTTGACCTTCATGACAATGTGTCTGTACACAAGGCCCATGATGTGCAAACCGTTATTCATTACTTTTACTTTGAGCAGACGGATCAACGAGCTGCAGACCGGACCTGCCCCATTGGCTATTATCTGTTTCGACATTTGAAATCACACCTGCCTGGCCTTCAATTTGCTGGCAACTAAAATGTAACCGAAGGAGCAATCTGAAAAATTGTATTTTACTGGCAAAGACCCTTTGAAGGACAATGAGAGCAAGTGCATCAATGTCTGTTACTGCTCCCATGTGAAACTCTAAAAAATGAACCCATTTTTAAGGCCATTTTCCCTGCTAGAGTGGGGGTTAGCCTTGTGGGCCCCATGACAATTATCATGGTTCCCTTTTTGAGGCAATATTCTTTTCATGGCCGGATGCCATTCCTGACGCCAACCTTTTGGTCGCCTCTTGCACGCAGGGATATGGTGTACCTATTCTAGGCCGGGGAACACACCGACGCATTCATCCCAGCAAGCTGGTGCTCAATTTGCCGACCTCAGGGGGATGAGCAGGCTGAGTCAACCCCCCTAGTGTTAATTCAGCAACCAACCGGGATTCGAGCTCAGGATCCGAGGATCCCAAGCCGGCACCCTAACCGCTAAGCCAACACCAGGCTCCCACGTGAAACTCTGACTTATGAGAAAGTTCAAATCCCATCTGTACTTGTTAATCCATTGTCTGCTAATATCATTGCAATTCATGTCAAAGTTTCACTTATATCTGCAAATGTCTTTGACCTGAATGCGATATATGTACAAGCTCCTCCACAAGCCTTAGATCAATGCAAAAAAGTCAAGGACATGATATTGGAAAGTAAATAAGTCGGAATGACTTGGACTATTGTGACAACTTCATTTCGTCAACTTTTTAAAGCTCATCCATTTTGTAGTTTGTAGGGCAGGCATGATGGGCCGAATGACCTCCTCCTGTGTCAAATTTCCTAGTTACTGTATTCCTATATCGAGGGTATTACCTTCTCAATCCAATAGGACAGACAGCTCCATCTGGTGATGTGTTGCTATTTAATCTGGAAGATAATCTGATGTGATAGTCTTGGAATCACCACCGTATGCCACTGGAACAAACTACGAAACAAAATACAATTATAGCCTTTGATACAACAGAAGTGGTTTGAATGCTTCAAGAGACTCCACCATGTTGTGATAGTGTTGTATTTTCTACTGATGGAATCAAAACCAAGACTATCTTATACAATTCAGATCTGAATTCGACAACTTATAATCACATTATCTGACACAAACACAACCAATTGGTTCACGAGTTATCAAGTGACCACTATGTTCGTGATGTGTGTGCGTCTGTCTGTCTGTGTGTCTGTCTGTGTGCGTCTGCCTGTGTGTGTGTCTGTGTGTGTGTCTGTCTGTCCGCAGCATAACTACCCGATGATATCATCCGATCTTGATGAAACTTGGGTGAGAGGTTGATATCATGATCTAGTTGTGTCCTGCCTAGAGTGGGCGTATTGCGCCCATTGTGGGCGGAGCCACGCCCCAAAAAGATGTATTTTTAGGGGATAATCGAGTTCAAGCTACATCTTCTCCGAGGGAGTTGGTGGAATCTGACAGGGGTTTCGATATTTGGTTAGGCCAATGTCATGTGTCTAGCCCCACGGAGCTCGATTTTTTCATTTTTTTTTTCATTCTTTTTTTTTGCATTTTTCTTTTCTTTTTTTTTCATTTTTTGCATTTCATTTTTCACCGAATTTTCGGTATTGTGTAGCTAACTAACCTCATAACTGATTATACATTATTTTCTATCTCATTTCAAGGTCAGTAACCTTCGTTTTGACATTTCCAGGCCGGGCCAGTCCGGGCTTGTTTCGGTTATAGTCCTGACCAGTCGACTCCTGACTTGTTTATCATACATTTCTGCCGAAATATTTTTAGCCACCTTATTGTGGGGTCGGGTATAGGAAGATGGTTTGGCCCAAGTTTTTCACGAACCAACTGGCCAGGCCTGACATTCGCCTGAAAGTGATTTTGGGAGGAATTTGTAATTTGTTCATGGTGCCAGCGATAACTCGCCTACTCTTAGCAAAATACACTGAGGGATGTTTAACGTCCACAAATTAATACTAGCAGACAGGACACCTGGCTTAATGTCCATCCGAGGGATGTCCCATTTTGTTGATACAACAACCTGCCCTCGTAAAACCAATTTTACAGTTTATAGTTGTGCCGGGGATGATATCCATGCTAAAGAGCTCAATATAGTCAGACTTACCATGCAGGTACATTTATCCTACAAACTTTTGGATGTTCTAACTCTTTTCCAAATCCTCAATCAATTTGAGATCATAGAATTACACAACACATCTAACAGCACAAAACAACACAACAAAAATAATTCACTTTGACATTATCGGGTATTATGTGTAGATCAGTGACAAAAAATCTCAATGCAATCCATTTTTAATTCAGGCTGTAACACAACAAAATGTGAAAAAACTCAAGGGGTGTGAATTTAAATAATATTAATTTTATCTATCTGACGGTATGTATATATTATATATATACTGTATATATATATATATATATATATATATATATATATATATATATATATATATATATATATATATATATATATATATATATATATATATATATATATATATATATATATATATACTGTATATATACTTGGCATTTAATATGGAATATTTTTTTTGTGGGGGTGAACTTACTTTTCAAGATGTCTTAGAACCAAAAGTTCATTGGAATTATGTTGAAATAATTCTAGATTTTGTTAATGTGACCTTTAAAAGAAAGAAAAACCACATTTGACATTTCGAAACAAATAAATTGATCCTTGAAAGTGATGTAAACTCATATCGAACTCAATTCATGGACAGTACTGTGTTAAACTTCTGTACGTTTTCCAGAAGTATCTCTTTATTTTGCACATTAGCCAAAAAATTTTTTAACAAAAACAAAAGTTAAATTACGACTGGGATTACAGACAGTAAAATTACAGTTCAGTACTTCGTGTAACCCCCACGAGCATCCAGGAGAGCACGTACACGTTGAGGCATGCTGTTCACGAGATTTGCCAAGGTTTGGACAGGAATCGCTTGCCATGCAGTGACAATGGCCTGCTGCAATTCACGCACAGAGGTCGGCTGCTGGTCCAAGTGGTCGATTTGACGCGTTAATTCTGCCCACAAGTTCTCTATCAGGATTCATATCTGGAGACATGGCAGGCCACTCCATATGCTCTACACCACGGTCAGCAAGAAAGTGTTGGATCATGCGAGCACGATGAGGCCATGCATTGTCATCTTGGAAGACAAAGTTTCCTCGAAAGGCTGCACGAGCAAATGGAAGCAATGTTTCTTCCAGAATGGCCAGGTACTTGAACTGGTTCAGGTTTCCATTCAGAACAACCAGGTCAGTTTTGCCGCCTGCATGAAAAGCAGCCCAAACGGTCACCCCACCACCTTCAGCTTGGACTCTTGGCACTATACAATCTTTGTTGTAGGCTTCATGCACTTGTCTGCGCACTCGGACGCGGCCATCTTGATGATAGGCCAGAAATCTAGACTCGTCACTGAAGATCACGTGATTCCAGTGTCCTAGCTGCCATTTGACGGTGCACTCTGGCCCACTGCAATCGGCGCTGGCGGTGTTGTCTGATCAGGCGTGGCTTTCTCAGGGGACGCCTGGCACGATAGCCTGCTTGAACCAGTCGTTGGTTGAATAGCCTTCTGGATACAGGCACATTTGCCAGTTGCTGCCACTCAGCCCCAAGCCGATTAGCTGACTTGGTACGGCCATTGCGGACTAACCGGTGCAGCTGGCGATTATCCCTCCTTGTGGTTCTGCGGGAATGTCCTGGCCTCGGTATTGGAGTAGGGACAAACCTCTGAGCATTTCGTTTCAGGATCTTTGACACCTGACCTTGAGTGATGCCATACTGCCGAGCAATAGCATGCTGTTTCATGCCGTAATTTCGTAAAGCCACCACTCCATGACAAACAGCATTGTCGAGTTGACGGACCATCTCCAGAGGAAGCGGCGATAACTTTGGAGACGTGCAGCAGTTGTTTTCCACTAATACAGAACGCAACAACCCTTGTATACCCGACTGTGAAGCCAATCATCAAATGCACCTGTCCGTACATTTTGCCACGCCACCTGTGATATAATCCTGTTGTTGACTTCTTGCTGCGACAGACAATCAGTGACATGGTTCTTTTAACAAATAAATCACCAAAGTGTAAAAGAAACTCACTAGATTGATATACTGAGTTAAGAAAGTAAACCCAAGTCAAGGAAAAAAATATATTCCATATTAAATGCCAAGTCTGTATATAAATGCAAGTTGCCTGGTTGTGTCTGATCAGGGTAAACGTCAAAACCACAGCACGTACAATGCTGAATGATACCTCATTTAAGAGCACTTGGGTTCAGACAGTGCATGCGGAGGTTTACAAATATTGTTCTTCATGCAATTTCGAGTCATATCCAGTGTTGTGCACACATGGTGTATATGCTCAGAGTCGTTGGTTTGCACATCTACCAGAAGTAAAGAAATAATATAACCACAAACTATTCACTCAATTCAGTCCAACGGACAATTTACTTGTTATCGATTTATTTAACCGAGAAACCTTAGCAGTCTTAACAGTCAGTGGCGATTATGCGAATTTGGAGTCGGGAGGAGGTCGGGAGGTCGGGGTTGAGAGCTTGAAGAAAGGGGGAGTTAGAACATAATTTGTGTGTGGTGGGGGCAGAGAAGAGAAGAAGTTGGGAAAGGGCACTTGAGGCTTGCGGCAGCGGTTGAGGACTTGGAGAAGAAAGGAAGTGTGGAGGACAGATAGTTTGGAGGACAGAGTTGGATTATTGGGTGCAGAAAAGGGCAGAGTTTGGAACAAGTGGTTGAGGCTTTAGAAGGGGATTGGAAGACTTGGGGTGAGGAGGGGGCTTGAAGACTTTTGGCTGGGAGGGGAGTGGGTGGGTAGGTGTGTGAGTTGAGGACTTGAAGTCACATTTTACATTACGCGGAATTTCTGCAGGTCCCTGATATTATGCTGTCAAAGGACATTTCAAGCAAACTCCCTAAATATTCCACATTCTATTGCGAAATAATTCACTTGCAACTTCCCAGTGGAACTGGGTTATCTGCTTTTGTTATCATTGATATACACGAAGGCCTCATTATTTTGCCATTATGCTTATCTGCCCTTTATTAGCATTGTTGGTGTTGTTGTTATCATTTTTGTTGTCATTGTTATTGTCATTGTCATTTATGATTTCCCACATAATTTTATCTGATGCCTCGGCAATATCACAATCATTATCGTGTACCATACTCTGCTGCAGAGCGTTGGTGCTTCCGGAGCAGTTACTAAGCTACAATCCTGGTTGGGTCGCTCGATTAACGTACGTCCGAGGGACGGCACACACATAGATGAATCGCCTTGCCTAGGAAACACCAGGATGACAGTTTATAGCTGAGTCAAAATTCAAACCCAGGCTACACATCTCAGATGTGAGTGCTGAGCAAAATACTGTAATATTCATAATATTTTAAACATTAAATGAACCTGTACCTTGTATTCATAGACTATATCATTCTTAACTTTACTTTATCAATTCCTAGACAAGATTGTTGAGCTTATCCCGAGTTGTCACATGGGTATTAAAAGTCAACTATGAACTGTGGGCTGACAACCCAGGTGACAGCTAACACCAGGTGGGATAGGATGATTTCCCCCTGGGTGAAGATCATTAGTGAGACAGCCGAGTTATTGGTGATAGTTCAAAAGCAACAAGGTCAGTCCTCCTGAGACGAGCTCACTTTCCAGAAGCTGAGAATCATAATTATTTACACTGATGCCTCCAGTCAAATTTGAACCCACAGCCACTGGGATACAAAATAATACATTATTTCATTCACATTCTGAATGTATAAGTTATTCACATATTAAATTCATAATTAGAATGGCACTTGGTAAAAGAGAGCACACCTCCGCCGGGCTGAACAGTTTACGTTTTAGTCAGGTTCACTATGTGTTTTTATTCAAATTTTATGGAGATTAGCAAACCAGTACATTTTTGAGAAGCTTATGGCATCAGGAATATGAAAATCAATGTTTACATTTGTGCAGATTTTAGGATTTTCAAAATGGCCGCCATTAAATAAGAATTTCTGAATATCTCAGCTTGTAATTGACATAGAAACTTCATTCTAAATGATAATCCTATGGTTCCAGGCCCAAGGAATCCAAATGTATGTCAAATTAGTGATTATGAACACCAAAAAGCAAGAAAAGAAGAAGTTTGTGAAATTATGTTTGTATTTTCATGAAAAAATGCAAACTCAAATTGTTTGTTGGTAGTGGCAACAGCATACGTACAGACGTATTTCCTATCTTAGGTTGACACATCATTACACATGCATATGTACGACAAGAGTATGTTCCACAAATCTTGATTATTTATGACATCGGACGGAACCTTTATGAAGATTATGTCACTGAACGTATCAATGGAGATGTTAGTCTCTGGGCACCAGTCAAAAGGCAGAACAACAAGATGTACATGTCCGGCAGCAAGAAAGAAACTTTCAAGTTCCGTGACCAGACAGTTGACCTGAAAGAGACCAAAGATCTCTGTGATCGGCTGATGGTTCTCACCAGGTCGAGCAGGGACATCGATCAGAAGAATGCAGTTGGAAACCACGAGTTCACATCGACTCCGAGAGCACTATTTGCACCGGACGGCTCAATGCTGCATTGCACTGACAAGTCCAAGCTGATACACAGCCTTGAGGAGCTGGCAAACACAGATGAAACCCAGGAACAGAACAGCTCTAGTGGCCAAAGAGCAGGATGATGACAGAGGTCCAGTATCATAATCTCCATCGTCGTCATCAAATCAAAAGATCGCCATTGTTGATGGAATGGTGCTTGTCCAGAAGATGCCAAAGAAATCAAGGACAATCAGCACAGTCAAAGATCTAGCCCAGTGTTTCAATGACAGGTTCATGAACTTGACAGTAGGGTTCAGTGAGGTCATCCTGGTCTTCGATACATACAAACCTGACTCACTAAAGGAGGAAACTAGAGAGACGACGACAAGGGAAAGCTCCGATACAGTATCAGGTTGCAGATGATAAGAACATCAACCACATCCCACTGGCACGGTTTCTATCGCACGAAAAAATGAAAGCAGATTTGACAGTTTATCTCGCCAAAGCAACCCTTGATTACAACAAAAGCTCACCTCAGTTAGTCATCACATTAGCATCAGGTCACACCAGAAGCAACAGAAACATGCACTTTGAAGACAACAATCACGAGGAGGCTGGCACATTGATGATCTGCCTGGCAGCGGAGGCATCACAGCGGTGTCCTGATGCACAGCTAGTATCCTTCACTCCTGATACTGACGTCTTGGTTCTGGCTGTGGCACACTATGACAAGCTCTGCAAAAAGACATCTATTTTGATGGTATCAGGTACAGTCGAATTAGAGCCAATCTGGAGAGCTTTGGGCAAAGAAAAGGCACAAGCTATACCTGTATTCCACGCATTCACTGGAGCAGAGCCTTGATCCTGTATACAAGACAATGTTGGAAAATTCTCAGGAATAGGCAAAACAAAATGGTTTCAGCAGTATATGAAAGCTGAAATGCACTTAGTCAGAGCACTGATGAAACTACCGGAGGAAGGTGACCTAGCACAGGAGGTGAAAGACATATTGACCAAATTTGTGTGCTCAACCTACTGTCCCAAGGGTATTCACATTTCAAGTATCCCTGATCTAAGATGGCATCTGTTTTGTAAACACCGAGCTGAAAGCAACAACATATCTCCTACACTCGATGCACTTGAGGAACACATCCAGCGTGTGCAGTTACAAAGCCGAGTATGGTGCCAAGCCAATGTTATGCAGCAACAACCTTTTGACCCCTGAAATTTGGTTACTATCAGGACAAAAGTTGCCAAATACTGCCAGTCACCACAAAGGTTCCTCCTGCCTCACACCACATGCCATCATCGAGTTGGTCACATGCCACTGCAAAACCAACTGTTCTACACAGAGATGTTCATGCAGAAGGAATAACTTGCGTTGCACAGAACTATACTTGTGTGGCACAGAATGCGAAAACGATGCAGACTGTAAAGTTAACACAGACACTGAGAGTGGTGATGATTTGTAATGATGTGCCAACCTGAGATAGAAAATACGTCTATACGTATGCTGTTGTCACTACCAACAATTTGAGTGTGCATTTTTTCATGAAAATACAAACATAATTTTACAAACTTCTTCTTTTCTTGGTTTTTGGTGTTCATAATCACTAATTTGACATAAGCTTTGGATTCATTGGACCTGGAAACGTAGGATTAGCATTTAGAATGAGGTTTCTATGTCAATTACAAGCTGAGATATTGGGAAATTCTTATTTACGGTGGCCATTTTGAAAATCCAAAATGGCGGCTATGCAGGCATCTGCGCAACTGTAAGCATTGATTTTCAGATTCCTGATGCCATAAGCTTCTCAAAAATGTACTGGTTTGCTAATCTCCATACATTTTGAACGAAAGTGTTCTTATTGACATAGTGAACTGGACTTTTGTATGCCACTGATAGGCCGAATCTGGATCCGGACCTCAACCAAAAGCTAATCGGCTTGTTTTTCTCACCGACCCAACTCATCCATCAACTTTTGTCATCATGTATCCACAACTTTTTTTTTTGTCGTTTTTGAACACATCTCTCAATGGTGAGAAATCACTTAAGAAATAAAAAAAAATCTCATATCCAGATCCGGATCTTCACAAAAATCAAATCAATTCGTCCTTGTCACGCACACAACCTGTCCACCAAATTTCGTCCAAGCCCGTCCACAATTTTTTGAGATATCCTGCTCACAGACAGACAAATAGCCAAACAGGGGTGAAAACATAACCTCCGTCCACCTTTGGTGACGGAGTTAATAATCGAGCTTAAATGCACTACTCAAGGTGTAGTTGGTCACATTCTGGTGGCAGATAAATTTTCCTTCTGAAACTACCAACTCAGCGGCAATGATTGCTTTATTGGGTCCATCAAATGGATGTGTATTTGTCATTTTTGATCTGCTCTCACATCATTCACATCCATTATTTATTAACATAAGTGGACAGGTTCTGGAGATTAAAAAGATCGTAAATTAAGACAAAATGTGTGTTTTTTCAGGATATAGTATGTCCATATCTTTTCCATATCCTTTTTTTCCCTCGCGGTCCCCCTGTCCTGTCTTTCCCTCGCGGTCCCCCTGTACTGTCTTTCCCTCGCGGTCCCCCTGTACTGTCTTTCCCTCGCGGTCCCCCTGTACTGTCTTTCCCTTGCGGTCCCCCTGTACTGTGTTCCTGGATGTCTTTTTGTTGAATGTGTTTTATGAATGTTTCCCCCTGTACTGTCTTTCCCTCGCCCCCCTGTACTGTCTTTCCCTCGCGGTCCCCCTGTACTGTCTTTCCCTCGCGGTCCCCCTGTGCTGTGTTCCTGGATGTCTTTTTGTTGAATGTGTTTTAATGAATGTTTCCCCCTGTACTGTCTTTCCCTCGCGGCCCCCCTGTACTGTCTTTCCCTCACGGCCCCCCTATACTGCCTTTCCCTCGCGGTCCCCCTGTACTGTCTTTCCCTCGCGGTCCCCCTGTGCTGTCTTTCCCTCGCGGTCCCCCTGTACTGTCTTTCCCTCGTGGTCCCCCTGTGCTGTGTTCCTGGATGTCTTTTTGTTGAATGTGTTTTAATGAATGTTTCCCCCTGTACTGTCTTTCCCTCGCGGTCCCCCTGTGCTGTCTTTCCCTCGCGGTCCCCCTGTACTGTCTTTCCCTCGTGGTCCCCCTGTGCTGTGTTCCTGGATGTCTTTTTGTTGAATGTGTTTTAATGAATGTTTCCCCCTGTACTGTCTTTCCCTCGCGGCCCCCCTGTACTGTCTTTCCCTCACGGCCCCCCTGTACTGCCTTTCCCTCGCGGTCCCCCTGTGCTGTCTTTCCCTCACGGTCCCCCTGTACTGTCTTTCCCTCGTGGTCCCCCTGTGCTGTCTTTCCCTCGCGGTCCCCCTGTACTGCCTTTCCCTCGCGGTCCCCCTGTGCTGTCTTTCCCTCGCGGTCCCCCTGTACTGTCTTTCCCTCGTGGTCCCTCTGTATGTTCCTGGATGTCTTTTTGTTGAATGTGTTTTAATGAATGTTTCCTCCTGTACTGTCTTTCCCTATGTTTCCCCCTGTGCTGTCTTTCCCTCGCGGTTGTCAGCTCTTTCACGAGCCTCGATTGAGTGTAAAAAAAAAAAAAAAAAAAAAAAAAATTGTATGTATGTTCATTTTATGTTAACACTTTTGGATTCTTATTTAATTATTACGAACATCACTGCAGGCTGGCAGGACAGCATAGCCCAGAGGTGTGTGAACTTGCATTCAAGCTGTCTAGGCAAACGTTCAAATCCCAGCCCAGCTATAAACTCACCCGGGTGTTTCTCATGCAGGGCGAGGGATCACTCAATGTGCGTGGTGCCGTCCGTTGGAAGGACATTAAGCTGGAAGAGCTATCTGCCACCACTGACCCTTAGTGGACTTACCCATATAGTAACTTTCCAAAAGAGTAGGCAAGTTATTGCTGGCACTCTGATAGAATAACATATTCCTGCCCAAACCTACAAAGGGCACTGCATCGGGGACATAACAAACCATACTTAGAGGCACTAATCCCAAACTCCGGACACCAATTGACCTGACAAACTCCTGACAGATGAACGAGGTGTTACAGGCACAGGGTATGCAAACATGTGTTCGTTACACGCATGCAGCTTGAGAAGCTGGACACGTGGTTTATGGATCCAAATACCCATGTGGTTATTGGCCTGTTTCAAAGATGTGCGTGGGAAAGGAAAGCCTTTTCTAATAACTCATTATAGTGGGAAAAGGAGGTGCCTCCAGTCTAACAATTACAAAGATTAAAAAAGCTAAAATGACGTTAAAGAAAATACTGGCTAAAGGTGTTGGCTTAGCGGTTAGGGTGCCGGCTTGGGATCCTAAGATCCTGGGTTCGAATCCCGGTCGATTGCTGAATTAATGCCAGGGGGGTTGACTCAGCCTGTCATCCTTCCAAGGTCGGCAAATTGAGTACCAGTTCACTGTACCAGTTCGCAAAAGGTGACTAACAGGGTTGGCGGCAGGAAGGGCATCCGGCCATAAAAAAAAACATTCCTTCAAAAATGGGACCACTGTGCCCGAAAAAGGCCAACCCCTGCTCTGCGGGGAACATGGCCTCTAAAGGTGGTCTGTATACATCAACGATCCTCCTCCATGGTGCATAGTGTTTATTTGGTGAATGTTGACGTCACTTGTGGCGAAAATGAAAAAAGACACATGTGTGGTAACAGTGAAACAATTCCTGTTGACTTATAAAACATGCTGAAATGAATTCGGCAAAATTCTGATTGAAATAAGATTTCACTGTTCTCCCTCTTGACAATGGGGACGCCATTGGCATACTGTGTACTTATACCTGGTACAATTGTAACAGGAGTGGGAGTAACTGATTTACATATGTGCTGTGTTTATGCGCAGATATGCAAAATCTACTAATCCATAATACTGAAAAAGCTAGGCCTGTGTGTCATACTGCAAGAAACCATAGTATACAGTAATACAGTATGTTCTTGAGACATCAGCATATAGCAAAATACAGCAAAATAACGTCAATTATTAGGTGTGTTGGCATCAACTCCCATTCTCTTTGTGAAAGACACCATGAGATCTTTAACATCCACCAATGACAAGTGCTGTACTAAGACAGGCCTATTATACTCCAGATGGATGGCTCACGCATGAATGCCACACCCTGCATTTTGAAACACCAGGGTGACAGTTTATAGCTGGGTCGATATTCAAACCCAAATTATAAATTCCTGCCACCTTCATTCGGATGCCAGGCCTGGCTATCTGATTTGTGAAAAGACTTGGGCCAAACTTCTTCCTCAGCCAACCAAACAAGAAGGTGGGATAAACTATAAACGTTTTAAAAATAAGGAGTATTAGATTGGAGTTATAACTATATTTTATTGTCCGAGTCACCTAATGAATCAAAACACATGCCTAGTCATGCTACCCACACACAATTAGTACGGTTACCAACTCTAAAGTAAAGGAAAACCTTTTCTGCAACTGGAATCAATGACAACAATATTTGCCTTACCCTTTAAACAGCATAGAAAATGCTCCACTAAAAAATGATTGTACCACATCCTTGAGATCAATACTACCATTCAAAAGTGGTTACTTAGCCATAAAAGTCGCAAAAGCATCCGCAGCGAGCTTAGAAAATGTTACGCCACCACAGAGACTTAAGATGACAAAACCTGTGGTTTTGCTGCTTCATTACCCAACATTATCTCCGACATGTCTGAGTCCCTTCGTTCCCGCTCCTACCCTGACTCCACATCCCCCAATCTATGTCCCCCCCTCCTTGTGTCCTCCATCCTAGCACCCTCGCTGTATCCTCCAGCCCTTGCCCCACATCACGAAACCTCAGCCACTCTACACCTCCCCCACACACTCCACACCTCCCCTACCCCTCTACTCAATCCCCTACCAACACCGCTTCAACACCGAAGCCAACACCGCTTCCTCTCCCCTTCCTAACCCCATAGACATGCCATCCAAGGCCCCTACTCCAATTTGTCATCTCTCAAGATGGTGCGCTGCTGCTAAACCTCACATTTTCTGTTTAACAAAATCCTTCCTCCCAAAGGATATCCATCATTCTTCTGTGTTTCTCCTCGACTATTGATTCCTCTGGCTTGACAGGCCTCAACCCCGTTCCGGTGGTAGAGTTGTAGTTTACATCAAGAACTCTTTTCTCACTGTATGTGCACTGTTCTCATTCCGACAACCCCCCATGAATACCTTTGGCTGCACATTCCCCTCTATAAGCAACTCTTGTTTGTCTGTGTGCTGTATTGTGCTAACATCGATGACTCAATTTACCTCTCTCTCTCTCTGCCAAAATGGACCAACTTATAACTACCCTCCCAACTCTCTCTTTTTCATATCTGGAAACTTTAACTATCATCGTGCCAATTAGCTGAGAGTTGGTACCGCTTAATCTAGCCATGGCACTGCAGCAAAGGACCTCTCTAACTCCATGGGCCAGAGGTATCTGTGAACACTCCAACCCACATTTCTGCCAATGGCAAATTCTCCATTCTGGAAAGGAAAGTGGCCAACTTTCCTTCTAACATCTCCTTTTCATCCACCTCTCCAATTGGTTCACCTGATAATGTTATTGTGAGAGTCCACATCTGTTTTCTGCTTCAAAGAGCTGCTTTGACTGTCAGAGACTGGAAGCTAGCCTGCAGCAAATTCTGCTTGTGAGAATGCAATATGCTTCATTTCGATATTTGCTTCCAGGTTTCACATACAAACTCTTCCCACACCCAACTGTTCCTGGACACTGCGTGGACACTCGCCTGAAAAGGTGGAGAAGTTTCCATCAAACCTTCACTCTGATTCTGTGATGGACCAAGATAGCATCAGCCCATGTGTCTTAAACACCTGCACTGCCACTCTTGCATATCCTCTTTCTACTCTGTTCACCCTATCATTTGCCCGAGATCACCCTCCATCGACATGGAAGTCAGCCAACATCACTAAATTATAGAAATATGGTGCAAAAATGGTTCATCATAGTTAATGGTCTATTAGCTTACTTCCATTTATAAGCAAAGTCATGGAATCCATCATTGTAAATGGCCATATCCTTCCTTCCTTTGCATTAAATCCTTCCTTTTCTCCAATGGCCTCAGATCATCACTTTTGTTTCTGACCCGGTCACTCCATCATGGAGACACTACATCTGCTCTTTCAACAGTAGATGGAGCCCCTTAACCTCAACAAGAGATCACAAGTGTCTCTCTGAACATATCTTGAGAAATCGACTCAGGCTAGCATCATGCCTTGGTCTCCAAATCTTAACCTACGGCATCCAATGCCACTGTTTCCGATGTCTTGTTGACTTCCTTTACTCTCATCCTCAGCATGTTGCTCTCAACATATGATCCTGTCATCTCCTCTATTTGTTGAGACTAGATTGCCCTAAGGCAATGTTTCGGGCCGAGTCCTGTTCCCCCATCTTCATCAACACACTTTCTAATTCTCTAGAAACCCTCCTTATCTTTCACTGATGACGCCATTCTCTGTCATAGCATCACACATCCCTCAGGTAGGCAGGTGGCAGCCTCTTCCCTCTCTGCAGACCTTGATATAAGCTGCAGGGTGCACGTTGTCTGCAAGTTACCTACTTCTGGTGAAACTCCCAAAAATACAGGCTCACTGCTCCCCAACACTAATTTGTTCCTCTTTTCACTTGTGGAACCAACTTTCTCAGCCTGTTCAATCTCATTCTTTCCTCCAGGTCTTCAAGATCACTGTTCACCACATTCAAAGTTCATCCACCATCCATACTCATTATTTTTTCCCTGCGCTCGCGAAGCGATCAGCGGGGTTAAGCAATTGGTTGCGTATGTGTGCCGTGTCTGCATTTTAAAATTCATTTTCTCGGCAAAAAACACGAATTTTTACCGTAGGAGCGCCTCCACATGTAGAAATTTTTTATTCATAATTATGACATCATATGTCACGTGGCACAGACGCCATCTTGGAAAAACGTTACACCTCTATATCTCCCAAACCGCTCAATGGAAAAAAAATGGAAGCATGGCTCATTGTCAAGTAGTCCCCATGGGGAGTAAGATATGTTGATGATGATGTCATCGGTGCCTTAATTATGACGTCATAATTCGACAAGTACAACGCTTGATCTGATCAGTATGAAAAAAAAGAATTCCTCTGCAACTGTTAGTCCAATTGGCACGAAATTTTCAGAATATGAGCGGCTCCTCCTGTGGAATTTTTAAAATGGTAATTATGACGTCATTGGTCACGTGGTATAGGCGCCATCTTCGAAAATTCGAAAAAAGTTGCACCTCTCTCCAAAACCGCTCCATGGAAAAAAATTGAAACGTGGCTTATTGTCAAGTACTCCCCATGAGGAATAAGATATGTTAATGATGATGTCATAGGCACCTTAATTATGATGTCATAATTCGACAAGTACAACGCTTGATTTGATCAGTATGAATTTTTTTCTCTGCAATTCTTGGTCCGATTGACACGAAATTTTCACCATAGGAGGGCCTCCTCCTGTATAATAGTTTAATGATTTTATGTCATCATAGGTCACGTGGTACAAGTGCCATCTTGGAAAAATTTCACACCTCTATATTTCTGAAACCACTCCATGTAAAAAATTGAGACCTGGCTCATTGTAAACTACTCCCCATGAGGAATAAGATATGTTAATGATGATGTCATCGGTGCCTTCATTATGACGTCATAATTCGACAAATACAACACTTATCCATCCGATCATTCTTTTTTTTTTTCAGCAACTGTTCGTCTGATGGACACGAAATTTTCACCAGAGCACGTCCTCCTTTAGAATATTTTAATGATAATCATGACGTCATAGGTCATGTGTTACGCTCCCCTCCCCCCTCCCCACTCCCACCCACCCAGCCTAGACACCACCCTTCCCCCCCCACCCCTCTGCATCATCCTGCCCACCCCCTTGCTCTACCTCCTCCTCTCACCCATTTTTCTTCCAAGTGTGTCCCTCTACTGTTGGTGTGTACCTCACTTTTCTCTCTGTGGTCTCTCTGTTCTGTTCTGTGTCATAGCTCTTCCATGAGCCTCGACTTTGTATTCAAAATATCTTGTGAACTCACCAGTTGTTGAGTGGGACTCAAACTTTACAAAAAAGGGCCAATGCTCAAACCATCTGCCCCTTTATATCGAGTGGCCATTCAAAGCAGCCTTTTCAATTTTCCCTGAATCTCTTCCTGTTCTGGTGAAGTGTTGTAGTAAACTTTCCTTTACAATAAAGAAATCAACAGTGAATGGCAAAATCCATTTGAACGTTTTTTTTTACAGTGCATTTCCAATCTCTGTGATAAACATTTAAACCACTAGGATATGCACACTTATTTTGTCTAATTAAAAGCCTTTCTATTCCTATAATTAGACCATTTTTAGAATGTTCTCTCCAGCCCTGCTCGAATTTCTAAAGATTACTTTATTCTGTAAAAAAATTAAAAATGCTTGTCTTCCACCCACCAACACATAATGGATACAAATTCATAATTTCTAAAATAACCCTTAAGTTAAATTACTTTCTTATTGGAATTTTAACTTGAAGTGCAAGTATTAGAATGGAGCCATTTATTAGAGGAATCCACATTGCTTGGAGAAGTAATATGAGGATGGAGAATGGCTGGGGGACTGGGCTTTCCAAGTCACACTCACCTGTCAAACAAACATGGAGTCGGTAAATGATTGAAATAAAGACGTTTTCAGTTGCATCACCTAACACAAATCTTGCTATTTAAATCTGAAAATATGATAGTTTACCCTTAATGCTTGTGAGAATGGCTGAGACCTGACCCCTTAGATACACCCATTACACATGGATAGTCACAGCAAATGCGTTCGGAATCTCTCCTACATGAAAAATCATACCCTGTTCAAATACCATGGTCTTATCAGGAATTACATCCAGTTAAAGGCACCCGCTCAGATGAGCTCTCTGCAATGTCTTGCTCGAGACTTTCACTATCCAACCCCAGCTGGATTTCTTAAAAGGAATAAATACAACTCTATCCACAAATAGACTATTTGTACAAATATGAAATATGATTTCTATGGATGAGTAAAAGGACACAACTGAACCTCCATTGCACTCTTCTGTATAAGCCATGCACCTTTTTATCTTCAAAATACTCAACAGCAACTCATTGATCGCCACTCACACAGACAAAGAGAAAAAGCTGGTGGAGCTTGGAAAATTGCAGCAATGAAAGCATCGTATGGCTGCAGTCCATTTGAGATCCTCAACTCAGAATGTTTTTCGATAATTTTCCCAGCCATAAATACAATGCTTACCATTGAAGATTCGAATGTTGTCCTTGTAATATGTAGCTCAGGTGTAAGTAGCTCAATGTTGTAAATCTGATTCTTACAACAATAATGTCAACAATGACCTGGATATGTGGTTGTGGAAGAGAGCAATAATGCTGTGAATGCTTGAGAGGTTTACCTGCTTTCACTGGCTTTTCTTAGGTTGCAGCAAGAATCTAGAATTTCACCATGGAGCCAACATGCCGAGGCCTACACTTTTCTAAAGTACCTTGGGATGTCTAATATCCATAAGCGAATGCAAGGAGAAGCGACAACCAGATTGACATCCACTCTGAAGGACGTTGCGCTCATTTCTACAAAACCCTACGCATAGAGGACCTTCAGGAAGAACGTTTTATAGTTGGTCTAGTAATATAAGCCCGACAAGACGTATCAAAGTCGAATATACTACCTACTGTATATTGAATCAAATATACAGCCCACGCCTTAATAATCTGCTCTGCTATTATCATTCAGGAAATACAGCACTGATAGCCTATTGACTTCAATTCACCTCTTTGTTGGCCTGTTTGCTCACTAATGCCCTTGTATTATTGCAATTAGTCTGGTGAAATGCTACAATGATGAGAAGTACAATGTAAACATTACCAACAATATTTCCGACAAAACATTACACATGGTACTCGTTCACAACAGATTCAAAATCCGTGTAGATTTGTCTGTTCCGGTTCCACGCGGTTGCGTTGAATGCATTTCAGCCATTATTGTGCAACAAGTAACCCTTTGATTTTGATATATTGGAAAGATAGTTTATTTGATCAAAATGTCTTCCATTGAGCAACAAAAGCGGTTTGGACTCGAACACGAACCATCATACTTCCAAAATGTCCATAATTGTATTCCTATTGATTTTAGCATCTTGCATCAAATGGTTTCTTACCTTAACCACCAAAGGTAGACGGAGGATAAGTTTTCACCCCTGTCTGTCTCTCTGTCTCTTTTTATGTTTGTCTCTCTGTCTGTTTGCCCGTTTTTCTGTTTGTCTGTCTGTTAACAGGATATCTCAAAAAGTGGTTGAGGGATTTGAATGAAATTCGGTGGGCAGGTTAACTGTGTGACAAGTTGATTCGATTTTGGTGAAGATCTGAATCCGTATGTGGATACGAGAATTTTTAAGTGATTCTTCATCATTGAGAGATAGGGCTAAAAACTACATATGACAGGATATCTCAAAATGTTGTCGGCAGATTTGGATGAAAATTGGTGGGACAAGCTGTGTGTATGACAAAGAATAATTGATTCGATTTTGGTGAAGATCTGAATCCGTATGTGGATACGAGAATTTTTAAGTGATTCTTCACCATTGAGAGATAGGGCTAAAAACTAGATATGACAGGATATCTCAAAATGTTGTCGACAAATTTGGATGAAAATTGGTGGGACAAGCTGTGTGTATGACAAAGAATTAATTGATTCGATTTTGGTGAAGATCTGAATCCGTATGTGGATACGATAATTTTTAAGTGATTCTTCACCATTGAGAGATAGGGCTAAAAACTAGATATGACAGGATATCTCAAAATGTTGTCGACAGATTTGGATGAAAATTGCTGGACAAGCTGTGTGTATGACAAAGAATAATTGATTCGATTTTGGTGAAGATCCGGATGCAAATCCGGATACGATAACTTTTTAATTTTTATGCGATTCTTCACCATTGAGAAATGGGCCGAAAACGATATATAGCACGATATCTAAAAAATGTGTGAATGGATTATGACAAAACTTATTGGATGAGTTGGTTAGATGACAAGAACAAGCAGATTCAAATTTGTTCAGGTCCAAATCCAGATCTGGCCTATCAGTGGGATACAAAACATAATCTGTTCAGCCTGGCGGAGGTATGCGCTCTACCGAGTGCCCTTCTAGTTCCATCTGTTCTTACCCCTTCATCCTCATTTCTGTTCTCTCGATCCTTTACTACTCATGGGGAAATAAAATGGTGGGTATGGGAGGGTCGTATTCTACACCACCCTGTTATACCCACATTTTTTGCCTTTTGCCTGCTAACCCATTGTCCAATGCTTTGCACTTATTCTCCATCTATTTCATTTTGTACCTGCTCTCTATCCTCCTCCTTTCTTTAACTCCATCTTTTAACATAATCATCCATCTTTCCTCAAGTCCATCACCTTTGCTTTGCATTTTCATTTGCTCTTCCTTCACTCAACCATCTCACCTATAAATTCACTGGTATCTTGCGACATTGCAAATTTCACCTGCCCTCTCCCTTTTCCTCCCACTCTCTGTCATCCATTTTCCTCCACTGCTCTTATCCATATTCTCCACTGCCAGTCTCTTTTCTCCCCACCTGCTGCCTGTCACTCTATGTTCAGCATGAACAAGTACTGACTTCATTAACTATTATATAATTCCAGGCAGAGTTTCACAGACAGGACGAGACATCAATCAATGTGTGCAACGTCCATTGGGTAGGAAGGAGGTTAAACCCTGACCCGTCTGCCAGAACTTTGAGCATTGGTCGATGTTAAATATTCCACAGTGTATTTCACAAAGAGTTGGCAAGTTATCGCCGGCATCTTGGCTAAATTCCAAATTCCAAGTCAGCAGTGGCCAGCCAGTTCCAAAATATTTGGGCCAAAAATGTTCTCAGCAAACCCCACAATAAGGCGGGAGTAATTGAGGAATTTAAATTAGAAGATTAGTATTGTACATTTTCTTGTTTGAGCCGGTTATGTTTCGAAGGCAAGCTATAGTTGAATTAATGTGCCTGAGCATTTGATTCTAAATTGATGTATGCAGCTGTTTGAAATGAAAAATGAAAAACTTACACCTAGCCAATTAATTATCACGATGTTTTTATGTGTTTGATTAGCAAGTGATTTTTATACCATCTGCACTTATGGATGTTGAAGGATTTTGTCAAAACATCAGAGAAAATGGTCATTGTGATTCTAATTGCCGAATAATCACGTAAAGTGAGCCCACGTGTCATAATGAGCTTTTCCGAGTGTTTTTGGTGTGTATGTACGTCTACGTTTGTTCTTTCTTCCTGTCTGTCTGCTCGTCTTTCTGTCTGTTTGAGTGTTTGTTTGTGAACAGAATATCTCAAAACGTTGTGGACGGATTCAGACGAATCTGAATGGAGAAGTTGGGTATGTGACAATGATTATTTTATTCGATTTTGGTGAGGATCCAGTTCCGAATCTGGATCAAATAATTTTTAAGTGATTCTTCACCATTGAAAAATATGGCAAAAAATGATATATAGCACGATATCTCAAAAAAGCTATGGACGAATTTGGATGAAACTTCGTGGAGAAGTTGGGTGTGTGACATGGACTAATTGATTCAATTTTTGTAAACATTTGAATCCGGATCAGAGGATTTTTTAAAGTGATTCTTCACCATTGAGTGATATAACTAAAACATATATATATATATATATATATATATATATATATATACATATATATATATATATATATATATATATGTTATATATATATATATATATATATGTTATATATATATATATATATTTATATATATATATTTATATATATATTTATATATATATATATTTATATATATATATATATATATATATATATATATATATGTTATATATATATGTATATATATATGTATATATATATGTTATATATATATATATATATATATATATATATATATATATATATATATATATATCTATATATATATATATATATATATATATATATATATATATATATATATATATATATATATATATATGTTATATATATATATATATATATGTTATATATATATATATATATATATATATATATATATATATATATATATATATATATATATATATATATATATATATATATATATATATATATATATATATATATACAGTGCATTCAGAAAGAATTCAGACCCATTCACTTTTTTCACATTTTGTTATGTTGCAGCCTCATGCTGAAATCGTTTAAATTCATTTTTTCCCTCATCAATCCATACTCAATACCCCATAATGACAAAGAGAAAACAGGATTTTAGAAAGTCTTGCACATTTATTAAAAAGAAAAAACTGAAATATCACATTGACATAAGTATTCAGACCCTTTGCTATGACACTTGAAATTTAGCTCAGGTGCCTCCGAATTCTCTTGATCATCTTTGAGATGTTTCTGCACCTTGATTGGAGTCCACCTGTGGTAAATTCAATTGATTGGACATGATTTGGAAAGGCACACACCTGTCTATATCAGGTCTCACAGCTGACAATGCATATCAGAGCAAAAACCAAGCCATGAGGTCGAAGGAACTGCCTGCAGAGCTCAGAGACAGGATTGAAATGAAATCATGAAAGCCCGCTTGCAGTTTGCAAAAAAGCACCTTAAGGACTCTCAGACTGTGAGAAACAAGATTCTGTGGGCTTTCATGTGCCTTTCACTGAGGAGAGGCTTCCGTCTGGCCACTCTGCCATAAAGCCCAGATTGGTGGAGTGTTGCAGTGATGGTTGTCCTTCTGGAAGTTTCTCCCATCTCCACACAGGATCTCTGGAGCTCAGCCATAGTGACCATCGGGTTCTTGGTCACCTCTCTTACCAAGGCCCTTCTCCCCCGATTGCTCAGTTTGGCCGGGCTGCCAGCTCTAGGACGAGTCCTGGTTGTTCCAAACTTCTTCTATTTAAGAATTATGGAGACCACTGTGCTCTTGGGAACCTTCAATGCAGCAGAGATTTTTTTGTAGGCTTCCCCAAATCTGTGCCTCGACACAATCCTGTCTCTGAGCTCTGCAGGCAGTTCCTTCGACCTCATGGTTTGGTTTTTGCTCTGATATGCATTGTCAGCTGTGAGACCTGATATAGACAGGTGTGTGCCTTTCCAAATCATGTCCAATCAATTGAATTTACCACAGGTGGACTCCAATCAAGGTGTGAAACATCTCAAAGATGATCAAGAAAATTAGCTCAGCTCAGCTAAAGGAGGCACCTGAGTTAAATTTCAAGTGTCATAGCAAAGGGTCTGAATACTTATGTAAATGTGATATTTCAGTTTTTTCTTTTTAATTAATTTGCAAAACTTTCTAAAATCCTGTTTTCTCTTTGTCATTATGGGGTATTGAGTGTAGATTGATGAGGGAAAAATGAATTTAAACGATTTCAGCAAAAGTCTGCAACATAAAATGTGAAAAAAGTGATGGGGTCTGAATACTTTATGAATGCACTGTATATATATATATATATAAATATATATATATATATATATATATATATATATATATTGTTACGGACGCGGTTAGGATGTTATTTACCGAGCGGTGGTATTGCCGCGACCTAACAGTTCCCCCGATTCTTCCCCAACTCACTCGATTCCACCCAAACGTTGGCCAAATTGCGCTATGCTAAATCAATGATGGAAAGGACACAACGACTGGGATAGATGAAACGACGCAAGGGGTACAGTTCTCAAGACCTCCGGAGGAGGATATAATTACAGTGGTGGAGAAAAGGGGGTAGATTACAAGGTAGTGAGGTAAAGACACAGAAGAGATAGGCACTTAATTACAGTCTTATCTTAGCCCAGACAGACCACAGACAAACGGAACAAGGTAGACTTACACAGGGATTGATGGCAGGAAGGACAGGTAGGTTGATAGCACAAGGTGCACCTTGGCTCGGGGACAGGATCAAGCACGGTCCAAGAGATGCAGGGAGATGTCACAGCGCTCGGGAGGGACGTCTCTCTTGCTTCAAGCTCAGCGCGCATCTGACGTCACCTCCCTCTTCCTGCGCATGCTCAGCAGGGAGTGACACGCCCTCGGCTGGTTGGCTCCGCCCCCCTGGGGCCGGTCCGCCGCCTCCATTGGGTGCGGGGGTTACCGGGCTCCGCCCTTGACGAGGAGCTGACAGGGAGCCCCTATTTGGTAACCCCGTCGAGCACATGTTCGATGGCGGCTCGTTGGGAAGGCCTCGTGCCCTCCCAACACCCCCTACCAACCAAGCCGGAGTGAGGACGCGCACTACCTGTGCACGCCGCTGCCGTTGCTGTTGTTGTTGTTGTTGTTGCTGAACCATGAGGAAGAGCTGCGGGGAGGTATTGGGAGGTCCTAAACTTCCTAACGGTGCCATACAATCACATTCTGGTGCAACGAAGGGTCAGAATTAATGGAAACGAGTCCTTAACTGACATAGACTAAGAATAACTAGCAAGATGTCCTATAGTTGTCTTACATGAGATGCGGTGAACCTGGGCACGACATTTAATGGGGGAAATAGGGGGAGGTCGGGTCTACAGAGTGTTGTTTACAGAAAATGGGACTAGGGAATGGGGGATTGGGGATAGTTGGGAAGTATTGAGGAAATAGGGGAATATTTACAAGCGGATATGGATGGATGCAAATCCCATATCCGCAACATTGCACCCTTCTCTACCTCGGGGCGTCCCGACCCGATAAATTTTTACCTACTTTAGTGTGGCACTCAGATGTCGTTCCCTCTACTATTAACTCAACCCTGAGTGCGACAGTTTTACAGATGTTCACAAATGAGTAAATATGTCCCCCTGCGACGTTGCACCCTTCTCCTAACAGAAACACACCCACAGGATAACCGAATCGCGGAATGGTCTTCAAACTATACATTGACGGTGGGGAGCATTATTTGCTTTATTTACAAAACTAACCCAGGACCTGTGATTGTTCTTTCTGGGGGGAGACAGTCTGCTCTGCATCAATGCACCATTAAAGCACCCAAAAACGCACCAATACACACCCAAGCACCAATCGGTGCAGTCATCACTGTTCATCAATGTTCAACAATAAAAAATAAATCAACAACCCCTAACCCTGCATGTGATCTCTTGCTCTTCGGCTCCCTCTGCTGGTTATTATTATTTGTTCTTCCAGATGTCATTCTTTCATTTCCTTACTGGCGGCCTATTTGCAATAAAGTGTGCCCAATGTGTCCTTTTTATTTTCCTTTATTTATGGCCCACAGGGCCGACTACGTGTGGTTCACCTGTGGGGCATCGGTGCCCTGTGGCCAAGGTTCGCCAGCAAGATTTCGGGCCCTCATGGCCGGTTCCAGCAGAGGGGCCATGCCCCAACCCATGGGGTCCATCAGTGGTGCTCGGTCACAGGCATGTGGTCCATAATGTGGTGCATCGATGCAGACAGCTGGTTCTGGGAATTTCGGGCGCACAATGGCCGACCCACGCATGCTCCCCTCGGCGCCCAATGGCGCACAGGTCATGTGGGAGACAAAAGAGACAAATGAGCGAGGGGTAAGGTCACAAGGGTACACATCAATAAGGCAATGCAAGGCGAAATGCGTACGGAGGGTGAAGTGAGAAAGCTCATCCCTACCGTACGTCACCCCCCTGTCACCTACACTACCCTTGCCCTTACCCCATATGTACAAAATCTACACATTACCAATCCGTCGCTACTGTCACGTCTCCCCACATTTCTTCTATACCAAATTCGTCACCACAATCCCTCTAACCAAAATTTGCCATCACCCAATTCATCATCAATCCTCATAAGGAGGAAGAGATGGAACATCAAGCACAATGTCACACCCACGTCATGATGCATCTCACATTCCAAACATTTGCACAGTAAAAAATAATCAAAACATGGCATGGTGTGGAGTACCTGTCACCTCAGGTGAGTGGATGCAGATGGTGCGAGGAGACTTCCTAATCCTAACTATCCTCTAAATGACATTAACACACTTTACACTACCCGGGGTCTCTCCCTGCCAATCCATTGGCCATCTTACACTATTTGTTCTAAAAACCAATTCCCATTGACCAAACTGTGGTGCTTCTCAATTTGGGGTCTCACTCCCCCGATTCATCTCCCGGTGCCCTTGCACAATTTCTGGGCTGTGACGTGTAGCTCTCCCAGCAGGTCTACCCACCTGCACACCTCCACCACTGTAGTTGCCACCCGAGCTTACCTAGCTCCTCACCCTAACCTAACTAACTGGGGAAGGCCCCTCCTGGCTCTGTCACCCCACTCGGTGCCCTCTGGCACTGGGCTACCCGGGTCCGTCCTCCGGATCCTCGGGCCCCATCCACAACAACTACTACCGGCTCCCAGAGCCCACCTGCGGCCTCACCTGGCCGACATCCTCACAGTGGTGGAGTGCCCAAACCAACTACACACACTAACAGGCTACACGCCCAGCCATTTCCACAACACTAATGCACCCATCCAATCACCATTCTTCCACCCGCACCACAGATGCCAATATCCAACCACAATTTACCTATACCCTCTACCTAACACTTACACTACCCGCCCCGGGTAATCGTGATGGGGCTCCACTCTTCCCCCATTCACACCTTCGCACCATCCACTCCACTCCATTGTTTCCACCATGCTCACTCCATGACCATCCCTTCCAATACTCCATTTATTCCACACTACCATTCTCCATACCTGTTGTTGCACACCTGTGCACTCACACCTGGTGCCACCTGCACCCTCCTCCTCTTCCTGGACCATTGGGTCAGCACAATACACAATCACCTTCACTCACTCATACACTGCTCCACACACCTGTTCAGTTGCACACCTGTGCAATCACACTTGTTCAATCACACCTGTTCAATCCTCACACACTGCTCAATACACTTGAATACACCTCCAACACTCACACGGCATCATCTCAGCTAACTACTCCCCTCTGAAACTTGCGCTTCCCAGTCGCCCCTTTAAACTATTGCGCTCCCACGTCATTATCATCCACTCTACTCTACCTGCGTCCCCACTACAGGTGTCATTGTCACTAACTAATCTTAACGTTACCTAATGTCATCTTCTAGGGCCCTACACACAATATCCTAACCCACCCGGGCTAGTTTTCACTGCCATAAACCCCATAAACTAGTGCTCCTTTGCCCCCCATTGTGAGGGATGACAGAGTTGCCATCCCACCACATGGGGGACGTTCCCACTATCAATTTTGCACCCCAAATCCAACAAATCAAAAATTTGCCAATCATCTGCCAAACATCAAATTTTGCCTTTTTCTAATTTTGGGTCCAAAACACTAACCTCATCACTCGTCTACTTATTAGATCCTCTCGGTGTGCCAATTCCCTTCTAAAGCTCGGCTTCGTACAGCCGAGCAATGAATGCGGGTTGTTTTGTGCCAGCGGCTGGATACGTCCCGCATTCGGGGCAGGGACGGGGGCTTACCCGGGCCGAGATCCCACGCACCACCTCGGCGTGGAGCCATCCAATGTCCCGATCTCGACCTGCCGGCACGTCTCAACAAAAAGTGGTCGCCATGACGACCCTTCCTATCGAGCTGCCCGCTCCGCCTAGTGGAGCACGGACGTGGCCGTTCCAAGCGAGGCCCAGCGTGGATCGCGTACGGCGGTCCTTTCGAGCCCGCCGTGGCTCGGATCCCTGCTGGTTCTCGCGGCACGCGAAGCCCGGCACGCACCGAGGGCCCGATTCGGCTAAAAGTCGCTCTAACCGCTAACCCGGTTACCGTCGATGCCTCACCTGCATGCTTACACGCATACGCTACCCCTTTCTTGCTCATACCTCCAGCTGTTCCCATGCTCCTCGTACCTTTCCTTACACACCTCGGTACACTCATTCCGCTCACAGACTTGGTCACACACCTGACCACCGAACACCTTGGCACACATTCGTCGCTCGCACACCTCACCAACACGCTCGCACACCTCACCAACACACCTCCTCGTGCCCCTTCCTCAGTCACCTCCTCTGTGACAATCACAGGTGTGCTCTCACTCGCACACCCAACCACGTGCCTCACGACCAACTCAAGTGTGCATTCCCACACACGCTCGACCATTCCAGGTGTGCATCCTTCCATTCCAGGTGTACATCCTCACTCACCTGTCACAACCAACTCACGCTCCGTGTCACTCGCACTACTTTCACCTCCACTCTTGACAGCGCACTCACCCTTACTCTCGACAGCACACTCTTTCCTCATGCACCCGTCCGTTACACACCTTTCTCGCGCACACTCTTGCGCACACTCTCCCGTTACATCCTCTGTAACGCTCACCACAGGCGTACACTTTCTCGTTACATCCTCTGTAACACTCACCACAGGCGTGCATTCCCCCTTACTCTTGACAGCGCACTCTTTCCCCATGCACCTGTCTGTTACACACCTTTCTCGCGCATCCTCTTGCGCACACTCTTTCGTTACTTCCTCCGTAACACTTACCACACCACGCTTCCATGTACCCCCTCGCACACGCGCTTCGACCAACTCACTCTTGAACCGGAACGGTCGCCTCGCCCTCCAAGGCCCGGACTCGACCGTGCGGGGTGGGGCCAAGCCGGAATCGGCAATGACGCTTCGAAGAGAAGCGACGCAGCATCAATCCGCGCCGGGCCTCGCACCCAACAAAGCACACCGCGCCCCGAGTGCTCGCATCGGCTATCCGTCGCCCTATGGAGGCGTGGGTTCAGATCCCACTCCTGACACCAATTGTTGCGGGTCGCGGACAAGATGTTATTTTGACCGAGCGAATTTGCCGCGACCTAACAGTGGTATTGCCGCGACCTAACAGTTCCCCCGATTCTTCCCCAACTCACCCGATTCCACCCAAACGTTGGCCAAATCGCGCTATGCTAAATCAATGATGGAAAGGACACAACGACTGGGATAGATGAAACGACGCAAGGGGTACAGTTCTCAAGACCTCCGGAGGAGGATATAATTACAGTGGTGGAGAAAAGGGGTATAGATTACAAGGTAGTGAGGTAAAGACACAGAAGAGATAGGCACTTAATTACAGTCTTATCTTAGCCCAGACAGACCACAGACAAACGGAACAAGGTAGACTTACACAGGGATTGATGGCAGGAAGGACAGGTAGGTTGATAGCACAAGGTGCACCTTGGCTCACGGACAGGATCAAGCACGGTCCAAGAGATGCAGGGAGGTGTCACAGCGCTCGGGAGGGACGTCTCTCTTGCTTCAAGCTCAGCGCGCATCTGACGTCACCTCCCTCTTCCTGCGCATGCTCAGCGGGGAGTGACACGCCCTCGGCTGGTTGGCTCCGCCCCCCTGGGGCCGGTCCGCCGCCTCCATTGGGTGCGGGGGTTACCGGGCTCCGCCCTTGACGAGGAGCTGACAGGGAGCCCCTATTTGGTAACCCCATCGAGCACATGTTCGATGGCGGCTCGTTGGGAAGGCCTCGTGACCTCCCAACACCCCCTACCAACCAAGCCGGAGTGAGGACGCGCACTCCCTGTGCACGCTGCTGCCGTTGCTGTTGTTGTTGTTGTTGTTGTTGTTGCTGAACCGTGAGGAAGAGCTGCGGGGAGGTATTGGGAGGTCCTAAACTTCCTAACGGTGCCATACAATCACATTCTGGTGCAACGAAGGGTCAGAATTAATGGAAACGAGTCCTTAACTGACATAGACTAAGAATAACTAGCAAGATGTCCTATAGTTGTCTTACATGAGATGCGGTGAACCTGGGCACGACATTTAATGGGGGAAATAGGGGGAGGTCGGGTCTACCGAGTGTTGTTTACAGAAAATGGGACTAGGGAATGGGGGATTGGGGATAGTTGGGAAGTATTGAGGAAATAGGGGAATATTTACAAGCGGATATGGATGGATGCAAATCCCATATCCGCAACAATATACAATGGTACCTCGGCTTACGAGTTTAATCCGTTCCGTGACGGAGCTCGTAAGCCAAATCGCTCGTAAGTCAAAGCAAATTTTCCCATTCAAATGCATTGAAATGCTATTAATCCGTTCCAGCCTCAAAAAAAAAACACCAATTTTTTTTGTTAGGTGCTTTTAAATAACAAAAATGTACTTTATAAATAACAAATAATGTATAAACAAGCACGACCTCGTATATACTGTACATAATACAAGAGAATGTAAAGAAATAAACTGGTTTTATTAAGTGTACTGTATGTATTTACCCTGAAGATCAGACGAAGATGCTGGCAGAGGTGGAGGAGATACCTTTTGCCTTTTTCGCCACACTGTCCTCGCTTTCACTTGCCGGGCGTTTCACTAAAAACCTGTCCAACGAGGTTTGTTTCTTCCTCCCTTTCAAAATTTTTCGGAAATGAGTGAGGCAAGTGTCGTTACACAGCGCCAACGCACGACCTGTTGCAACTTTTTCAGGGTGTTTCTTTTGAACAAATTCTGAAATTTTCTCCCACATT
This sequence comes from Myxine glutinosa, assembly GCF_964187855.1. Lineage (NCBI taxonomy): Eukaryota > Metazoa > Chordata > Myxini > Myxiniformes > Myxinidae > Myxine > Myxine glutinosa. The sequence goes on along the minus strand of NC_136269.1, from coordinate 53,012,386 downwards.
CCCAACATTTCCTTTATCTCACTTGTCGCGATAACCTCCTCCGCCTCTGGCTCCTCCGCGTTTAGTTCCTGCAAAACCTCCGTATTCTGCTGCTGCTGTAGCTCCTTTAATTCCTCCGTTGTCAGTTCCTCATTGTGTTTCTCGACGAGGTCGTTAACGTCGTCTTCATCCACTTGCAGGCCCATGGACCTTCCGAGGGACACAATCTCCTCCACCACTAACACTTCCTCAGTAGCACTAACACTTTCGGACACAACCTCAGGCCACAGCTTCTTCCATGCAGAGTTTAAGGTCCTCCTTGTAACACCCTGCCAGGCCATGTCGATAATTCTGAGGCAGGCCACGATATTGTAGTGATCCTTCCAGAACTCTCGAAGGGTGAGGTTTGTGCTCTCCGTAACCTCAAAGCAGCGCCGGAACAGGTGCTTGGTGAAGAGCTTTTTGAAATTGGAAATCACCTGCTGGTCCATGGGCTGCAGGATAGGGGTGGTGTTGGGTGGAAGGTAGCGGACCTTAATGAATGCAAATTCTTCAAGGATGTCGTCTACGAGGTTTGGTGGGTGTGCGGGAGCATTGTCAAGGACGAGAAGGGCTTGCAGGGGTAGCTTATTCTCCAAAAGGTACTTCTTGATGCCAGGACCAATGACCAGGTTTACCCACTCCACAAATAACTGCCTGGTAACCCACGCCTTTGCGTTTGCTCTCCACATAACCTGCAGTTTTTCTTTAAGGATCTTATGAGACTTAAACGCTCTGGGGTTTTCAGAGTGATATACCAGTAGCGGCTTAATCTTGCAGTCGCCACTCGCATTCGCACACAGTGCAAGGGTTAACCGATCCTTCATGGGTTTGTGGCCTGGCATGCTCTTCTCCTCTGCCGTTATATACGTCCTCCTCGGCATCTTTTTCCAGAAGAGCCCTGTCTCGTCACAGTTGAAGATTTGCTGGGGGATGTATCCTTCCGCTTTTATCAGTTCGGCAAAAGTTATAATAAACTCTTCGGCTGCCTTCACATCCGAGCTTGCTGCCTCACCATGCCTGACGACGGAGTGAATGCCGGTCCTCTTCTTAAAATTATCAAACCATCCCCGACTGGCTTTGAATGACTCTTCCGATGCCTCGTCCGTTGATGTTCCCGCCGTCTGCTGCACCAAATCCCTGTAAATGTCTCGTGCCTTCTCACAAATGATGCTCTCGGTCATGGTATCTCCTGCGAGCTGCTTTTCCATCAACCACACAAACAACAACTTCTCCATCTCTTCATGGACAGAGGTCCGTTGCTTTGAAATGGTCGTAACGCCCTTGGCTGGCGTTATAGCCTTTATCGACTCCTTCTGCTTCAAAATCGTACATATCGTCGAAGTAGTACGATCGTACTGCCTCGCCAAGTCGACAACACGCATACCTCGCTCATGTTGTTCGACGATTGCGTGTTTCGTATCCAAACTCATCATCCTCTTCTTCCTCTCAGGCCCACCCTTGGCACTCACTTTCTTCGGACCCATGGTTGAAAACGCGAAATTTTACAGAAAAAACCACTTTCACAAACAAAACAGCAGCGATACACGGCAGAGATGCTTTCACGGCAAGATAACTGCGTGACCGGAACCGGAAGCCACAACCGGAAAATTCAAAAAAATAAATTTTTTGAGCTCGTACATCGGATCTCGGCTCATATCCCAAAGCAACAAACCGCCCGAGCGACGGCTCGTATCTCGAAAAACTCGTACGTTGGGGCACTCGTAAGCCGAGGTACCACTGTATATATATATATATATATATATATATATATATATATATATATATATATATATATATATATATAACATGATATTTCAAAAGGTTATGGACGGATTACGACAAAACTAGACGTATGAGGTGATTAGTCAACAAGATCAAGCCGATTAAATTTTGGTTCAGGTCCAAATCCAGATCTGGCCTATCAGTGGGATACAAAACGTAAATTTGTCAGCCTGGTGGAGGTATGTGCTCTACTGAATGCCATTATAGTTTGTCCATTGTTTTTTCTGAACTTCACATCTTTGCAAATTCATTCAAGTTGCACTCAGGTGTTCAAAAAGGCATACAAATTAGATACTTACAATAATCCAAAAAACACCAACATTTTCATTTTTCAAATTATTTTAGAAAATATTTGTTTTTCTGAAATAAATAGTCATGCACCTCTTGATGGGAGTTCAACAATGGCCGAATGATCGAAACCTTATAATTGTGAGCTTGGATGGCTAAACTGGTTGAGGGAGAATCCATTTTCTTCACCTCACAAATGGTTTAAATTAGAGCCTAATTGCTTGAAATCCCCTGAAAGCAAATGAGCAAAATCACCTTGATGATACGAGAATAACTTATTGGAGACATGCCAGAACAAAAAGTAAATAACACAGAATTCTAATTCAGAACAATCATGAACTACAATCTTATGGGCCAGCAAGGGGAATTAAATAAAAAGGCTGAAGAATAAAATCAAATGAGGATGCAAGGAAAAAGGGGAAAACTATAAAGGCACTCTTCAGCATCGAGACATCGACCGATATGCCTCTGCCGCATTATTACATCATTATACATACTTGTACCAAGTTTGGTTTAAATCCCTCAATATGTTGTTTTTTGGGGGTTTTTTGTATAAAAGATCGAGGCTCGTGTAAGAGCTAACTGTTACGTGCTCCTCCCCGACCCCCTGGTCACGGTGTACCTCCGAGCCCCGAGAGGAGTCACGGCAGAAAAATGTGTTATTCTGTATGTCAAAGATCAAGGGAGAAGCCACCCCAATTGTTACTCACAAACAAATATTGTATTAAGATCACACAAGAATAACAGTACAACAATAATAGTATTCAAAAGTACAATCAATACGTCCTATGATGGTACCATCAGTTTTGTAATATTTAACTCACTGTGCTCCAAGTGAGTGAAACACAAACATTCCCCAATGTCTCTTATTCCCGGCTTCGAGACGAAATTGATTCGCTCCAACAATCGCCAGAACGAGGTCCAATCGAGACCAGAATCCCGTGCGGATGGCAAATACAGTCACACAGCCGAAGCTGCACAAAGGCGCCCTCAAGGAGCCTGGGAAATCCAAAGGCGCCCTACAGGTGACTGAGAGATCACACCCTCGGGTATGGACGAATTAACCTTCAAAAAGCCACGTCACACACACGCCCCAGATCGACGTCTGAATGCGGTGGGGATGGTCAAAAAGAGATGAAACCGCGAGCGAAGCACAAGTCCTGCGTGAGTCAAAATGGCCGACGACCCGGTCTCGTGGCGCATGGCACGGCGATGATTCTCTCCTGAATCGACTGCAAAACCTGACACGCAGGTTGACCGGTCACAGCGATGACAACTCTGTCGTAGGAATCCCTTTCCCAGAAACCCGAAAGTTCGCTAGTGACTCTGGCTCGCCAACGTTCGCTTCAGAACACGGAGCAACTCGGCTTTCTTGTCCGACTCATTCGCTCCGCCCTTTTTTTCTCTCTTCTTCCTCTTCGTTGTCTGGTTCCCGATCCGGTTTCCTGTTTCTTTTAACATGAACTTTTTTACCTTTTGAAAACAGTTCATGAACAATAAACCTGTTGAACACAATAATAGTACATGGAATCAGAAATATTTACAGTGGATGCAAACCACCACAACGGAAGTGACGAATCCGTAACACTAACATTAATCACAAAAAGACAAACTGAAACATAAAACATAAGATAAAGGGAGAGGCAGACAAGATGGGGAGAGAGAGGGAATCACACAAGTACAACAGCAGAGAATAGGGACATCAGGAGATCTGTGGGAGGGAGAGGGCTTGGGGGTGGGGGGAATGAGGCATGGGAAGGGGGGGGGGTGGGAGAGGTATAAAACACATGGACACTGCTAGGAATTCCAGGAAAGAAGTTGGTATTTCAAAAAGGTGGATCTGGGGGTGAATTTTTTTTGTATTTAAAACGTTAGACAAAGGTAAGATGTTTGTGGGAGGTAGGGGGAGAAAAGAAAATCAAAGAAACAAGCAAATACAGTGAAGGAAAGAACTTGTATTCACAAAATATCGATGGGGGGAGGGAGCCTAGAGAGACCAGGCCGTGCACGAGGTGCGAATAAAAAGCGACAAATTACACACAAGTTTGCAATAATTACAAAATCAAAACTAACTAGAAACACACAATAACACACAGGCAATAAAATCACCTGTGGAAATTTGACAAAGACACGAATGGGAATGTACTCAAACTTCGATGTCGTGGAGAGATCAAAGCCAGCCTCCTCGCTCGAGGGACCGGAAGCGGCACAATGAATCCAACAATTAAAAACAACAACAATGAACCTGTTCTCAAGTATCACATTTCTACCTGACATGACCTCTGACCTATGACGCCAAAATCTAATCAGCTCATCTTTGCATCATAATATATACTTATACCAAGTTTGGTCAAAATCCCATCCCTCGTTCATAAGTTAGCAAAGTACAGAATTTTTCCCTAACGGGACCTCTGACCTATGACCTCTTGACCCCATAACCGAATCCGTTTATCTTTACATTATTATATATATATGTTTGTGCCAAGTTTCACTTTGTTCCCTTCAGCTGTTTTTAAGTTTGCGTGGTAACGAAAACCTATTACAGACTCTGATCTTTAACCTTTCACCTCCTGATGCTGAAATCTAATCAGTTAATCTTTGCATCACAATATATTCTTGTACCAAGTTTGATTTTTAAAAGTCCCTTCACTGGTTTACAAGTTAGCTGGGTAACATAATTGTTTTACCTAACGGGACCTCTGACCTTTGACCTCATGGCTCCATAATCTCAACAGTTCATCTTTGCATCAATATACATACTTGTACCAAGTTTGACTTAGATCCCTTCAGCCTTTCTTAAGTTATAGTGGTAACAAAAACCTATCACGGATGGATGGATAGACAGCCAGACGTCCGACCTGAAAACATAATGCCTTTAGCGATGTTGTCGGTGGAGGCAAAAAAGCCTGATAGGGGGATGCTGGAAGTGGGTGAAAATGGAAAAGCGAGAGCCAGAAATAATAAGTCAATGGAGAGATTACCGATGGCAGCTATGTCTTCCTGAACAACTGCCATGGTGATGATATCCATGTACACACCAGCAGGTTAACCCTGATGGTGTCTTCAGCAAACAAAGCTTTGTGGTGGTGGTGGTGCGGGCTTGTATTTAAGGCCAGGAAACTTGAGGGTTTCATGGCAGCAAAGTGCCACAGTGGGTTCAGGAGGTAAAAGACAAAAGTAGTGCTGAAACAGAACTTTTGCACTCTCCCTCTAAACCTCACACCAAATCATTGACTTTGCTTTGACTTTCCTGCCCACTCAACTCCTCCTTCAACTCCTCCTTCAACTCCTCCTTCAACTCTCTCTCTCTCTCTCTCTCTCTCTCTCTCTCTCTCTCTCTCTCTCTCTCTCTCTCTCTCTCTCTCTCTCTCTCTCTCTCTCTCTCTCTCTCTCTCTCTCTCTCTCTCTGTCGCCACCTATCGGCTGTCGGTGCGCTGGGTGCAGTGTCATGGCGTCTGCTCGCTTCGTGTCGTGAGTGCTCTGTCTTGGCTGTTTGTTCCACCCCTCCTCCCCCCCATTTCGCTCCTTCGTGTGCTTGTTTCTATTTGTAAAGCTTCCCTGTGTTTCCCCTTCTATGTTGAGACGAGAGAGAGAGCCATAGAGCACACTTATTGTGCAGGTTAAGGTAATCGCCGTTTTTGGGCGGTTCCCTGTTGTTTTTTCCCCCGACTTATTTTCTTCACTTCAAACCTTTTTTTCCCGCTTATATTTCCTTAGTTTGTTTTTTTAACGCTCCCTTTCCCTAAGCTGGGAAAGTCGGAGTACATTACTAACTTCTTCTTCCCGAGCTGGGAGGACGAGGTCGAGCCTCGTGTGTCCAAACATGGCGGCTGCTCACTCGCAGCGATATGCAGCGTTTGAGCAATTATCACGTGAGCATGGCATTGCGTGTTCTCCACCCGAGGGTATTACAGTCGAAGCTATTGTTCTCACGATCGGGAACATGATCGGGTTTGATAAGGTACGTGCGGCGTCGCGTATGAACAAACGGGTTATCGTGTTTGTGTCCGATGTAGAGCACATTGCTCTCATCGTACAACAAGGTTTGTCCCTCGACTCCGGACACTTTGTTATGGTTTATCCCTTGGATACTCCTGCTCAGAAAGTGGTTATTTCAAATGCACCACCATTTCTCGATACCGATACAATCCTTGCAGCGCTGCAGCGATATGGGCAATGTGTGTCCCCATTAATAATGCTCCCTTTGGGCTGTAAGGATGAACGTGTCAGTCACGTGATGAGTTTCCGTAGGCAGGTCTTTATGGTTCTCAAAAAGGAATATCCCTCCTTGAATGTTGCTTTAAAATTCACGACAAATGGCCGCGATTATCAAGTATACATCACCACCGACACCCTAAAGTGCTTTGGTTGTGGTGCAGTGGGACATATGAAACGGTTTTGCCGCAATCAGAAGGAACAGCCTAACATGGTCGAAACGGGAAACAATGACTCGCAGATTAATGTTAACGTTTCCTGCTCGACAAATGTGCAGGATAAACCAGGTAAACAAGTGGACACGCCCCCTCCCGTTGAATCAATGGACAGCGCAAATGAGGGGTTTGTCACCGTTTCCAAAGTAAAAAAACGTAAATCGGCTGTAAGAAGTGCGTCACCTTCTGGGAAAAGGCAAATCAGTGAAAACTCCATCACTGGATTTCAATGTGAAAACAGGTTTGCCTTATTGGAGGAAAAGGACACCTCCACTAGTACAAACATCATCAAGGAAAAAGTGGATTCTAACTTTCCAATCCCAGTGAGTGTCGCTGATCCTTCAGACAGTGTCATCTCACACGAGGACGTTCATTGTGCAGCTTCCTCCTGTCAATCGCAAGAGGAGGAAAAGCACTTAAAATCTCCCCCTAAAAAAGGAATAAATGAGGAAAATAAGGGCACAGAGAGAATAAAAGAGGATAATTTAAATCCACTGGAGGAGAGTGACATCCTTGAATCGAGCATGGTGGTCATGTCACAAACATGCTTGGAGCCCCCCACCTCGCATCCCGAAGAAGTTTCAAATGTGACTCTGGCACAAAACGTTCCTGAAGAAGTTTACTTTATTGAAACTGAGCAATCATGTGATGTGCGCCAGGAAGCTGAAACACCAATTGATTCCCCATATGAGGAATCTGATGGTGAGGGTCAAGAGGAGTCCTCTCAGATTCTAAAGGCTGTAAACAGCCCTTCGGATGACGAGCTTCAGGACTTTTTGAGAGATTCCTATCGGAAAAGGAACATTGAACTGAAAGATCATTTCCCTGATCTGCAGATGTTGATTTTTAAATTGAAGGAAATTGTGCATAACCCTGGCACTCCAAATTTCACTGATGCTCAGAAGCACCGGCTAAGAAAAATGATCCAGAAAGCTCGGCAGGAGCTTCGTAAATGAGGTCCCCATGGGTTTTTTGATCTATTTAGTTATTTATCTTCTTTCTTTTTCCGAAAGAATGAGTGTTAGTTTTGGTAGTCTAAACATTAACGGTGGTGTTAGTTTAGAACGCAAAGTTCAGGTAAAAGATCTGACCCGGCGTTTGCACCTGGATGTCTTGTTACTGCAAGAAACGCATGGAGATCTGAATGGCCAAGCCCAATGGAGAAGGCTAATGAAGGGCCAGTGGTTCTTCAGTGATATCAATTGTCTCACTGCTGGAATTGCTTTCTTTGTCTCCTCCTCATTAACACTCACACAAGTTCAATATAATGAAATAATTCCCGGACATCTGGCTTATCTTCAATTCACTGCCAATAATCAAATCTTTGTTTTTGTAAACATATATGCCCCCTGTAAGAATGCTGAAAGGCAAAACTTCTTTCTAAAGCTAGAGGATCTTCTGAGTACAATTGACTTAAATTGCTCTTTTATAATGAGTGGCGACTTCAACTGCACTCTTGACCCTGCGTTAGATAGAAACAGTGCGGAGCCACATCCTAGATCTGCCATACCTTTGGAGAAAATCATCAAGACGACGGGATTAATAGATGTCTGGCGTATTCAGCACCCTATGCAACGGCAGTTTACTTGGTCTAGATGTACGTCTCAGATGCACACACTAGCCAGGTTAGACAGAATTTATGTCAATACTGTAATGCTTGACAAGATATTGAAATCTGATATTGTGCCTTCTCTTTTTTCTGATCACCTGGCTGTAACCTTGTCCTTTAAGCTTGCTCTGCAGCAACATGGCAGCCCATATTGGAAGTTCAATGTCATGTTGCTGGAAAATGCTGCTTTTTGTGAAGCTTTCAAAGTGTTTTGGATTAGCCTCAAAGAAAGAAAGAATAATTTTGATAACCCGATATTGTGGTGGGACTACGCAAAGGCGCAGATCGCTGTCTTTTGCCAACAGTTTAATTACTTCTCTTCTTTCAGTGTAAAAAGGGAGAGGTTCACACTAGAAAAGGAAATAATGAAGTTGCAAACTGATGTGGCAAATAGCCCCAATAGAACAAATAATCATTTGCTTATGGAAAAGAAGACTCTACTAAACAGCCTGGTCGAATACCAAGCAAAAGGTGCAATGGTCCGTCTACGGATGGATCAGCTATATAATTTAGATGCACCGACCAAATTTTTTTTCCATTTTGATAAAAAGACTACCAATCAAAGGCAAATTGAAACCTTAAAGCTCTCAACTGGTAACACTGTGACGTCACAAGATAATATAAAGAGGGAGGTCTATAACTTCTTTTCAGACCTGTTTATGGCAAATGATGTTGACGATGGCTCAATAAGTTACTTCACATCTGACTTACCCATGCTAAGTGCTGCTCAAAGGGATCAGCTTGGCTCCTTACTTTCCTTGGAAGAGCTTACACTTTCCCTTGCTTCTTTACCTACGGGTAAATCTCCTGGGTTGGACGGCCTCCCAATAGAGTTTTATAAATCCTTTTGGCCCTTATTAGGCCCAGAACTATTGGAGGTCTTTAATAGTTCATTACGTTGTGGTGACTTGCCGATGAGCTGCCGTAGAGCAGTCATTAGTCTATTACCAAAGAAAGGAGACCCTCAGCTCATTGATAATTGGCGTCCAATCTCTCTCCTAACTTCAGATTATAAAATATTTTCTAAAGTTCTAGCTCGACGCATCGCCCCACTCCTAGAATCGTTGATTCAAAGTGATCAGTCTTTCTGTATCCCTAACCGACAGATACACGATAACATTTTTTTATTAAGAGATCTTTGGGATGTGTGTAAAATAAAAAATGACAATCTTGGTTTGATTGTGCTTGACCAAGAGAAGGCTTTTGACCGTGTAAGTCATGTATATCTTTTCAAGGTGCTAGAGTGTTTTGGACTTGGTCCTGTTTTTCTTTCCATGGTAAAACTGCTCTATAATGGCATTTCCTCAATACTCAGAGTAAACTCTGAGCTAACTTCACCTGTAAAGGTTGGAAGGGGTATCCGTCAGGGATGTCCTTTATCTGGTATTCTGTACTCTTTAACCATTGAGCCTCTTTTAATCAAAGTCCGCAGCATCCTAACCGGATGCAAAAATGTGCTCACAAGGCCTGTGAAAGTCTCTGCATATGCTGACGATATTTGCGCCATCGTACATAATAGTGATGAGATAAAGAAACTGGTGGATTGCTTGGACTATTATGGTTCAGCTTCTTCAGCTTTGGTAAACTGGAACAAGTGCCAGGCGATGTGGATGGGCCCATGCCAGCGCCCTATGCCTGTCCTCCCGAAACACCTCACCTGGTCCCTCAACGGAATGAAGTACCTTGGTGTTTACATCGGTGATGAAGCAACACAAGCGAAAAATTGGGAGGGTCTCGCTGACTCTCTCGAACAAAAGCTGCGGAAATGGAAAGGTTTGCTGGCTTTGCTTTCATACCGGGGACGAGTCCTGGTCATAAACAACCTAGCAGCATCTATACTGTGGCACAGAATCAAAGCCATTCCACCTCCTGAACGCTTTCTGCTGAATATACAGAAGACAATAATAAACTTCTTCTGGAGTGGAAAACATTGGCTTCGTCCAGAGATCTTGAATCTTCCCTTAGAGGAAGGTGGGCATGGTCTTGTGGACATCGTATGCAGGGCTATGGCATTTGGCATTGCCTCAATCTGGCGGCTTCTCTATGGTCCATCAGACCTAGCCTGGAGGTCCACTGCTCTCCTCCTCCTCCGTCAAGCCGGCATGCTAGACTATTCATTTGGTCTATTCCTAATGAACATGAAATGTATTGATCTGTCCTTGCTTCCACCATTTTACAATATAATTTTGAATGCTTGGCGTGTTTTCATGGTCGACCGTGATTATGTTTCCTACACCCAAGAGATGTTTTTCAGAGAGCCTCTTTTCTACAACTCTCTCTTCAAAAGAATAAGAACGGAACGCTCTTTTATTGATTATTTTGTTCAGAATGGTGTCCATCACGTTGCTGATCTAATGATTGAGACAAGGACATGGTTAAGTGCTGCAGCACTTGCAAATAAAGTTGGCATGCGGTCAAACCGCATAATATCTGCTGTGCTATGCGAAATACTTAGCGTATACCGCAAAGTTAAGGTGCACTGGGAGCAATCTCCTCGCACTGGTGATGGCCTAATTGTTTGTGAGCCAAGCCTCTGTTTCCCAAATTTAGAAGTCACCCCCACTGTAATGAATTGTGGCACAATAATAAAATATTTACCAAAAATACGTTTTGGATCTGCAGGTCTGGAAAATCGTGCAATATACCAGGCCTGTGTCAAAGCAATCCGGCCCTCCTTAGGAACTTGGCAGTCAAGGAAGTGGCACAATTGCTTGCCTACAGAATACCCCTTCCAACCTAACTGGAAAGCCTATTATCACATACTTATTCCAAAGAAAACTGCCGACCTGTCGTGGAGGTTGGCACATTGGGTATTACCCACCAATAAGCTCTTGCATGTTTTTTCTTCGGAAATATCTGAGCATTGTCCCTTCTGTGGTGCTCTTGAGACCGTGTCACATGCTTATGTTGAATGTGCGCGCTTGATTCCTTTATTTGGTTTGCTGCATGAAATGTGCATGAAGCTTTCTTTAAACTTTACTTTGAATTCTTTCATTTTTTGCTTTGCCTCAAACACACACCAAATAGAAGTGGCCCTAGCGAACTTCCTCGTTGCCATGGCAAAGAAAGCAATATATCGCACGAGGAAAATGCAAATTGAAAATCCTACAAGATGTACAGATAACCTCCCGGCCTGTTTTAAAGGACTTGTTTTTGCCCGGATTAAAACAGAATTTTGTTTCTATACATATATGGATAAAGTATTGATCTTCAAAAGTATATGGGCATTGAATAATGCACTTTGCTCTGTGCAAAATGGTGTGCTGATCACAGATTGATCACTCCTCAAGCACGATATGATTTCTTTGTGAGGAGCAAAACACTTTATTATTTTTTTCCTGTTCCCTTTCTTGATGTACTAATGGTCTTCATGTAAATGTTCCCTTTTAAATGGTTTTGCTTGTTTTTTTTTACCTCTGATTTGTGAAATGCTTTGTGAAATGGTTGTATTTATACTTTTTACAAAATATACTTTTTGATATTTTTGTAATAAAAGGATGTAAAAGTCAAGTCTCTCTCTCTCTCTCCCTCTCTCCCTCTCTCCCTCTCTCCCTCTCTCCCTCTCTCCCTCTCTCCCTCTCTCCCTCTCTCTGACTCTCTCTCTCTCTCTCTCGCGCCCCCTGCTGGTCGTTTGCATGCTGGTTGTACTGTCATGGCGTCTGCTTGTGGAGGCCTGTGAGTGCTCTGTGTTGTTGCTCCATTCCCCCCCCCCCCCCCCGTTTTCCCCCCTCTGTGTCCTTGTACCTGTTCGTGGAGTCTTCCTGGTGATTCCCATATACGTTGAGACGGGAGAGAGAGCCGGAGAGCACAGGGTGATCGCTGGTAAGGGTTCGCCGTTTTTGGGCGTCGCCCGATCGGTGTTTGCTCCTTCATCTTAAACCTCTATTTCCTTTTTTTCCTTTCGTTTATCCTTCCTTCAGTTTGTTTTGTTGCCTCCCTTTTCCGAAGTTAGGGAAATCGGAGAGGTCTGATTGCTTCCCATTCCCGGAGTTCGGGTAGGGAAGATTGTATTATATATTCACCCTCCCCGAGTTGGGGAGGGGTTGTAAGTGCAGCTGTTCCAGCATGGCAGCTGCACTATCTCGATTTACGGCCTTTCAGAGCCTGACCCGTAAGCACGGGTTCTTTTGTGTACCTCCGGAACGTGAGGTTAGTGTCGAGGACGTTGTCCTCGCAACCGGTCGTGTTGTCGGGATCGACAAGGTTGTTGCCGCTTCGCGGATGAACAAGCGGATCGTTATTTTTTTGTTCGACGTGGATTGTGTCCCACAAATTGTCGAACAGGGTTTGACAATCGATCCAGATTTATTTGTAATGATTTCCCCACTAGATAGCCCAGCGATAAAAGTCGTGATATCAAATTGCCCCCCATTTGTATCCGACGATGTACTAATTAAAGAGTTGTCCCGATACGGTACCATCGTGTCTCGTATCTCCATGATTCCCTTCGGGTCACGAAACAACGATTTAAGGCACGTGGTTTCATTCCGACGGCAAGTGTTTATGATTTTAAAAAATTCCCAGAAGGATTTAAACCTTATAATAAAATTAAAACATCAACAGAACGAATATACAGTGTACGTGTCCACCAACGTTCTAAAATGTTTTGGCTGCGGACAATTTGGGCATGTTAAGCATGACTGCCCCCGAAAAGAGAATTCTCCACAAGTGCAACCTCCCCTCCGAACCGGGAATAAGCAACCCCCCCACCTCCCCACCACCGGTCCAAACCCTCCCACCACTGACCCAAGCCCTCCCAGCACCGACCCAAGCCTTCCCACCACCGAACCAAACCTTCCCACCACCGAACCAAGCCCTCCCGCCACCGAACCAAGCCCTCCCACCACCGACCCGAACCTTCCCACCATCGACCCAAGCCTTACCACCACTGATCCCAATCTGTCCACCACCGACCCAAGCCCACTTACCACCAATCCAAACCCCCCCGCCGTACCCCCCTCCCCTCCCCTTGAAACAGGGGCCCCTCCCTCTACTGAAGGATCTAATTGCAGCCATCTCCTGTTAACTATAGATCTCACCCCCCAGGCGACATCGTCCAATCACAGCTTGTTGCCTGCTATAACTGATCCTACCTCTCCCGCCGTGGTAGCCGATGGGATCCCCCTCCCGATGATCACGTCCTCCCTCCCCCCCCTACCCCCAAACCCTTGCAATCTCTTCCCACTAACCAGGACGAGTTTCAATTAGTCTGCCCAAAAGGAAAAAGACATCTGCAAACAACAGATGAAAACGGTCACCTCTTTAAAAAACCTACAACTGAAAACCGACAGCCCCTCCTCTCTGGCCTAGATTTGTCCCTCGTCACAGAAAATCGTTTCTCGGTATTGGAGGACATAGATGTGGATGAATCCTCGCCCTTGTCTACTGACCTAGAAACTGATATGGTTGAACCACAAAAATTAGTACCCCCCCCCCCCTCCCCTGAAGATGGCTCATTTCTCTCCCTCCCCGTCCCCCCCCTCTATGGACTATGCCCCATCCGATAACGTGGAGGGATGTGATGACGGTGAGGAGATAAATGATGAAAACCAGTGTGACACACCATCTGAGCCATCTGATATAGATGACTCTGTTAGTGAATGTGGTAGCCTTAAGGAAGAAGAAATCCCTCCAATCCCTCCCTCCGAGATAAAAAGGTTTCTTAAGGACACATTCCGAAAAAGGAATGTTGTAATAGAAACCTTTTTTCCGGAGCTACCTGATTTTATACATTCCGCTAAACTGATGGTAAAACGGCCCCACGTTTTTAATTTCAATTCCTCCCAACGTCACCGTTTAAAGAAGTGGTTGCAAAAAGCTAAGAATGAACTGCTATCAAAAAATTGAGTGGTGGTCACTCCTCCTTATAGCTGTAATGAGTTTTTCCATTTGTAGCCTGAATATTAACGGAGGATGTAGCTCTGTCCGTAAAGTTCAAGTAAGGGATTTTTTATTACAGAAGAAAGTTGACATTGCCCTCTTACAAGAGACCCATGCCAACGACTGCTGTGTCGCAGAGTGGTGTAGGCTCTTCCCCGGCCTGTCCCTCTTTAGTAACGGTGACTCCCGCAAAGGCGGTGTCGCAATAATTCTTAGCCCCTCCTTTTTGCCTTCATCGCTTAAATTCGACGAAATACACAAGGGATCCCTAGCATCCCTAGAATTCCACTACTGTGGAAAATTCTATACTATTTTTAATATCTATGCCCCAAGTACGCCTGTAGCTCGGCGAGTTTTTTTTAATGCCCTTGGGACACACCTAATGTCCCTCGACCGCCAAAACGCCCTAAAAACCCAAGGCAATCATGTTTGTATTGGTGGAGATTTTAATTGCACCCTTCAACCCCAACTAGACAGGAACAGTGCAGAGCCCCATCCTGCCTCCACAATCCCTCTCACCAAATTTTTAAAACAAATGAATTTGACAGATATATGGCGGGTACAGCACCCATCAATCAGGCAATACACATGGTGTCGATGCATTCAGGGTAATATTGTACTTGCTCGCTTGGACAAGTTTTATATTAAACCTCCACTTGAACGCCTCGTTCTGTCATCCAAAATTTGCCCATCAGGATTCTCGGACCACAGCGCAACATTTCTCAAAATTTCTGCCCCCTGCCCGAAACACAAGAGTGCTTTTTGGAAATTTAATAACAACTTACTTGATGATAGTACCTTAAAGGACATTTTTCCGGAAATTTGGAATATTCGAGTTGCCTCCCAAGGGAATTTCTCAAACCTCAGACAATGGTGGGATAATGCCAAAACGCACATCAGACTGTTCTGCCAACAATATCGTGCGTATGGTGTTCAAGAGGAAAGAAAAACCACAACCTTACTTGAAGATGAAATCCTGGAATTACAGGAACAGCTTCAGGGAACTGCAAGTGTGAGCTACCAGGGAATGAGGCAACAAATTCATGAAAAAACGGCCTTACTGAATTCCATATCCGAAAGGCGAGCACAAAATGCTTTATTGCGCCTGAAGATGAGGTACATACACGACCTTGATGCTCCAACCAAATTCTTCTTCAGCCTTAAAAGGGGGGCCTCTTCGTCAATGATTACACGCTTGCTCCATGATGGGGAACTCCTTTATGAAGATGGCAGAATCAGGGAATGTGCCCGGAAACATTTTAAACAACGGTTTATGCGGCATGACATTAACCAGGATGCAATATCGGAACTTGTTTCTAACCTTCCAACATTGGCGGAGGATCAGAAGCAGCAGTTGGAGGATCCTCTTAGGTTACCTAAGCTCACCGCTGCCTTGAAGGCCTTGGAACCTGATAAAGCCCCTGGACTGGATGGGCTGACTAGTGAATTTTTCCAGTTTTTTTGGGACGCCATTGGACCTCACCTACTGCGGGTATTGAATGAATGTTTAGAGGATGGACAACTGCCGTGGAGTTGCCGGAGAGCAGTCACCACCTTAATTCCTAAGAAAGCGGACACTCAACTTATAGAGAACTGGCGTCCTATTTCTGTTTTATGTATGGATTATAACATTTTAGCCAAAGCCTTGTCTAATCGAATGAAACCTTTTATGAATGTACTAATAGGAGAACATCAATCCTTTTGTATTCCTGGACGTACTATTTTTAATAATATCTTTCTTATCCGTGATACCATTCGGTTTTGTAACAATTTTAATATGAATGTTGGTCTGTTTTTCATTGACCAAGGAAAAGCCTTTGACTGTATTGACCACATGTACCTTTTTAGAGTTTTAGAGAATTTTGGGTTTGGACCTATTTTTATCTCATACGTTAAACTTTTGTATTGTAATATATCCAGTGTTCTTAAAATTAATCAAGTATTGTGTAGCCCCATTGCTGTACAACGGGGAGTACGGCAAGGTTGCCCGCTATCTGGACTTTTATACTCTCTTGCCATCGAACCTCTTCTGCTCCAATTACGTACGCACATTTCTGGCTTCACTGGATCAATTCTTACCACACCGCTAAAAGTCTCTGCCTATGCAGATGATGTCTGTATTTATATAAAAAATAGTGCTGATGTCACTGCGGTGGCTCAGGCACTAAAGACATATTGTCAGGCTTGTTCAGGCCAGGTAAACTGGAAGAAGAGTGAAGCCCTTTGGATAGGACCTGGAGATTGCCCGCCAATTGTCCTACCAGGAGGAGTGAACTGGCAGAAAAGTGGCATTAAATACCTCGGTATTTTCCTAGGAGACAACACCTTTGAGCAGCAGAACTGGGTGGGATTACCGGACAAGGTAATGGCAAAACTGGCCCGCTGGAAAGGACTTCTTTCTCAACTTTCGTACCGTGGAAGAACTCTCGTCATTAACAATCTTGTCGCCTCTATGCTATGGCATAAGATGATATGCCTACAACCGCCCGGGAGCCTTCTTATAACACTGCAAAAGAGCATTGTCGACTTTTTCTGGAGCGGGAAACACTGGCTCCAACCCCCCGTGGCATACTTACCACTCACTGAAGGTGGCCAAGGTCTTATTGATATCCGCAGCAATGGTCTTCCGGCTTCATATCGTGCGCCAACTTGTATATGGAGATGAAGCTCTACTCTGGAGGCCTCTGGCTAACTGCATATTGCAGCTTACATGCAAGCTGGGTTACGACCGAGAACTTTTCTTGATGAACCCTCATCAAATCGATTCATCCTTGCTGCCCACCTTTTACCAAGGGGTGATGAACGCCTGGCAAGCCTTGTCCTTTTCCCGTGAAATGGCAACATACAACATGGAAATGTTGTTGAATGAGCCCCTATGCTACAACCCCTTCCTGGAAAACAGCTTGAATAATAGGGGACTCGTTCAACGTTTTGTTGATGCCAAGCTGCTGCGAGTGAAAGACCTCATGACAGAGTCTGGGAGCTGCCGGCTGAGTGCTGCCGCTGTGGCACAATAAACCAGAATAAAATCTGTCAGGAGCATCTCTCGGTTCCTTCAAGGGATATCCACAACGTATCGTAATACCTGCGAGGAACTTGGCCCTTCCCCCGAGGAAACAGCGGGTGACTTCCCCAAACTCCTAGTCTTCAGCCCGCCACTTAATCTGTCCCCTGGCCTGAACAGCCCTGATGATACTGCATTATCCCTTCCCGCCTTTCCAAAGAAAACTTTGTACAACGCGTACGTTAAAATTTTATAAGCAAAAACATTTTCTGAGCACCCGAGGCTTCGATGGCGGGATGTTTTACCCCCAATACCCCCCAATTGCTCCAATTGGCGAAGTTTTTATCTCTTGCCTACTCCAAAGTATGTTGGAGATATTCAATGGAAACTTGTACACTGGATTTTACCTTATAATGTTTTACTGAACCGGTTTTCTACTGCTAACTCTAATCTATGCCCTTTCTGTGCATCCATTGAAACCCTACCGCATATATACCTTGAGTGTGAACGATTGCAACCTCTTTTTACATTCCTTCAGGAACGCTTTGTGAAGCTTGGTTCCCTCTTCAATCACAATGTTTTTATTTATGGTGTTTTAGGACCGTCTTCCCTTAGAAATGTGGTTTCAATGAATTTTTTAATTGGCCAGGCCAAGTTTGCAATTTATAAATCCAGGAAGAAAAAAATGGGAAACGCTTCTGACTCGTCATATGATGTACTGCTCACCTTTAAGGCTCTTGTAAATGCAAGACTAAAGCTAGAATACCGGTTTTTTTAAATGAACAAGAATTTAACATGTTTTAAAGAAAAGTGGGTTTTTAATGATGTCATATGCACACTTGATGATGATGATTTGATAATAACTTTTCCTTGAGACCATTTTTATTGTGTTTTGTTTCTTTATGACTGAACATAACTGATTTTTTGTACTCTTGTAATAAAAGGAAGAAACAGACAGTCTGTCAGAGTCAGAGTCTCTCTCTCTCTCTCTCTCTCTCTCTCTCTCTCTCTCTCTCTCTCTCTCTCTCTCTCTCTCTCTCTCTCTCTCTCTCTCTCTCTTTTTCTCTCTTTCTTTATTTCTTTCTTTCTTTCTTTCTTTCTTTCTTTCTTTCTCTCTCTCTCTCTCTCTCTCTCTCTCTCTCTCGCGCCCCCTGCTGGCCGTTTGTGGTGGGTGTGGCGTCATGGCGGCTGTGAGCAACTGCTCTGTGGTGTAGTGAGTTCTTTGTGAGTTTTTCTCCTCTCCTGCCCTCCCCTGCCCCCCCTCCCTCTCCTTTTCCATCCGTTGTGCTTCGGCATCGTGTTTCCATCCGTTCTGTACCCTTGTCTTCAAGAGAGAGAGGATTGAGAGCGAGCCCATTTTGGGTGCGGCCTACTGGCTTTGACGACGCTTTGTAAGCCTTTTTTGCGCTTATAATGCACGTTTATTATTTACTTTAGTTTGATTATTTAGGTTTGACACCTTCTTGTCCGGTTCGGACAAGGGGGGGGGGGGGGGGGGGGGATTTCGCCGGTATGGCGAATACACGCTCTCGTTGCGAGGCGTTCGAGAAATTGACACGTAAGCATGCATTCGCATGTGTTCCGCCCGAAGGAGCTCCTACTGAGGACATTATCCTTGCCGTGGGATCCATCATAGGAGACGGTAATGTTCGTGCGGCGTCACGAATGAACCAAAAATTTGTTGTCTTCGTGTCAGAAGAAAAACTCGTCCATGACGTCGTTAGTACCGGTCTAACCATAAAAGGGGGCCATTACATTACGGTATCCCCTATGGATACGCCGGCGACCAAGATAACAATATCCAACGTCCCACCATTTGTGCCAGGCGAGAAACTCCTATCTGTTCTGTCTCGTTATGGAAAAATTGTTTCCCGAATCTCAATGATCCCGCTCGGGTGTCGCAGTGATCGTGTTAAACACGTGATGAGCTTTAGGAGGCAGGTGTACATGATCCTCCCGGATCGCGGAGCCGATACAGGTTTAAATATATCCTTTAAAGTATCGTTGGATGATCGAGAATACCACATGTATGCTTCCTCAGCCTCCTTAACTTGCTTTAATTGTGGAGAATTCGGACACGTTAAAAGATTCTGTCCTAGGGCCGCTTGTCCGAAGTGTGGTGAACCGGGACATAACGAAAGGGCTTGCAAAAAGGCCAATCCCTCCACCGCGCCTTGTGACACCCCGACCATGCTCGCTGACACCCGGACCGTATCTCCTGTTACCCCTACCGTACCTTCCGTCACCCGGACCGTATCTCCTGTCACCCCTACCGTACCTTCCGTCACCCGGACCGTACCCTCTGACACCCCGACCGCACCTTCGGACGCCCGGACCGTACCTTCTGACACCCTGACCGTACCTTCTGACACCCCGACCGTACCTTCCGTCACCCGGACCGTACCCTCTGACACCCCGACCGCACCTTCGGACGCCCGGACCGTACCTTCTGACACCCTGACCGTACCTTCTGACACCCCGACCGTACCTTCTGACACCCCGACCGTACCTTCTGACACCCCGACCGTACCTTCTGACACCCCGACTGAGTCGTCTGTCACACCGGTGCTTTTCGATTCCAATGTGACGACACCCACCGATGCGACTGACACAACTAGCATTGCCCCCTTTCCCGAACCCATGAACGAAGAATCCACAGTGTTTTCTAAAAAGCGAAGAGCACCAGCGCCAAGCAGTTTCGCTGGTGCTGCAAAGAAGGCGGTCATGGGCGGCACCATTTCCGGCGCACACGTGTCCGAGTGCCCCTCTGACATTCCCTCACTAACTGAGAACATGGATACCGTTGCCAATGACACCAGTGAGTCTCATTATGTAAATGAGCCAAAAAATAAAATTTGTACCTCTCACCTGGAAGTTTCCGAGTGCGAAACCTCCAGTGAAAGTATTACCATTTCCGAGCTGGGAAATGGTTTTCCGCCTGCCCCCCCTTTAAATACCGAGCAGACTAAGGATTCAATAAGCGCTCCCACTGTACAAACGGGGTCAGCAAATCTGAGTTTGCCGGGATCTCAAACCCAAGCTCCGACCCCAGAAACAAATATCCACCAAAGTGTTAACGAGTGCCCTCGGGAACACCTTGAGAAACTTGTGAAGGTGCCCCCAGACAAGACCGCGGGGGCAGCGGGTAATACCCCAGATCCCGACGACATGTTATCTGACGTGTCTGAGTCCGAAGATGACATTGAGGCAACCGCGCTGTCACAAACAATGACAGGTCACTCGCAGGTATCCCCTCAACTCGTTCTTACCTTCCTTAACGAAACGTATCGTCACCGCAACATTGTCATTAAAGACAATTTCCCTGACTTGGCTGCATTCATGTGCACCGCAAAGTCAATAATCAAAGCGCGTGAGGATTTTGACCTGACGAAATCTCAACTCCACAGGTTAAGAAAGTTTGTTACCCGAGCAGGTGCAGAGTGTTCCCAAGCACAGGGCGATTTCATTACCACGGAATGAAAAACATTTCCTTTGCGACCTTAAACATGAATGGTGGGGGTGCAAGCCACCTCCGTCAGGCCCAAGTCAAAAACTTGTTTGACCGTAAAAAGGCAAATGTTCTTTTACTACAAGAGACCCACATCACACCTAACGTGGAACATGACTGGTGCCAAACTTTCAAAGGGCAATGCTATTTTAGCAATCTGTCAGCCTCATCTGCTGGGGTTGGGTTTTTTCTAAAGCCAGGCCTAGCTTTCGAGTCTTGTCATTTTCAGGAAGTCATAAAAGGCCGGCTTATTTCCCTCCAGCTTGCACATCAAAACTTCCGCTGTACCATTTTCAATGTGTACGCACCTAGTGAGAGCAGGGACCGAAAGGCCTTCTTCACTTCCATGGTAAACCACCTGAAATCAGTTGATCTCGATCAATGTGTGTGCATTGGTGGTGACTTTAATTGCACCTTTGACCCTCCGAAAGACAGAAACTCGGCAGAACCCCACCCCGAGTCCCATGCGGACCTATCCCGTTTCTTTAAGACGGCCGGTCTACTGGATGTTTGGCGATTGCACCACCCCAACACAGTCCAGTTTACCTGGTGTCGATGTGCCAATGGCCGGGTGTCTTCGGCAAGACTCGACCGCTGGTACATAAATGTACCCTTTAAGAACGTCGCGGCCTCGTCAGGTTGTTTTCCGTCATTGTTTTCAGACCACCATATGGTAACCTTAGATCTTTCTTTTCCTCGACCCACATGCAGAAATAGTTACTGGAAGTTTAACGTTAAACTTTTAGAGGACAGTTTATTTACAGACTCCTTTCGTGATTTCTGGGCTGAAATGAGTACTAAAAAATCTTCTTTCTCCTCAATTAGCCTCTGGTGGGATAACCTAAAGGCCCAAATTCGAGTATTTTGTCAACAATTTAATTCGCACTGTACCAATGTAAAACATATCACGATGGCTTGCTTGGAAGCAGACATCTTAAGGTTAGAGAGCAAGTTGGCCAATGAGAGCAACCCAGTGAACTATCGGTTGCTACTCGAGAAGAAGGCCCAATTAAGGGATTTGATCCATGAAAAAGCAGCGGGCACACTAGTTCGGCTAAGAATACAAAATATAAAGGTTTCAGATACCCCAACTAAGGCTTTCTTTCACCTAGAAACTATAGAGAAACCAGCACGACTCATATCTTCGGTTTTGGACCCAGGGGGGAACATCCTAACAAATCCGAGTGATATAAGATTAAATATAATTGATTTCTTTTCTGAACTTTTCAAGGCCAAAACAGTTTCTCACGAAATGATGAATGTTTTGACCTCTCACCTTCCTTCCGTGGCTGAGGCCCAACGTCTGGAACTGGATGCTCCAATTACCCTTCCAGAGCTATCCGGTGCACTCGCTGAGATGGAGTCGGGAAAAGCCCCTGGCATCGATGGCCTACCGGCCGAATTTCTTTCGGCATTCTGGGACATTTTGGGCCCAGAGCTGCTCAATGTTCTGGATGCATCTCTTTTATCCGGAGAATTACCGCTCAGTTTTAGAAGAGCAGTACTCTGCCTGCTACCCAAGACTGGCGATCTCCGACACCTGTCAAACTGGCGTCCGATCTCGTTGTTGTGCACGGATTACAAACTGTTTTCCAAGGTCCTTGCGAACCGGTTGAAGACAGTTATCGGGGACCTGGTGTCACCTGATCAAAGTTGCGGCATCCCTGGCAGATCCATCTATGACAACATATTCCTAGTCAGAGATTTGTTAACTGGTAAATGTGTTAAAGAGGATTTTGGATTGGTGTTTCTTGACCTGGCAAAAGCCTTTGATAGCATTGATCATGAGTTTTTGTGTCATGTGTTACAAGCTTGCGGGCTTGGCACAAATTTTAGAGCCTACATAGCTTTGTTATATGCAAACATCTCCAGCCTGATCAAAGTTAACAACGAATTTTGCCCACCCATAAAGGTTCAGAGAGGGGTAAGGCAAGGTTGTCCACTTTCAGGTCTATTATTTGCCCTCGCCTTGGAGCCCCTCTTAATCGCCCTCAGAAAGGATATCCCTGGACTTGCCCTTTCTCCAGGACACCCACCTTTGACCCTGTCAGCTTATGCCGACGACCTGTGTGTCATTATAAAAAGAAAATGCGACAGTGACGCCATGGCAAAGTGTTTGTCGGACTTCAACCTTGCCTCATCATTAAGGTGTAATTGGGGGAAAAGCAAGGCTCTGTGGATCCCCTTTCCAAAAAACGACTTATCTATGCCACCGTTATTACCACCACCTCCCCTTCCTGCAGAACTAGTGTGGGCAAACGATGGCATCAAGTATTTGGGCGTCTTCCTCGGACCTCCTCAGTATGCCCAGAACAATTGGGACAGGATCATTGACCAGGTAGACGGGCGTTTGAGCCGATGGAAAAGAGCTCTACCCCACCTGTCCTATAAGGGTCGCGTGCTAGTTGTCAACAACCTCGTCACTACCCTTTTGTGGCACCGGTTCATCTGCCTGCAACCACCGGAGGTTTTGCTCCAAGCTATCCAGAGGAAACTGGTGGATTTTTTTTGGGGAGGCTACCACTGGCTTCGACCCAGCGCCATATGTTGTCCCTTGGCCGAGGGTGGTCATGGCCTAGTCGATGTGAAATGCCGCCTGTTGGCCTTCCGGCTCCGCTCCATCCAACGCTTGCTGTATGCAGAACACCTACCAGGAAAGCCCTTAGCCTGCTCCATTCTTCAACGAGCTGGGAGGCTCGGATACGGACAGGAACTTTTCCTGACCAACCTTCAACACACCGATACATCTCTGCTCCCAGTTTTTTATCAGAGCCTCTTGAATGCCTGGCAGGGCGTTTCGATAAGTCGCCAAACAGACTCGTATGGCACTAACATGTATGCACATGAGCCTTTATTTTTCAACCCACTTTTCCCCGATATCCCGAGGAGTCGCGACTTCTGCCAGCATTTTATAGCGGCCAACATCCTGAAAGTGTGTCATCTCCGACACGACTCTGGACAGGGATGGAAGCCTGCGAACGAGCTGGCGGACCTAACAGGTGTTCGGTCCAGGAGGCAAATCGAGAATATACTAAGAGCGGTGATCCGAAAGGGCCACCAGCTAGGCCTACATTGGACGCAGGACATAGAGGTCGAGCCCACAGTCCCAAAATTAGGGGTCACTTTTACCCCAAACGAGCTGCCCCCCATGAGCGCAGGGTCACCCCCCTTCCATGGCATGAGCAGCAAGAGTATCTATAGGTCTTGTGTGAAACTTCTTCTTGGGGACCCACCTCTAGCTGGGGTTACCCGGTGGAAAGGACTCTTGCCTCCCGGTCCCCCCTCTGAGCCTTTATGGGATACAATGTATGCTGGACTTATTTCTAAAAGAACAGGTGACCTTCAGTGGCGTTTGGCCCACTGGATTGTTCCTTCCAATGCTGTCATCCGTTTTTTTTCCCCCATTTCCGGCTGTTGCCCCTTTTGTCCGGCGAGGGAAGATTTGCTTCATGCTTTCATTAATTGTGAAAGACTTTCTCCTTTGTTTCATTGGTTAAATTTTATTTCCCATAGATTGCAGGTTACCTTTTCCTTGAAAGCTTACATCTTTGGCTTTCCTCCCAAAAAGGGAACCACATCCATTGTATTCGGGTTCCTAACCGCTACTGCTAAACTGGCCGTATACCTGTCGCGGAAGGCGAAGCTGGGCGGCAGACCCATGCAGGAATGCAGTATCATGGTGTTCTTTAGTTCATTGGTGTCAGCAAGGCTCAAGCTTGAATTTGGCTGTGTCCAAACGGCAAACGACCTTGCTAATTTTGTTGCGACCTGGTGTGTTGGAGGGATTTGCGAGGTCCAAGAAAACAAATTGTTAATTTCTGTGTAATACAGTGTGGGTGTTTCTTATCGTGTGTTGTTTTTTTTCTGGTATTTGCACCTTTTCTGTTGCTGGGTTTGCAGTGCACCGATTGTTTTTTCCGTCCGGGATTGCTATGATTTTACTGATTGCCCTGATTGAATTGCTTTTGGTGGTACTCTTGTTTTATACTTTTATAATAAAAAGAGCTTAAAAGTCAAAGTCTCTCTCTCTCTCTCTCTCTCTCTCTCTCTCTCTCTCTCTCTCTCTCTCTCTCTCCTTCCTCCCCAAACCTCTCTCTACCTACCTGAAAACTGTCACTGGCAGCCCCCTATATCCTCTTTCTCCACTCTTCATCCATGCTGCCCCATTCAAGCAGATATTATCAATCAGCCTGGCTCAAATAACGGTCAGGATGAACCAGCAATAGGATGCTTCATGCATATGTGGGTTCAAATGTGCCGGCACACCCACAGACCAACGGTTGGCACAGGTGGTGGGGAAGAGTCTGGAAAATATGCATTCATAATGAACATACAAAACAAGATATAACCTGTTCACCATATAAAACTGAGGCTGTGTGGCCCATATAAGGTAATATTTACATTGTTAATTAAATTACAATGAAATGCCATTCTATGCTGTTTAAATGCATCACTATGCACATGGAAATCAAGATATTTGTAACATTAATATGGAAAATGCAAACATCAGGGAAGATGTATTGTAAAATACCTTCATAATATTTAAAAAAAAGAAGGAGATATTGACCACCCAAAAAGAATCAACTATATGGCATAACAGTTCAAGTAGCAATAAGGCCACAGCAAATGTATTGAGATAGCCATCCTTCTTCAGGAGGGATTAAACAAGAGGTAGAGAGGACAACAGAGATTATACGAGTATACTGAGCAGCAGCAGTTTTTTGGAATTTCTGCCAAATGATTTTGTGGAATTTTTGCCAAATTGTCACGAGAAAACAAACAGGATATGTAGACTTACCTGCATTAAGAGCTGTCAACCCAGGTGCTTAGCTCATAATTAAAGCTCCCTCAGAATGGAAAGATAGCCGTGCAGTTCCCATCTTTTGGAAAGAGAGTTTCATGTCATGTGGCAGCTCCTTTGTGTGCATACCATGAAATGTGTACTCTTACTATAAGTGACCACCTGAGGAGTAAATAATGCAAAGCGTTTCATCCAAGATACATCACAAAAAACATCACCCAAATACTGTTTAGGTAGTAAAATTGCCTTCAAATAACACAACCTTTCACAGTGTTCAATGTGCTATTGCTGAAAACAGGGAGCAAATGATGGATGTAAATAGTATGTGCACCACGCAGGATACGTTTTACATGGCTAGCAGGTGATATCTTATTTTGCAGGTATCAAAAATGCACTGACCCTTCTACGATACCATATTGAGCGTTCCCGACACACGATTAACCATATTAGATTTGCATTCTTCAATCATCGTTGTAAGGAAATGCAAGGAAGTATTCGTAATTTTAAAAGAAGAGTTATACAGATCACAATTACAATCATCTTTCTTTACATTTTTGAGATGTGACTCTCAAATGTAATCCAAAAACTTGATAATTATGACATCAGCTCTTCCATGAGCTGCTAACGCTGTTAAAAAAGGAGAATTGCAGAGTAGAGTTACTGATCTAGTGGAGAGCAAATGCTTTGAGTAATATACCTCAATAAAGGTCAACAACAAAAACATATATTGTATTAAAGGGAATAGGAGGAGAACAACAACAACCTCGATATAGCTGTGCATGCGGGCACGTTCTTATAGTCAGGTTCACTATGTTTTTTCGTTCAAAATCATGGTAGATTAGCAAACCTATACATTTTTGGAAACGTTATTACATGGAAAATCTGAAAATCAATGTTTACATTTGCCAATTCGACCAATTCGACCAATCGAACAATTCCATTCGACCAATTCGACCATTCGACCATTCGACCAATCGCTTCGATCGACCATTCGACCATTCGACCATTCGACCAATTCGATTTGCCAATCAATTTGACCGACCTTTGCTTGTGTGGAACGGACTGTGAAAACGATGCGGACTATATTGTCGGATACGACACACAGGACAGTGATGACAAACTCTAAATGGCATATTCTGTAATCGTGTATGTTTGATGCCATTGACTGCCTGTGTATATTTTGTCATTGACTGCCTGTGTAGATGTGAAGTTATACTGACTGCATGTGTATATATGATTTTGCTGACTGCCTGTGTATGTTTGGTGATATGAATTATTGTGACACATTTTGATGTTATTAACTGCCTGTACAAAATGATAACATGTATTTGATTATGCAACTTCTCGCGAATATAAAGACAGTATTTTGCAATTCAAAACCTTTGATTCGTCTCTTACCATTCCCCATAGCACTAATTTGATACTTTCATTGGATGCCTTGTCCCTGAAAATATAGGTTTAGTATATTTTAAAAAGTTTTTAGGGTAATTAGAGGCAGAAATAGAACAAAATATGTATTTTACAGTGGCCATTTTGAAAATCCAAAATGGCCGCCATACAGGTATCTCTCCAAATGTAAACATTGATTTTTAGTTTCCTTATGCTATAACCTTTCCAAAAATGTATAGGTTTGCTAATCTACCATGATTTTGAACGAAATATAATTTATTGACATAGTGAACCTGACTATTACCCACAAAGGTGGTTGAAGGATTAACAAGTTTATCCATGAGGCATGTAAGAAAGGTTGTCGGCCTTCCCAGGATATAATCAGACTTGATCACAAAAAGACGTTTTTCCTCTTGGACTTCCAAACACCATGTAGGGGAGGATGGGGTTAGTTGGAACATTTTTCACGAAAACTCTTTATTTAGAAAAACAAAATATATTCCACTACATATATATGAATACATGAATATGTGCTACAATTATAACATATTTAGGAGTGATAAAATTTGACAGGTACATGTGTATATCAAGTCAGGTGACCATGTATCAAGTGTTCCAACTAACCCCGACCACAGGGTTAGTTGGAACATGCTGTGGGGTAAGTTGGAACATTCAATATTTTATGGTTTTAGAGGTTTAACCTAAACTTCAGTCATACAAATAATAAATAATCATTAGTGTGGCTCAAGTTTAGGTTTAACCTTAAAACCATAGAATAATTAATTATTGTCAAATAAATATATTGGTTACAATTGGTTTTGACACAACTACTCTGGGTTGTAGACAGACAAATTTACCAGGAAGACAAGTTTTTGCGAGCAACAATTTGTACCACCACTTTTTATGGCGCTGGCAGTTTCATTACAATGTCATGACGACACTCTTCAACTTTGTCAGGGTCTGGTAATGAAAATGTAGGATGCTCAGCCTTTGGCTTGGTATGGCTGCAGCATCTGAGAAACTTCGATGAGGCAAAATATAGTATGTGGGGTTAGTTGGAACATGCTTCAACTAATCCCATGCTTTCTGTTCCAACTAACCCCCGATGCTATATAACCCTTTAGAATATAATTTCGAACCCATTAGAATTACCTTATATAACCCATTAGAATTACCTTTTAGAATTACCCTATATAACCTCTTAGAATTACCCTTTAGAACCCACTGGAATTACCCTTTAGAATTAACCTATATAATTAACCTTTAGAATTACCCTTTAGAACCCACTGGAATTACCCTTTAGAATTAACCTATATAATTAACCTTTAGAATTACCCTTTAGAACCCACGAGAATTACCCTTTAGAATAACCCTTTGGAACCCTTTAGAATTACACTTTTGAACCATTTAGAATTATCCTTTGGAATTACTCTTTGGAATTAAACTCTGTGGGTTAGAAATGTTCTTCTTCTTCATTTTTATGGATGGACGGACATAGCCAAATGTTGAAGCGGCTTCATCGTTTAAAAAAAATTAAAAAGACAAATACAGATAGAATCTAACAAAAACCAATAAAAAACAAACAAAATATGAATGGATCGTTTTAATGAAATAATTCGTCTCACCTATCATGTCATTATCAGTCCTGCCATAACTAACTCATAGTTAACTAAGCAAACCTGAAACGCACCCACCAAACATGTTGCCTTGAAGCAAACACAAAAACCTGTTAACTGATGGTTTTAGAAACTGGAATCGAACTCCAGCTATAATTTGCTTCCTGCCACCCATTGCACACGCCCAAATGAATCAACTATTCCCTGCTGATCACCATAGGCCCTTTGTAGGAGATTTTGGGCCCGTCCCCTCCTAACTCCCCAACCTCCCTCTCTCCTTCTTCCTTATGCAAAAGACAAAGCTCTACGTGAAGATTTATATTCCAGACTTTGTCGGAAGTAGGAGTAGCAAGAAGTAGGGGAATGCGATGGAGTTAGAGAAAGTCAGGCAGATAATGACAAGGCATACAACACATAATAGAGACATAAAAAGACAAAATGATGGGATCTAGTGGAGAAATCCCCAAAAACTTTACGTGGTCGATTTATCTGAAGCAAATTTACTTTTTCTCCCAACACGAAGAGGTTTTTGAGAGGGAAATGGTCGCACGTTATTACATTATGTTGCTGTGCTTGTCTAGTTTGTTGAGTAAATATGACATGTTGGTGTCATCTTGTTAAATGGCACCCAGGATCATTTGAGGGACCCTGTCTGTTTAAGCTCGTGCCTCTTTCCCTGTTCAGCAAGCGCTCGTGCTGTGTTGCACAACAGCTTTCCGGGCAACACAATGAGATCACAGCCTGCCAGGTTCGTCTCGCGGTGGTGTATTCTTATAACCATATTACAATTGCATAAACATTATTCAGATCTGCTGTGCAGGGTCCCATCCAGAATTGAAATGTCGTTGCTGTCAGAAGAAACAACGTGGAGCCTTTTAATTATACCCTTAATAATCCATTAGCAAGCTTGATTCCTGCCTCCCCCTACTATGATTCCAGGGTCATGAAGGAGGTCGTACGACAAGGCCATTTGGAGACATCAGTGCACTTGTAGACAAATTGCAAGAGCGTTAGCCGACAATGTGTAAATATCTGTGCAAAATCTGGAATATGGGATTTAAACTGGGATCATTAAGGTATACCCAGATGGGAACAACAAATAGGTCAATGTGATCGCTGAGATGCAAAAATATTGCAAAACAATTTTTTTATATTTTTTTTTACTATGACTTTTGGTTTATTGGGACGAATAGGAGCACCAAGTTTATTGGGAGCGCAAAAGGTTGTGTGCTTGCTACTGAGTTGTTTCGTTTGAGTTCAACTCCCACTAAGTCGTTCACACGAGTAAGCCGTTGTATTTGGCAACCCGAGCCAAATTCCAAATTCCTGTCTTAAATACGCAGGGAAAGGCAATGGCAAACCGACAAGTGTATTCCTTCTCTTAAGACTGCTTCACGATCTCTGGTAAGAGTTTTATTTGGATGAATTGGATTGAATGAATTGGATGAATTGACATGAATTGTATTGCAGGATGGTATGGTACTTTACACTTGGATATTCACTGTTTGATCATCTGGGGATATTTGTCTCTCATGAATATTCATGAAACAAATTCTAACCAATCAACCTTCATTTTGTTCAGAATTTTCCTTGCATTATTCTTTGCTTAGCCAGCAAGTTGTGTCTAACGTGAGACCGGTTTGCAATCTTTCTGTTAAATCGTTAAATGAATGCATACCATTTGTAGCATGCCAAAGCATGGGAAGTGGCATGGGGAAAAACATGGGAAAAAACATGGGAAAAAACATGGTAAAACAGGAGTGGCATGGGAACAAAATCTGGCATCACAATGTATCACAGATATGGAAAAAAACATTTTAGAGCTTAGGACCCATTTTGAACTATTTACTGCTTGAAAGATTTTTGATAAAATGCAATGAAAACTAGAACGCCACTCAGTAGAGCGCATACTCCCGTCGTGAGTCAAGTTGGAATAGTACAATTTCACAAGTTTGAGGGAGTAGTTCAGTGACAACACAAGACAAGACAACACAAGACAGACACTGCACAGATATATATTTAGAATATATAGAAGATAATGTTAAAAAAAACAAGGCAATTTCACTTACATTTTCGGATTCAGCGTTCAATTCTATATAAGCGAGTGTATTTTGAGGCATGTGTGACTTCAAATAAAATTGCAAGCCAAAAAAAACGTTCGTTTCATTCCTTAGGGATACAACATGTAAAACTGGCCCAAACGTCAAAACAAAACTCGCTCATTTTAAGTCGTACAAGCTAATGCGAACACTCATTCTTCTGGGAAGAATCCCGTGCACATGCTGATCACTGATCACACTTATAACTCACCTAAGTCTTTATAAGTTCATCAAATACTGACACCGCGATTGACATTCGCTGAGGTAAATAAATGTTGATATCTCTTCTGAGGTAAAAAAAAAAAAAAAAAAAACAGTTTTAAAGCATTATACGTATCAAACGTTACATTTTATGAAACGGGGAAACCGAATACACACTTTGGTGGTTTTAAAATGACAGAATATGTCTTTATTAGAAAAAAAAAGAACCTTGAAGACGACGGTGCTAACAAAATACACCGCTCTAACGCATAACCACGAATTTAAACTACATTTACTACAAATATGAAAACTATTTTCATATCACAATGTTAAATATAGAATATATCGAAGATAATGTTTTTAAAAAATGAGCCCTATCTTCCAATGGTAAACAATTCTTCAAAAAATTCCTGGATCCGGAATAATATCCTGAGCTTCACCAAAAACTAATCAATTCTTCCTTATCCCAAGGGCAATCATCCCACCAACTTTCATCCAAATCCGTTCAGAACTTTTCCAGATATCTTGTTCACAAACACACACACACACACGGACACGATCGAATGCATTACTCCCTGGCGGGAGTAATAATCAACAATGAAGAAGCTAGTCTGACTTCCTCTTTACACAGTTTCCTTTCCAACATTACCCATGTTCACAGTCTCTGTGTTTTCCCTTTTTTGATATTGCTAATTGTTTCTACCCTGACTATTTCTTATTGTCTCCTCTTCAATGGGAGGGTAGATATTGTAATTATCCTTATAATTTGACCACAGTGAGGAGCTTTCACTCTGGTTTGCAGCCACCTGCTGTGTACACCTGCTCCCGAACAGCTTGAGCCTGCCATCGCCTGCCACCGTTGTGGGATCTTTTCCTTTTATGTTTTTCCCTGTTGTTGCAAGACAGTCATGTTGTAGGACAGCGATGCCAAGGCAAAACCCAGGCTTAATCGACCACCTTCAGCCAGAACTGCAGTACCAGCACTTAAATTAATTGGCAAATTGGAGCACCAAGTTCATAAGCTAAAATGCTCACAAAGCAATGACATCATTAGAAAACAATCTTGTGCTATTTTTTCCCCCGTGGGTGCTATTTTAAAACCCTTTTAATTGAATGAAATGAATGAATGATCGTTTTAAGGCCATTTTCCCCGCTAGAGCAGGGGTTAGCCTTGTGAGCCCCTCTTGCGAGCCCCTCTTGCGAGCCCCATGACAATCATGGTTCCCTGTTTGAGGCAATTCTTTTATGGCCGGATGCCCTTCCTGACACCAACCCTTGGTCACCTCTTACGATGTGCAGGGATACAGTGTACCTATTCTAGGCTGGGGTACACACCGGGATCATTCATCCCAGTAAGCTGGTACTCAATTTGCCGACCTTGGAAGGATGACAGGTTGATTCAACCCCCCTGGTGTTAATTCAGCGATCGACCAGGATTCGAACCCAGGATCTGAGGATCCCAAGCCGGCACCCTAACCGCTAAGCCAACACCTCTTAATTATCTATCTATAATTCCAGCAATCTCTGTGTGTGTGTGTGTCTGTGTGTCTGTGTGTGTGTGTGTTTGTCTGTGACCGCTGTTTCTCGACAACCACGGGTCCGATATACTTGAAACTTGCCAGGTATATTGCTGGGGACCCGAGGATGTGCCTTTTCAAGGTTTTAAATTAATCGCAGAAGTAGTTACCGAGCTATGTCCAAAAAACGATTCAACCAATCAGAGAGCAGCGAGCTATCACGTGTGCCGAACGTGGCGAACAGACTCTGCCTCGGATGGCACATTTGAGAGCGTATTCATTTATTTCCCGTCGGCAAACTATGTTGGCGTTAAACGATGTTTTAAAACTAATTAAAACTAATTTGCGATTCTTTCGCTTTCCTGCGATATGCGACCTTCCGGAGCTCCTGTGAGAGCGTGCGCCATTACGGATAGTACGGGTACGGGCATGCCATATGTTGGCATTAAACTATGTTTTAAAACTAATTAAAACCATTTCATGTAAATTGGGGGGGGGGGGGGGGATTGTCACTGTACTCGCAAGCCGTTCGCCGTTCGCTTTGGCGTTGCGAATGGACCAAAACATTTCATGGACCAAACCATTTCATGTAAATAGAGGGGGGGGGGTATAATTTTAGATATAGATATAGTACGGGCATGCCCTAGTCTATCTATAATTCCAGTAATCTCTGTGTGTGTGTGTGTGTGTGTTTGTCTGTGTGTCTGTGACCGCTGTTTCTCGACAACCACGGGTCCGATATACTTTAAACTTGCCAGGTATATTGCTGGGGAACCGAGGATGTGCCTTTTCAAGGTTTCATATTAATCGGACAAGTAGTTACCGAGCTATGGCGATTTCTTTACCAAACTCCGCAAGCCGTTCGCTTTGGACCAAACCATTTCATGTAAATAGAGGGGGGGGATTGTCACCGTACTCGCAAGCCGGTCGCTTTGGACCAAACCATTTCATGTAAATAGAGGGGGGGGATATAATTTTAGATATATATATAGTACGGGCATGCCCTAGTACCCTTAATAATCCTAAAGAGGACCCAAATCCGGAAGTTACTGCCGTCGGGAAATTCTGCATTCACTTCCCTTAAAGCTGTTTGACAATGCCACCCTAAATAAACAAATTTAATTTATTCGTATAAATATGTGCAATACAATGATAAACATGTTGCAGAATCGCGGAAAAGATCCACATGCAACAATAAGTTTTAAATCTCATAAATCTTGATAGCTTACTCGATTCAGTCTTGCTTTTTGTCATTTGGAATATGGGGAGCGGTAGCCATGGATTTGCACCACATTGACCAGTTGAGTTGTTTCAAAGAAGTCGAATGCTTGGGTTGGCCTGATCACCCATATAAACCTCTGGCTCATAAGGCAGGGAACTCGGATTCAAAACACGTACGCAAAATGTTTGCCAATTGCCTACTCATGTCCTTGTAATTCACACAAAAGTACATTGATGTATCCTAAGGTTTTCATCCTGAATGTTATATCTGTACAGTCTCTTCCTTAGGTCACTGTCAAAAAAACAAAAATCATTGTTACGTGTTGAACCCTCAACCATTCTATGTCTGTTTGTCTTGATGCCCTGGTGTCCATTTCCATTTTGAAAGCTGGACAAGCTTTGTGGGAATTAAAGGAGTGAGTTTAGACAAATGGAGAAATAACAACAATGTGTCATAGAACAGGATAGATAAGCAAAGACGGATAGGTTAGAGGTACAGACAGGTGTTTTGAGTGGGAGATTTATAAGAATTCGGGAATGTGAAGAACTGAATGAGACAGAGTAGGGTTGCAAAATTCCCGGGAATTTTGATTGCGGTAAATTTCCACCGGGAATATTGGGAATTTTTCGGGAATATTGGGAATTTTCGGAAACTTTCGGAAACTTTGAGAATTTTCACACAATTTGAAATTTTGATGTGAGAAAAAGATGAGGGATATTGGATTAAGGTTCTCTGATGAACTCAATAATGTTTTTTTAAGAAAAAAGAAACATGCTTCAATAGTTTTAGCACTAAAATCACTGATTGTAAGTAATCTAAACATTTTTATTACTTACTGAACTGTGGAACATATCATTACACTTTTTTTTTACGACATGTGTAAAAACAATACACATAATGCCCATGAGTCAACAAGCACTGGAATAGTAGTATACCACATATCGCATGTGATTAAATCTTATTCTTGAAAATCACATTTGTTAAAAGTTACAAACATTTTGAAGTCTTATTCTTGAAAGTTTTTATCTTACAAACATTTTTATCTCAACTGTTTGGGTAAAATGTTCACCCACACAAACAAGGTTAAAATTTGATTGGTCAGTAGAATAATAATAGATGTTGCTTTGAAAATTACCCAGGGAAAATTATTGGCATTCATTAATATATATTAAATAGTTAAAGAGCATATGTTTTGTTTTGCAATTAGCAGCAAGATTGTTAGTGTTTTATACCTCTCCCCCCCCCCCCCTACCCCCCTTCCCACGCCTTGTCCCCCCAAGCCCTCTCCCTCCCACACTACTCCCTGCTCTCAAATGTTGTGTTTGTGTGCTTCCCCTTCTCTCCCCATCTTGTCTTCCGCTCCCTCTTTTTATATATTTTGTTTGTCTGGTTGATTTGTTTATGAAATAAATGTTAGCGCTTTCACGAGCCTCGATTCAGTATACAAAAAAAAAAAAAAAAATTCTTGAATAAAGATTAAGTTGACATAATGAACAACTTGTGAACACGTATAATGGATACATACTTTATATGTCCAGGGTGAAATAACAGCAATCATCTACAGTGCAGATGTTATGTAAACTCAGCCAATAGGAATAGCAGCTCTGAAGGTAAATACAGCAGCTTTATGTCCAACTTGTAGTTGTACTCAACCTTGGAGCTACTTAGTGAACGGAGTGAGGTTTAAAATCAAGAAATGGAAAATCCCACTTTCTGAAATTACTATTCACTGGATGGGGGAATTTCCATGGCTCTGACTGTATCTAATAATTATAGACCTTACAAAATGATAGATGAGAAGGGCGTGTACCAAAATGACACATTCATATTCTTTAAGACAGAGACTTTCCAGACAAATCACAAAGTAAATTTGGGAGCAGTTCACATTACCAGTCATGACATCATCATTTGAAACAAATGTTATCCTGTATACATTGTGTATATAGTGGTACATCATTCGCACATGTCCTATATTTGAGCCAATTAAGCTATATGAAGGCTCTAGCCAGCCCACAAAGCATGTGAAAACTCTTTTATTTACGCGAAGAGTAGTATAGAACACAATAATGTTGTTGCTTTCGAACAAAAATAACATTATTTATCCATTTCTAAGACAAAATGCAAAATTCCCAAAATTTCCAACCCATTGAAAATTCCCGAAACTTTCCATGGAAAGTTTCCAAAATTGCCGGAAAGTTTCCGACCCTTTGCAACCCTAAGACAGAGAGAAAAAAAAGGATAAAGTCAATCAGCATGCTGTCCATATTTGTCTGAGGCCACTTTATCTGCACATTGCCAAGGATGTTAATTTCACTTTCCTTTTTGTTTTCCTTTGCTGGTTACCTGTTCAGAAAATGTGATGCACGTTTACCGGTCTGGAAAACAATACATCATCCCGAGAGAAACGACATGTTTGTTTTCTGGCGACTTCACGACACATTCATGAAAAGTCTATGCTGATTTGACTGCTGGATAATTTGATTGATCAGTAAAAAATACAGTTTCTCGAAACATCTTCCACTACATGTAGATATGAAGCAAGAGATGGTGAGAATCCCACAAAGGTGTTGTGAGCAGCGCATTCATTATTTCTAAAATTGCACTTATCTCTGCGGTGAAAGGTTGTGTGCTGGTTATAATTTCTCAAACAACTCTGAGCTTTGTGAGCAGCCACTTAATTCCACAATTCACTCGATTGTCACGCTTCTTACTTTCATTTCTGATAGTCCCATCTCTTCTGGCCTTCTCCTTAATCATAAAATACACATTTCCTGCTTATATTCCTGTATAATTTTCATGATTTATTTGCTGGTTCCAATTTATTTTGCAATTTCCGATCCTTTTCCCATTTTCATCCCGGTTGGCATGTGCTGTGCTTCGGTAGAGTGACTCGCTAGCATAAGCGTTGGGTGGCATGTCCTGCCTGAATTTTAATTCGACAGACTACTGTGCAACCAATCGCAAGCACGATGCTGCTTCCAGGAGCAAACCTTTCCCTTATAAAGGGGATCATATGAAGGGAATGCATTTAGGATACGATTGCTTGGCTTTTGCAACTTTCCACTACTTAACACAGCTAAAGTAAGAAGAAATATTTTGAGCAAATTCACCTCCTGGTGAGACAAAAGAGGCCTTATCTTTGCTTGACAACTTGTTGACATGAATGCACCCGATCTCATAAAGATCTCAAGTTAAGCAGAGTTAAGACACAATTAGTACTTGGATGGGAGACCTCAATGTAAGACAGGTAGGCATTCTAGACTGAGGTTGGCCAGGATTTTGTAGTGTACGCACCTCTGAGCTGTCTGGTTATGGACTTGTTCCCCCATTAATATAAATGTGGTCCCACTTTAGAACTGGAAAGCATTCAGATGAGTCTGTAAATCTGGCTTCCTGAAATTTGAAGATTTATTCTTGACAAGCAGATACACCCTCAAGGTTGGGTGAGGGATATAATATGGGAAATCATAGGATCGAGGGTAATAGAACAGCAACAACAACTGTGCCGTGATGAACGGATTAAATGGAGACAACTACAATCCAACAACAATTTCGTAATGGTTGGGCTTGAAACCCTGCCGTGATGTATGTGATATGCAGAACCGTGAGACATTTAACCTTTAATATATAAATGGAGGGAAACTATGTGTGTATATATCATCTATTCCTCCAAGAGGATTGACCAACAAAGCTGAAACTTTCAGGGATTAATGACGGCACCCTTAAGTTGTGCCTGTGCACATTTCGTTTAATTCCATCAAATTTTGAAGAATTTTTTTTTTTTTGCTCACCTTGGCATTTTCTTCCATTGTGGGGAGGGTGGTGCAATTGTTATTATCCAAGCTAAATAACCACGTGTTATATATGCACATAAGCAGTGTGTATGTTTTTGCTTCATATATGTAACACGGTTTATTTTTTATTTTTGAGAGTGATTGAGGCAGCGGTCTGTTGCCTATACACCTCCCAAATAAAGTGATGTGTCAGAATGACATGCTGGACGCTTAGAAGGAGACCACCCATAGCGTGAATACTCTGCTAGTAATCCTCAGGGGCATCAGGAGGGGGTAATTGGGGGTGGGGGGTTCACTGCTTCGGGGCTCGGGGTCCGTTGAGGGGCCCGAGCTTCTCCTCTATTTTTTTTTAAACAGTACAGTGAAACCCCTCATTGGCTCATCCTCATTTCCTCATCGTTATATTTAAACCCAGAAGCCGATTTCGCTTTCCTTGCCAGCTTTATTGCCGGAAACAAAACAACATTTAACGCTGTTAATCTATATATAATGGAGCAAGTGTTTATTTATGTATGTTCACTCTTCACCCATTTGTTGGACAGCTGACTTGACGCCACCCACAATTGTAACCTGAAATACTTAACCTAAAGTACCCAGAGGGCCAAAAGACCCCCCCCAAAAGACCCCCCACCCACACCTCCCGAGTACCCAAAAGACCCAGAGGAACCAAAAGACCCCAAAGACCAAAAAGACTGAAAAGACCCTGAAGACCTAAAAGACTGAAAAGACCCAATGGACACCAAAGACCCAAAAGACCCCGAAGATCTAAAAGACCCCAAAGACCAAGAATATTTCAAAGACCGTTAACAACCCAGAACACCCAAAATACTCCAAAGACCCTTAAAGACCCAAAAGATCCCAAAGACCCAAAATACCCCAAAGACCGAAAATACTGAAAAGACAAAAATATCCCAAAGACCCTTAAAGACCCAAAAGGTTAAAAAGACCCAAAGACCCAATTGACTCCAAAGACCCAAAATACAACAAAGACCCTTAAAGATCTGGAAGACCAAAATACCCCAAAGACTGAAAAGATCCCAAAGACCCAAAATATCCAAAATATCGTTGAAGTCCCCCAAAAAACCCAAATAATGAAAAGACCCCAAGAACTGAAAAGACCCCAAAGACTGAAAAGACCCTGAAAACCCTCAAGACCCAAAAGACTGAAAATATCCTGAGGACCCAAAAGACCCTTAAAGGGGAACCCAAACGCAATTTTTTTTCTTCTGAAAAACCATTGGCAATCAATAATCACGGTCTAATTTAAAGGGATTTTATTGATTTATTTGCCAATCACAAAGTGCTGAAAAAAACCTCAGATGTCGATTTTCGAGATGGTGAACTCGCCGTGATCCTGCCGGCGACAGAACATAGAGAAACGCTGCATTGTGAGCTCGAATTCCGATACTGATTGGGGATGATGAAGGCGGGGGGGGGGGGGGGCGGCATGTGGGGTGGTCGTGGGTATTGTTAGCTAGGGTGATAGTTGATAGGGGATTGTGAGGGGATGGTGGAGTGGGGTGAGGGGTGTGAGGTGGTCATGGGTATTGTTAGCAAGGGTGATGGTTGATGGGGGACTGTGGGGAAAAGGTGGAGTGGGGAGAGGGGTGTAGGATTGTTATGGGTATTGTTAGGTGTGGTGATGGTTGATAGGGGATTGTGGGGGAGAAGGTGGAGTGGGGGGAGGGATGTGGTGTGGTCATGGGTTTTGTTAGCTAGGGTGACGGTTGAAGCGGGAATGGTGGAGCGGAAGGAGGAGGGGGGGGGGGGGGGGGAGAGGGAAGTGTGGGTTGGTTGCGGGTACTGTTAGCTAGAGTGATGGTTGATGTTTTTTTGTTTTTTTTCTGGAAAATTGAGATCCCTCAAAAACCAAGGCCACCTAATTTGAACAGAAATCAGAAAGAGCAATATTACCAAAGGAAATCATCAAGAAATCTAAGTCAAAGCTGTTGTGTCAGCAGAAAATATCCGATGGCCGAAAAATGTGTTGCACTGCTTGGAATAAGATCGCCCGTAGGGCAGGTACTTTGCTAGTAATAATAATGATAATAATAACATGAGTTCCCCTACAAGGAACTTTAAATCAGGAGGATGGATCCTGCCCTATAAAGTGGTGAGAGATTCGATGGGAAACTAAAACAGACACAGACTAGATCGGCACTCAGTAGAGAGCATACCTTCATCAGGTGAAAAGTCTACGTTTTGCATCCCAGGGTAGACCAGATAATCACAATACAGAATCACATTTAATCAAAATCATCCATCCACAACTTTTTTTTTTAGATATGCTGCTATCTGTTGGTTTTAGCCTTTTCACTCAATGGTGAAGAACTACTTAAAAAATTAAAGAACTCAAATCCGAAACCATATTCAGATATTCACCAAAATCGAATCGAATCGTCCTTGTCACACACACAACCTGTCAAACAAGTTTCGTCCAAATCCATCCGCAACTTTTTGAGATATTCTGCTATGTATCGTTTTTAGCCCCATCTCCCATTGGTGAAGAATCACAAAAAATATAGTACCCGGATCAGAATCCGGATGTTCACCAAAATGTAATCATTTCGTCGTTGTCACATACGCCACCTCTCTGCCAAGTTTCGTCCGAATCCATCCAAAACATTTTGAGATACTTTGTTCACAAACAGACAGACAAACGGACAAACAGACAGATGGGTGAAAACAAAACCTCCATCCACCTTTGGTGGCGGAGGTAAAAAGAACATTCCTTTCATTCTTCATGTATTATACAGTTATTATTATTTCGCAGTCACAATAATACAAGCATTGGAGAATATGCAGGGTGAATAGGCCTGTCGAAACTCGCCTCAATTCATTGTAAGGTTGCAGAAAATAAATCGAGCTTTACAACAATGACTAATTTGTGACAATTTCACCTCCACCCTCGATAGCCTGGCACCTGGGAATGAATGAGATGATATTACGAATGTATTTGACTGCAATTCCTTCGATCCATACCCACAACAAAGAGGTATGAGGCTCAATCAATGTTCTTGGCCCCTTTTCAACATATTTTCTGCCAACATTGCTCCAGAAATTCTCAATTGGGTTGAGATGAGGGTCGTTTCCTGGCAAAACATGTTCCGTCTGCCAGCATCATATCGGTAGTCTTTCACCGTAATAGCGAGAATGTGCATCAATCAAGTTGAAAAAATGCATCATTGTAACAAAAATAGTATAAAATGACAAAATGCTCTCACTTATATTGAATTAAATGTCATAGCACTCGCCATGTGGTTTGGAGCACAATTATGTTGGGACATTCAGATTCCAACCCCTCCAAAGTGATCCCATATTGTAAGCTTTAACTGATCTTCCAGGACTTGGATGTAGTTCTAAACCTTCGCAGTGCCAGACGAAGGTAAAGATGGCCCATACCATGGCTGGATAGACACACCCTTAACATGTTGGACATTACCACTTAAGATGAAATTCCTCTCCCATACATTGTTGGACTCATAGCTGCCTGCCTCAGCCATACAGGTTAAACTTTTTCGATTATGAGAATGTATCTTGAGTCCCACATTCTGCTAATCTGCTTGTTCCATAGCACATTTCAGGTGGGCCAGCCTCAATTATTTTGATTTTTTTAAGAAGCGGCTTATTTTGAGGCCTAAGGGGCATGACATACCTGTCCACAACATATTCTGTACTTATTAATATGTCCACAACATAATCTGTACTGTCCACAATATAGTCGGGCTGCTTACATTCACCCAAGTATGGTCTTCCAAAGCCCGCTTCAGTTGACTTGATGATGCTGGTCTATCCTTGAGGCACAGGTGCTTCAACAGTTCATCTTCTGAAGTATCCAGCACAACAGTGTCAGAGGTAATGCACAATTGCCTTTGAACTGTCTATTCATTCAACCTGAATATAAACTGTTGTATTGGTGCTTGACAGTCAGGGAGTGGAATCAATGAGTGTTCCGTCTGTCTGATGGACAGCTTGTGACCCTTCTGCTGGCATTGATCATTTGTGTACATTAGACATCCCATGGTGTCTATCGACAAAGAGTAGGTGAGTTATCACTAGCAGCCTTGCCAAAGTCCATATTTCTGCCTCAACCAACTGTCGGGCTCATGCCGTTTAATGGTTGTCCTTGAAACACTCGTAGTATGTCAACGGTGACCTCTTGGGATATGGTATTACTCCATATACAATGGTTTTGCAATCATCCTTCAATGAAC
Source organism: Myxine glutinosa (assembly GCF_964187855.1). Classification (NCBI taxonomy): domain Eukaryota; kingdom Metazoa; phylum Chordata; class Myxini; order Myxiniformes; family Myxinidae; genus Myxine; species Myxine glutinosa. The sequence goes on along the minus strand of NC_136269.1, from coordinate 52,971,011 downwards.
TTAACCAGTCCATCAGGCTTGGAAATACACACATCTTCTGAAATTGTGGAACCTCTCTTTTGTGTTCTTCCCTTTTGTTGAAGCCACAGTCGAATGCTTCAATTTCACTTGTGATGCAATTTGTCTTGTAGCAAGTCCCTCTGCACTCAAGAAACAATTACAGCCTTCTTTGGTGGTGTCTCTCATTTCTAATTTCTAGTCCATTTAAATATGATGCCATTTTGCAAATATTGCATCAGCCAACAGACAGGTATTGGCTTCCTGGTCTTATCGCCAATTTATTTTCATACAATTCTGATAAGAACATGAATTGACCTCAGTCTAGTCAATAAGACGAGTGAAGCATGCATGTTTTTTTTTCTCCGATTGTAATTGTAAGTGCGGTGTCAGTATTTAGGAGTATAAGATGAGAGAATTGAGAGATTGGTGTGAGCGAATGCGTGTTAGGGACGGAGATTCAATTCCTAATTTGTTCATTATTGAGGCAAAGCTGTACCATGCAGTGTCCCTGCACATTAGAGCAGGGATTTGTAATTTGTTCAAGGTTCCGGTGATAATTCGCCTTCTCTTCGTGAAAGACACCGTGGGGTCTTTTAATTCCAACCGGCTAATGCTAGCAGACGAGACATGCATTGAATGCCTTACCTGATTCACTGTGCACACGTTGATGAATTGCCCTCCCCGTGAAATACCTGGATGACAGTTTATAGATGGGTTGAGAGGCAAGCCCAGGCTAGACAGCTCAGATGTGAGTGGAGATACTTCTAAGCTATCCTGTCAGCCATATTTATCGATTAAGGTAATAGGATAGGGATTTAAATAAATGTGATAGCTTCTCTTAAGTATTAATATTCCCATTATATGAAAATATACATTTAAAATTACAAAAATACAAACAAGAAGACGTCATGCGGAGCACGATACTTGCAAAATACGTCCCCCCCCCCTCCCCAAGAAAATAAAAAAAATTCAATTGATACAGCAAATTGTCCATTTCAGCAAGATTAAAATTGACAATTTTGATCAAAGCTCGGGTCAATAGGAAGAAAAGTGACAATTTTTCAGTTGAAAAATGATGATTTTGGAAGGTTGACCTTGAGTTGACCTTTGATCTTTTGACCTCAAAAATAGTTGGTTTCCCTATTTAGTGACTCAATGTGCAAATGCTGTTCAATTTTCGAGTCAATCGGTTGAGAATTGACGGCTTTTTAGATGAAAATTGATGATTTTAAAAATTTGACCTCGAGTTGACCTTTGACCTTTTAACCTAAAAAATAGTATGTTTCCCAATTTTGTGACTCGATATGCAAATGCTGTTCAATTGCCAAGTCAATCGGTTGAGAATTGACGGCTTTTTAGTTGAAAATTTATGATTTTTAAAATTTGACCTTAGGTTGACCTTTGACCTTTTGACCTCAAAAATAGTATGTTTCCCAATTTAGTGACTTGATATACAAATGCTATTCAATTTTCAAGTCAATCGGATTTAAAATGGCGATTTTAGAAATTTGACCTCCAGATGACCTTTGACCTTTGACCTCAAAATGAATAGGCTTCTCAATTGGGACGACTTATACAACGTGGTGAAGTTTCGTGACGATCGGTTTAGAATTGTGACCTGTAGGCCGGTGACAAACAGACAGACAAACAGACAGACAAACAGACAGAACCACAAACGGAAGCGACCAATATACTTGAAAAATCTTCGATTTTGCAAGTAATAAAATGTTAATATGCTGTATATCACAATCGTAATTTGTAGACATACAATCCCCTTGACCCCATCTTGCAACCTTAGGGAGTGGGGGGTGATGTGTACAAGGTGCATACAGGTTGAAACATGGCGTCAGGGGGATACATGTATGTGATAAATTTATGGCCCTTAATTTAACATTGGTCTTACATTTAAATATTCGCACAATAATCCTTGAACTTTAACCTTAGATTTTGTATTTTGGGAGTACCTGTATAACAGTGCATGCGTTTGATACCTGGAGCTGATTGTAAGGCAAAACATACTTTATCAAAGAAAGTAATATTCAAATCAGAAATTTGTCTCATGTATTATGAACAGACTATCTGAGCCCATAACATAAGTGTGGTTTATGGCAACAACTATCAGATGCAAACGAGGGTTACAATGCCCAGGGGCGCGGCGGAAAAAGAATGAGCAACTTTAAATTCTGAATATTTTCCAACAGGCAATGGTGGAGGAAAAGCATCAGGCAGAGAGCTAGGCATTGGCTGCCATGTTGGTGCTTGTGCTGGGCCTGGGAATGGCAATGGCTTGGGCCAAGGATGGGCAGGACGAAGGCGGGCTGGTGGGAAATCACCCAGGTGAGGTCAACTAGATTTGGCTTCCATCGTTTTGTGCCTTCATGCATGTGAGGCTTTCGTTGGCTTCATTTGATATGTTTGTGGCATGATATTGTCTGTAAACAATCATTAAAAAGCAAGATTTCACTATCATTACCATCATTTTCATATATATTATCATTATTTTCATAATAGTTTTCATTATCGAGCTATATTTGATGCATCTCTCAGTAATTGGCATTTACTTATCAGGTTTGTTATGCTCAATGGAACACATTGTTTTTCACAAATTATAGTATCGGACTGAGAGGTTTTCGACTCATGCTGTGTACTTTCTCCTCGCAAAGGTCATGGGTCATACACTGGTGATACATAAACACTGGCAATACACACACAAATCTTTGTGTACCATGACATTTACTGTATCACCTCCACATGTTTCTCACATGTAATTAATGTAATCACACATGTTGTTCTGTATATATTCCGAGATCTTCCATGTTCCAGCACCTGACTCCCTCGCCATGCTTTCTGCTTGCTATACATATGCACTCATGCCGAGCTGATTTTTCTTCACCCTCTTAATGAAGTTCTCTTTGACATTTCCACTGAAATCTGATGTCAATCAGTCATACATTATGGGAATTTTTTTTCAGCATCTCCTCCTCCAATATATTCTCGGAAACTCTTCTTTTTATAATTAACCTTTCCCAAAGTTCACTTTCTGCAACATTATGACCCCTACCATCAATGAGAATTGATCTTGAGACCACATACCTAAACTGGCCTCCAAAAGCAGGTCACTACTACCACTACTGCGACGACTACTACTACTACTACTACTACTACTACTACTACTACTACGACTACTACTACTACTACTCTTTAACACCCCTTTAATAGCCCCAATTATTCCCATCTTCTTGTGAAGTCAGCATTTCACGAACCAGCTGGCCAGGCCTGGCAATCAAGTGGAGCTAGCTCGGGTAGGAATGGAATTTGGCCGGAAATCAGGTACCTGCTACAACAAATTTGCCGTGGTTTCTGGGCATCCTTCTCCTGGTTCACAATGCAGTTTTCATCGATTATGCATCACTACTTTGCCAATGTTTGCAGCCTCCAAGGCTCAGGCCTTCTAATGTGAGGTCCAAAACCTTTGACATTTATGAAACTTCTTCCAGAGATTAAAGGGTCGGCTTGGCATTCTAACAATTATTTTAGGTATTGTCATGACTATAATCTTATTTTGTATCAACTGCTGCTTTTGCTATTTTGTCATTTATTGCATTAATCTATCTATAATTCCAGTAATCTCTGTACGTCTGTACGTTTGTACGTCTGTTTGTCTGTGACCGCTGTTTCTCGACAACCACGGGTCCGATATACTTTTAACTTGCCAGGTATATTGCTGGGGACCCGAGGATGTGCCTTTTCAAGGTTTCATATTAATCGGACAATTACTTACCGAGCTATGTCCAAAAAACGATTCAACCAATCAGAGAGCAGCGAACGATCGCGTGTGCCGAACGTGGAGGACACACTCTGCCTCGGATGGCACATTTGAGAGCGTATTCATTTATTTCACGTTTGCAAACTATGTTGGCGTTAAACTATGTTTTAAAACTAATAAAACCGAATTTGCGATTCATTCGCTTTCCTGCGCGTTTGTGCACGCGATGGCGATTTCTTTACCAAACTCCGGAAGCCGTTCGCTTTGGACCAAACCATTGCATGTAAATAGAGGGGGGGGATTGTCACCGTACTCGCAAGCCGTTCGCTTTGGACCAAACCATTTCATGTAAATAGAGGGGGGGGATATAATTTTAGATATAGATATAGTACGGGCAATGCCCTAGTCTATCTATAATTCCAGTAATCTCTGTACGTTTGTTTGTCTGTGACCGCTGTTTCTCGACAACCACGGGTCCGATATACTTTAAACTTGCCAGGTATATTGCTGGGGACCCGAGGATGTGCCTTTTCAAGGTTTCATATTAATCGGACAATTACTTACCGAGCTATGTCCAAAAAACGATTCAACCAATCAGAGAGCAGCGAGCTATCGCGTGTGCCGAACGTGGCGGACACACTCTGCCTCGGATGGCACATTTGAGAGCGTATTCATTTATTTCACGTTTGCAAACTATGTTGGCGCTATGTTGGCGTTAAACTATGTTTTAAAACTAATAAAAACGAATTTGCGATTCATCGTAACTGCGATATACGACCTTCCTCCGGCAGCCAATCACCCATCAGCCAAAGACCTCACTTCCCGCAGCCAATCACGGAACACGTTGTTGCTTTGGACCAAACCATTTCATGTAAATAGAGGGGGGGGGATATAATTTTAGATATAGATATAGTACGGGCATGCCCTAGTCTATCTATAATTCCACTAATCTCTGTGTGTGTGTATGTTTGTTTGTGACCGCTGTTTCTCGACAACCACGGGTCCGATATACTTTAAACTTGCCAGGTATATTGCTGGGGACCCGAGGATGTGCCTTTTCAAGGTTTCATATTAATCGGACAAGTAGTTACCGAGCTATGGCGATTTAGCCGTTCGCCGTTCGCTTTGGCGTTGCGAATGGACCAAACCATTTCATGTAAATAGAGGGGGGGGGGGGGTTCTGTGGTCGTTGCGAATGGACCAAACCATTTCATGTAAATAGAGGGGGGGGATTGTCACTGTACTCGCAAGCCGTTCGCCGTTCGCTTTGGCGTTGCGAATGGACCAAAACATTTCATGGACCAAACCATTTCATGTAAATAGAGGGGGGGGGGATTGTCACCGTACTCGCACCCACGTACCCACGTACCCACGTACGGGCATTGCACCCACGTACGGGCATGCCCTAGTATATATAAGTTGCCCAACATCAATCAGGTAAGCTCCTGTTTTTCAACCGCTTCATTGCTTCTGTTTTTTTTTTTGTTTGTTTTTTTTTTGTATACTGAATCGAGGCTCGTGAAAGAGCTAACATTTATTTCACAAACAAATCAACCAGACAAACAAAACTCACAAAAAGAGGGAGCGGAAGACAAGATGGGGAGAGAAGGGGAAGCACACAACCACAACATTTGAGAGCAGGGAGAAGTGTGGGAGGGAGAGGGCTTAGGGGCAGGAGGCGTGGGAAGGGGGGGGGGGGGAGAGGTATAAAACACAAGGGGACCGAAATTATCGGGGGTAGAAAAGATCAAGGTTTTGGATGGGGGAGGATAAGAGATGGTGGTGAACAGCTGTTTTAAAGACCTGGAGGGTGGAGTGGGATTGAAGAGAGTGAGGGAGTTTGTTCCAGAGGCCGGAGAAAAGAGGAATGAAGGAGTGAAGGTGAGCAGAAAGTCTTGATTTTGGCAGTTTAACCATAAGAGGGTTGCAGGCAGATCTTGTGCGACCTGTAGGAATATTTGGGGGACAGAGCCCAGAGAGAGCTGGGGGGGCAAGGCCAGAGAGGAGTCGGTAGAAGACGGAAAGACCACCAACCTGAATGCGGTGAGTGAGTGAAAGGCCCTTGAAGTTAGCTTCATCGCCGGAGATTCCAATGATTCTGAACGCTTTGGTTTCAACAGCGTGAAGACGAGCTAGGTGTGAGGCAGGAGCACCAGACCAGAGGGGAGAGCAGTATTCCATAGAGCTGCGGATGAAAGCCTTGCATGTGGTGAGGAGCTCAGGTGTGCCAAGGAAGGACTTCGCACGACGGAGGATGCCCAGTCGGCGACTGGCTTTGGAGGCCAGATTTGAAATGTGGTTTTCCCAGGAAAGATCATGGCAAATAGTGAGACCCAAAAGCTTGAGTGACAGAACTTCTTGGAGAGGATTATTCAGAAAGTGGATGGGAGGGTTTTCCATTCGGTCTTTTCGGAGAGACATCGTAAGAGTGTGAGATTTATCAGGATTGAAAGACATGTTCCATTTGTTTGCCCAGTCTGTGATTTTGTCCAGGTCTGCAGAGAGTGAGGAGGCTGCAGACTGCCGATCTGAGGGATGAGGAATGGAGCGACAGAGAGTAGAGTCGTCAGCAAAGAGATAGAGAGGATTTTCAAGAGAGTCAGAGACATCATTGATGAAGACCAGAAAAAGCACAGGGCCCAGAACACTACCTTGGGGAACTCCAGCCTGAACAGGAAGAGGAGATGAGAGAAACCCATTCAGGGCCACACGTTGACTACGACCAGAGAGGAAGTCCGCCAGCCATGCGTGGAGATTTCCATGGATACCAAAGGAGGAGGGTTTGGTGAGCAGAGCGGGGTGCCAGACCGTATCAAAGGCACGTGAAATGTCAAGGGAGACAGCTCTAATTTCCTGTTTGGTGTTGAGGACCTCCATCCATTGTTGAGAAAGCAGAAGCAGCATGTCCAGAGTAGAGTGACCAGGTCTGAAACCAAATTGATGATCAGAGATCAAGCCATTGGAGAAGAGGAAAGATTTCATATCTGAAGCAATGATGGATTCCATGACTTTGCTGATAATTGGGAGAAGGCTGATTGGTCTGTAGTTGCAAGGATCTGTTTTTGCACCTTTTTTGTGCAAAGCGGTGATGTTGGCTGATTTCCAAGCAGATGGCAGATGACCTTGAGCAAAAGAGAGGGCGAAGAGAACGGAAAGAGGGAGTGAAAGAGCGGAAGAACATGATTTTAGGACCCGTGGGCTGATGCCGTCAGGACCAGTTGCAGAATCAGAGTCGAGGGTTGACAGAAACTTTTCCACCTTGTCAGGAGGAAAGGACACAGAGTCCAGGAGGAGCTGGGTACGACTGAGTACGGTGGGGACAGAGAGGGATGGGTTTGGGACACAAGATTTGGAGGCAAACACAGAGTTGAGGCATTCAGCTTTTTCACGTGCGGAGTCAGCCGTTAAGCCGTTTGAGGTGAGGGAGGGGATGGAGGGGGAACAAACACCAGAAACGGATTTGACCAGACGCCACCAGGATTTGGAAGAGGGAGACAGATAAGAGAGTTCGGGCTTGAGAACGGTGAGATATTGTTTCCTGGCTCTCCTGAGGGTGGACACACACTTGTTTCGGGCTTTGTGAAAGGAAATGAGATTTCCTTCCGTTGGATTTGCTTTCCAGGAGACGAAAGCAAGTTGTTTCAGTGCAACAGCCTCACCACAAGATTCCGTGTACCATGGACGGGAGGAAGGGTATGACAACTGAAGACGAGATGGGATAAATCTGTGCATGAGAGACAGCAATTTACTTTGAAAGAATTCCCAGGATGAGTTGATGTCAGAGGCGGTAGAGATGGGAGACCAGTCCAGATGATTGATGGCTGCTTGAAGACCGTGCCAGTTGGCCTGAGTGAAATGCCAGACTCGTCGACGCTGAGGAGGCTCTCTGAGAATGGTCAGAGAGATGTCCACTTTGACAAGCACATGATCAGATGAGCCGATTGGAGCAGAAGAAGAGCAGCAGACATTTTCAGGGAAGTTAGTCATAACCAAATCCAGAAGAGAAGATGCTCCGTTGACTGAGATCCGGGTCGGGAAATTGACAGATTGTGTCAGTCCCAGTGAGTCGCAGAAGTCCTTTGCTGAAGAGCCATGGCTGGTGAGAGAGGTACCCACACCCAGCCAACTGGCATGGTGACAATTGAAATCACCACATATGAGGAAGAGAGAGTTGGGATGGGTAGATAGAAGTTGGTCCATATTATCAGACAGCGAGATGTAGATGGAGTCATCACTGTTTGGTGGACGGTACAACACACATATGAACAAAAGGTGGGAGCGAAGGGGAAGCCGTAGCCAAAGGTATTCCTGGGGGTGAGGTGGAGAGAGGACAGTGGAGGGCGAGTGAGGAAGAGAGTTTTTTTTATAAAGATAGCAACCCCACCTCCAGGACGAGGCTCAGGTCTATCATACCGGAGGAGGGAGTAACCTGGGAGAGATACCAAGGCATCAGAGACATCATGAAGGAGGAAAGTTTCTGTTAAGCAGATCACATCTGGTTTGTCAGAAGCAACCTGTATGGAGAGATCAGTCAAGTTTGAGCGAAGGCCCCGGATGTTTGAGGTCCATACCGTTAATGAAGAGGAAGGGGGAGCCTCGGGTACAGAACAGGGGGGGGAGGGGTAGGGTAAGATGTGGAAGAGGAGGAAGAGGTAGGGAGAGCTGTTGAAGGTGTGTCAGAGATTTCAGAGATTTCAGAATAGCTTGGAGAAAGGGAAGAATGGGGCAGACAAAAGGTTTGATGGAGATTAGGTGAGGCACAGTGAGGTGTTATTTGAGGAGGGGGAAGAGCGAGGCAGAAGGTTGGGGGAGATGAAGGTGAAAGTTGGAAGGGGGAAGAAGCAGGGAGGATGCTTTGAGGAGGGGTGAGAGGGGAGTCTAGGAGGGGAGGAGCGAGGGAGAGTCTCGGAGGGGAGGGGTGTGGGGGGAGTTTAGGAGGGGAGGGGTGAGATTGGATTTTGAAAAGTGTACGATTCATGGGAAACGAACATTTTTTGCAAAATGAGTTTGAGACCTTCGAGTCAAAAATACGTTTGAGGTTGCTGAAGGAGGGGTGGAGTTCTGGATAGTTTAGGGAATGTAGAAAGGAGGAACTGTAAGAGATGGTATTATATATATTTTTTGGAATGAATAGATTTGGTGAGCAAGACGAAAGCATCCTTTTGTAGGAAAAGAAGAAAAGGGTGTTATAATATATGAGAGAAAATAGTTGTTCAGGGGAGAGATTATACAGTTCTAACCACGTGATCGCGAACAACGTGAACGAAGAATGAACGAACAAATAAACGAATAAGCCCTGAAAAGGAAATATTTTTTTGGGTTTTTTTTTTTAGAGATATTAAACAAGGAGGAATGGGGTGAATGACTGGGACGAAACAGACAACGAAAATAATTGCAGCGCATTAGACGAATCGCTGAGAGAAAAACAAAACCACAAGGTCAGAGACGGTACGGTAACCTAAGCCTATGAGTACTAGGCCTCAGAATACTCGATACGCATTCACCGACGATTGTGTATACATGTACGAAAAATTAGCACCGAAAATTTTCCAAAAGATACACTTTAGGTACATACACCGAAAGATAGATACAGTCTCGACAAAAACACAATTGTGAAAGATCGCTTAGCTTCGAAAGCGTGAGCGCATGGAACAGCTTCGAAAAGACGTGACCTCGCCGTGATCTCGCGAGATCTTCTCAAATTTCTTATTATTCTCAAATTTCTTATTTTTACAAACTTCTCAAATGCTTATTTTATCTCCTGCAGGATCATCTCCTTTTCTTACTATAATTCACCAAATGTCCGTCCGTCTGTCTGTCTGTCCGTCTGTCCGTTCCCAGGTACCACAAAACGGCTGAACCGATCGCAACAACATTTTGGGTGGGTAATCTTGCGACCCCCTGGAGTAAAATAGGCTATATTGTTTTTCCAATTTCAGCTTTGTGCTCCAGCATTTTCAGGTTTGGATTCCCGCCTAACGTTTTTGTCCCGGGTACCGCAAAAACGGCTGCACCGATGGCAACGATACACCTCCATGCCCGTGGGATTCCCATGGGTGACCCCACTAATATATTGAAATAGGCGAAACCATCTCAAATATGATCTCTCGTACTCACTTATCACCATTTTGATCTTCTCTAGAATTTAGCTTTCAGTAGAAGATTCCGAGTTGCCCCTTACTGCAATTCCCTATTATCTCTCATGCAAGTTTGATAAAGCGTCATAATAATATTTTGAAGACCCATGCAGCTTCTCATTGTTCCAATGGAAGGACAACAGTCTCTGCAGCACTTCACAAATCTAGGCTTTATGGGAGAGTGGCCAGACAGAAGCTACTCATGAGAAAATGGCACATGTCAGCATTCCTAGAGTTTGCAAAAACGCAAGTGAAAAACAGAGTATGAGGCAAAATATTGTGTTGTCTGATGAGACGAAAATTGAACTATTTGGCCTGAATGCAAAGTGCTACATCTGGCGGAAACCAAGCACAGCTCATCGTCCATCTAACACCATCCCTACCATGAAGTATGGTGGTGGGAGCATCATGCTATGGGGATGATTTTCAGCAACAGGGACTGGGAGACTTGTAAGGATAGAGGGAGCAATGAATGGACCTTCCCCAAGTCCAGATGTGCAAAGCTGATGCAGACATACGCAAGAAGACTCGAAGCTGTAATCGCTGCCAAAGGCGCTATTACGAAGTATTGAATCAGAAGGTTGAATACTTATGTAAATTAGATATTTCTGTATTTCATTTATAGTTGCTTTATTAAAATTTCTAAGAAATAAAATCCACTTTCACATTATGGGGTATTATGTGTAGATCAGTGACACAAAATGTCAATGTAATCCATTTTAATTCAGGCTGTAAAACAACAAAATGTGGAAAAAGTCAAGGGGTGTGAATACTTTCTGAAGGCACTGTACATATTAAATACACAGGAAGGATTTGGCATGGTGGGTTAAGGGGTCAGGGTGGGGATAAAGGGGGAGGTGGGGTAGGTGTGGGATTCCATTGACCAAAAAGTGATGATGCGAGGAAAACAGTAATTATTGATGAGAAGAAAGCAGGAAAAATAACAAAGGCTGGATAGTAAAGGAAGGGTTTCAAAATCTTGCCATATTGCACACATAATGTGTAAATGACATCTTTGTTTTGTTTTTATAATTTTTTGCTGCAAGGGCTGAATGAGTAGCCCAGATGATTCACTGTGGCAAACAAACAGCACCTGAGTATTTTTAGCAAAACATTCTGGCGTTTTTGAGACATCAGGCTGAGCCTCAGGGTTGGCTTATTTCCACTGTTGGCAGGTTTGTGGCCTTGAAGTGCTTTTCTATTCTACACATTCTCCTCCTTCCTGCTCACCTCATTGCTGAGCTTCTGCCCCTCCAAGTCACACCCGTTCTACCAGAAACTCTGTGACCCTATTACAATCCCAAAGTCGAAACTAACTGTTCCTGCCATTAATTCGTCCTCCTCTTCTCTCGCATATGGAACCGACATTCCTGAGTCTGTCGTCTTGTGTTTTCCCCTCTAGGTTGTCAAGTCTGCTGTCCACCACCATGTCATGGTCTTTCCCATTTCTGCCTTTGAGTTTTAATACTCCTACTGAGACCCTGTCCCCATTTAATTAGCTGAAACCCCTCAGCTTGTGATGTGGTACATCCATGCATTATTATTGTCCTTTGCCCCACCATGTGTCTCTTGACCCTTTTCCCCCTGTTGTTCTGCTCTTTTATGAGCCTCGATGCAAGAAAGAAAAGTGTGGAATGTTATCGTTTGTCAACAAATGCTTTTGAAAGGAGGTCCTTTCTATTACAACAGAAAGCTGAATGTAACTATTGTTAATGATGGTGGCGACAAGAAAGGCAGCTTTGTCGTGGGCCTTGACATCTGTATAAAGCATATATCTACATTACCGATGCATGGAGTGTTCTCCTTCCCCTCTTGTCATGCTCGATTTAATTCCTCTGAACATGTTCTTGTGGAAGTTGAAAGTGGTAAGAAAGCTACATAAACACCACATACTAATGGTCGCGGAGGCTGACTGGAATCGTCTGTAGTTTGCCTTTGACTCAAGCTAGGCTCTTCTTCAGTTTAATACTTTCAAATTTCTGCCAATTGCAGTGACTGTTAAAGAAAAATTGTAATCTTGAGTTCCATCCCACGTTGGGACACTTTCACCCAACCTTGTACATGGCAGACAGTTCAACAGACGGGACCACGTTTGCTGGCTGTACCAAACTAAAAGCTTTATAAATCGGTGTAATGATGGCTGTATTGGCTGGTTAAGTAATGGACACCATTTTAAAGCTTGTACACAAATTATCAAAAACCATAGCTGGATGTTTGACTAACTTCTTGTCTGTGCTTCCATCTGTCAGTCAATCCAGTGATGTCTCCAGCTGCAATAGGCCGGGGTGAGTGGGAGGCCCGGGCGGAGGCAGCAGCTGCGGCAGATGCTGCAAAGTCTTCAGGGAGTTCCACTGAAGAGCACGATGGAGCCGGACCATTCGGCAACGAGGTGGCACCGCCTGTCAAATTGTTTCCCATGTGCGAGATTGGGGGGGTGTGCCAGTGCTCGGAACGAGATGGTGTTTGGGAGCTGGACTGTGAAGATCAAGGCCTGGTCAACGCAAGTTTGCCATGGCACCCACCTCCACCACGAAAGGGTCACCACTTGTACCTGTCCAATAATGTTCTGGGCATCTTGCACAAGCAAGATTTCTATGCATTCAGTGGCTCCTTGCTTGTCCTTCATCTTGGGTCAACACACCTCAATGACATAGAGGTAGGTGAGCTCCCTTGGTTTGTATTGACCTGAGATCCTCCATTTTGACCTATTTATCTTTTAAGTTTGTGAAACCCACCTCATGATCGAACACAAATGTATCCACACTTTAACAGGTAGATTTCTTCCAGGGCATAATGTTTTTACCACATATGGCCTTCGTTAACAGATCATTTAAGATGCTACCATCTTGTGCAGGTTACTTCACATATGCATTGTATATCTGGATGTATAAACACCGTTAACTTGCACCTTGCGAGTTCATTTGGCAAGCTTCACTTCATAACAATGTCTCTCATGGTGTCGTGCTCAAGCCATTCTCCTCGTCTGTTCCCCAAAGCTTGGGCTTTCTGTGTCTTCTATGTCTGAATCGGAAAACAAAATCAACACACTTTCTAGGTTATTGACATTTCAATCCTCAAACATTAACATTAAGTGAGCTATACAGAATCCTGGGATAAACAAAATGAGAATATGTGTGCGATTTACAGTTCATACAAATGATATCATTGCTGCCACCAGCAACTCTTGCCCTGGCTTGCAGTACTTCTGGGTTAAGAACTCAGCACACTGCACAGCCAGCAACATCCCTACCCTAAGGGCAAAGAAGAGTTGTGTGCCTGGCATAAAGTTAAATGTGAGCACACAACCCACATATTTGTTACTTTTTCTCGTGAAAACATTTATAAAGTAGATCAACGAACAACAACATACGTACTTTGGTAGATGTTTTAACTGCAGTGGTTGATGCAAACTCACCGGGATTCAAATGCTACTGCATTTGCGGTGCTCATGCACGGGCAGGATGCCGGGTACAACATTCCACAGTGCCAAAGTATTTCGTGTAGCATGTTAAGTTGGCAGCCTGTATGCTCGAAATGGCTTGTATACGTTAAGGAGATACATGCTTCTACTTACCATGTTTAAAAAACAACTCCTTTGTGTACAATATATCCAAGAAAATTTAGACACCGGAGAAGCCCATCATGCCTCTATCGCGTTACATCCCGATTATAACTTCATCTATAACCTAACATCCTCATCCCTTTTATAACTGACTTCTAAATCCCATTTAAACTATGGGCAGGGAATTTACCCAGGGTACCTAGACACAAAGGCCTGATCTTTTGGAGTGATACTGTGGGATGTTAAATGCCCAGAAAATAAATCCAGACAGAAAAAAAAAAAAAATACAGAAAATAAATAAATACAGAAAATAAATAAATACATACAGAAAATAAATAAATACAGAAAATAAATAAATACAGACAGAAAATAAATAAATAAATACCGAAAATAAATAAATACAGAAAATAAATAAATACAGATCCGGACCATCCAGCTTTACTCCCCCTTCTTTAACAAGAGCATACTTCAACATTCATCGCCCCCTACTGACACTGCACCAGGTGGGTAATTTTAGTTCACACAATTCCCGACCAGACAATTCAGATGCGAGAACACTCTACCAAATGGACAAGGTTCTTCAGCCAAAGCACCCAACCTGATGTGCGATTCTCCCATCCACAAATTGTACGTGTTTTGCATCTCATTGTTGTAGTCACTTGTTAATTTGTACTTTTTAGAGCAGAATGTAAGCGTTGGAATATGGTACATCCTAAAATTGTATTCAAGCTATATAATAATAGCGTAAGGACTCGACTTTGTTATCCCTTTTACGCCGCACCCAGTGACCCGATGCCCACGGCACTAATGGATTTACGATCTACGAACCGCGCTCTTTGTTTATCACGTACAGCCATACTCGAAAAATCTGAATTAGCCGACGTTGGGGCCCAAAAGCATCCAATTAACTACCGATACGACGCCATCTTACGACGCAATCGTATTGGCGTCTGCTGGGCGAAGGCGAAGCGAGCCGTCCGCTGATTGGACAGTCGAGTGGTGTGAACATGGATGGTGTGAACCAAATGGTCTTTTTATTCCCTTGAACATTTTAAATTAGGATATATAAGGAAATGTCTTTATCGTCATTTTAATAAAGTTAAATGGAGTGACGTTGCGATACTCGGGGTGCGTTGCATAAATCCTCGTAACTCAGAGAGGTGTAGCAGGTGGCGAGACGTAAGGAAGCTTAAAGATAACGAGCTGAAACAGACGAACCATATGTCAATCCCTTTCTACACCGAACGGCAATAAAAGTATGAGAGCGGGAAGGCATGGCCTGAGCACTTCGAGCAGAGAGGACTGATTGGACTTAACTTAAAGAGAAAAAATTGGAGCTTAACGGAAGAAGAAGATCCCATGAGCGCTCCCCTATGCCATCCATAATGGTACACTCTATCCATACACCACATCCTCCCTTCCGTGGATGTTCCACGGGTTTCGGCTAGTACTATAATATCTCTGCTTGAACACCTTTGTAAACAGAGGAAAAGAGGTGAGTGGGATGTGATGTAATAGATAAACTAGCCAAATAAGGCAACATTCTTCCTATACGTGAGTTCATCATTGTCTTTCACTTTTCACCAACAATGACTCAGGCACGTGTATAAGCTTGTACATCGATCCATGCAGATAGCAAGATTATGACGTAATGGAAAAAAATGACGTCATGTGAAGTACCATGCACCTCGGGTTCATGAAGCGGTGTTCAAATCTGTACTGTAGGCTTTCCAAGCAAAGCATGACCATTGTTCGAAGCCATCACGTAATAGGGACTATTCATTCATTCACCAATGAGTCTGAAACATCATTACAAGCGGCTCATCATAAACGTCTAGTCTCGTCCTTCCATGCATCGCTTGCATCAACATTTGGCGGAGATGATGAAACATTGTGAACGAGAACAGCACGTGGTGGAGAGCATACCTCCACCAGGTTGAACAGTTTACGTTTTGTATCCCACAGATAGGTCAGAGATGCATCCGGACCTGAACTAAAATCTAATCATTTCGTTCTTTTCACCTAACCAACTCATCCACCAAGTTTTGTCATAAATCGTCCTAAATATTTTGAGATATCATGCTAAATATCGTTATTGGCTTTATCTCTCCATGATTAAAGATCACTTGTAAATTAAAAACAGATCTTCACCAAAATCGAATCATTTCTTCCTTGTCACAAACCCAACCTGTCTATCAAGTTTCGTCAGAATCCATCCATAACTTTTTGAGATATCGTGCTATTTGTATTGTTTTTAGCCATATCACTCAATGATGAAGATTCACTTTTTGAAATTATTGGATCCGGATTTTCACCGAAATCAAATCATTTCTTCCTTGTCGCACACCCAACCTGTGTATCAAGTTTCGTCAGAATCCACCCATATCTTTTTGAGATATCGTGTTATTTGTATTGTTTTTAGCCATATCACTGAATGATGAAGAATCACTTTTTGAAATTATTAGATCCAGATTTTTTTTTTTTTTTTTTTTTTTTTTTTTTTTTTTTTTTTTTGCAATATCGAGGCTCGTGAAAGAGCGAACATTAATCACATGAACACACAGAAAGACAAACCGACACATAAAACATATAACATAGGGAGCGGTAGACAAGATGGGGAGAGAGGGGGAAGGACACAAACACAACATTTGAGAGCAGGGACCGAGAGACATGGAGACATCGAGAGATCTGAGAGAGGGCGAGGGCTTTGGGGGGGGGGGGGGCGTGGGAAGGGGGCAGTGGGAGAGGTATAAAACATATGGACACTGCCAGGACTTCCAGGAAAGAAGTTGGAATTTCAAACAAGGTGGATCTGGGGTGAATTAGCGGGGGTAGAAAAGATCAAGGTTTTGGATGGGGGAAGATAAGAGATGGTGGTGAACAGCTGTTTTAAAGACCTGGAGGGAGGAGTGGGATTGAAGGGAGTGAGGGAGTTTGTTCCAGAGGCGGGAGAAAAGAGGAATGAAAGAGTGAAGGTGAGCGGAGAGCCGAGATTTCGGCAGTTTAACCATCAGAGGGTTGCTGGCAGATCTTGTGCGACCTGTAGGAATATTTGGGGGACAGAGCACAGAGAGAGCTGGGGGTGCAAGGCCGGAGAGGAGTCGGTAGAAGACAGAAAGACCACCTACCTGCCTGCGGTGAGTGAGTGAAAGGCCCTCAGAGATAGCTTCATCGCGGGAGATTCCAATAATTCTGAAAGCTTTGGTTTCAACAGCGTGAAGCCGAGCTAGGTGTGAGGCAGGAGCACCGGCCCATAGGGGAGAACAGTATTCCATTGAGCTGCGGATGAAAGCCTTGTATGTGGTGAGGAGCTCAGGTGTGCCGAGGAAGGACTTCGCACGACGGAGGATGCCCAGTCGGCGACTGGCTTTGGAGGCCAGCTTGGAAATGTGGTTTTCCCAAGAAAGATCATGGCAGATAGTGAGACCCAAAATCTTGAGCGACAGAACTTCTTGGAGAGGATTGTTGAGAAAGTAGATGGGAGGGTTGTCCAGTCGATCTTTTCGGAGAGACATAGTAAGAGTGTGAGATTTGTCAGGATTGAAAGACATGTTCCACTTGTTTGACCAGTCTGTGATTTTGTCCAGGTCTTCAGAGAGTGAGGAGGCAGCAGACTGCCGATCTGAGGGAAGAGGAATGGAGCGGCAGAGAGTGGAGTCATCAGCAAAGAGATAGAGAGGATTTTCGAGAGAGTCAGAGAGATCATTGATGAAGACCAGAAAAAGCACGGGGCCCAGAACACTGCCTTGGGGAACTCCAGCCTGAACAGGAAGAGGAGATGAGAGAAACCCATTCAGGGCCACACGTTGACGACGACTAGAGAGGAAGTCCGCCAGCCATGCGTGGAGATTTCCATGGATACCAAAGGAGGAGAGTTTGGTGAGCAGAGCGGGGTGCCAGACCGTGTCGAAGGCACGTGATATGTCGAGGGAGACAGCTCTAATTTCCTGTTTGGCATTGAGGACCTCCATCCATTGTTGAGACAGCAGAAGCAGCATGTCCAGAGTAGAGTGACCTGGTCTGAAACCAAATTGATGATCAGAGATCAAGCCATTGGAGAAGAGGAAAGATTTCATATCAGAAGCAATGATGGATTCCATGACTTTGCTGATAATTGGGAGAAGGCTGATTGGTCTGTAGTTGCTAGGATCTGTTTTTGCACCTTTTTTGTGCAAAGCGGTGATGTTGGCTGATTTCCAAGCAGATGGCAGTTGACCTTGAGCAAAAGAGAGGGTGAAGAGAACAGAGAGAGGGTGAGATAGAGCAGCAGAGCAGGATTTTAGGACCCGTGGGCTGATGCCGTCGGGTCCAGTTGCAGAATCAGAGTCGAGGGTTGACAGAAACTTTTCCACCTTGTCAGGAGGAAAGGACACGGAGTCCAGGAGCAGCAGGGTACGACTGGGTATGGTGGGTACAGAGAGGGATGGGTTTGGGACACAAGATTTAGAGGCAAACACAGAGTTGAGGCATTCAGCTTTTTCACGTGCGGAGTCAGCTGTGGAGCCGTTTGAGGTAAGGGAGGGGATGGAGGGGGAACAAACACCAGAAACGGATTTGACCAGACGCCACCAGGATTTGGAAGAGGGAGACAGATAAGAGAGTTCGGTCTTGAGAACGGAGAGATATTGTTTCCTGGCTCTCCTGAGGGTGGACACACACTTGTTTCGGGCTTTGTGAAAGGAAATGAGATTTCCTTCCGTTGGATTTGCTTTCCAGGAGACGAAGGCAAGTTGTTTCTGGGCAACAGCCTCACCACAAGATTCCGTGTACCATGGACGGGAGGAAGGGTATGACAACTGAAGACGAGATGGGATAAATCTGTGCATGAGAGAGAGCAATTTACTTTGGAAGAATTCCCAGGATGAGTTGATGTCAGAGGTGGTAGAGATGGGAGACCAGTCCAGATGATTGATGGCTGCTTGAAGACCGTGCCAGTTGGCCTGAGTGAAATGCCAGACTCGTCGACGCTGAGCAGGCTCCCTGAGGATGGTCAGAGAGATGTCCACTTTAACAAGGACATGATCAGATGATCCGATCGGAGCAGAAGAAGAGCAGCAGACATTTTCAGGGAAGTTAGTCATAACCAAGTCCAGAAGAGAAGATGTTCCGTTGACTGAGATCCGGGTCGGGAAATTGACAGATTGTGTCAGTCCCAGTGAGTCGCAGAAGTCCTTTGCTGAGGAGCCATGGCTGGTGAGAGAGGTACCCACACCCAGCCAACTGGCATGATGACAGTTGAAATCACCACATATGAGGAAGAGAGAGTTGGGATGAGTAGATAGAAGTTGGTCCATATCATCAGACAGCGAGATGTAGATGGAGTCATCACTGTTTGGTGGACGGTACAACACACATATGAACAAGAGGTGGGAGCGAAGGGGAAGCCGTAGCCAGAGGTATTCCTGGGGGTGAGGTGGAGAGAGTGCAGTGCAGGGCGAGTGAGGAAGAGAGTTTTTGATAAAGATAGCAACCCCGCCTCCAGGACGAGGACGAAGATTTTCACTAAAATCGAATCATTTCTTCCTTGTCGCACACCCAACCTGTCTATCAAGTTTCGTCAGAATCCATCCATAACGTTTTGAGATATCGTGCTATTTATATTGTTTTTAGCCATGTCACTCAATGATGAAGAATCACTTTTTGAAATTATTAGATCCGGATTTTCACCAAAATCGAATCATTTCTTCCTTGTCGCACACCCAACCTGTCTATCAAGTTCCATCAAAATCCATCCATAACTTTTTGAAATATCGTGCTATTTGTATTGTTTTTGGCCATATCACTCAATGATGAAGAATCACTTTTTGAAATTATTGGATCCGGATTTTCAACGAAATCAAATCATTTATTCCTTGTCAAATACCCAACCTGTCTATCAAGTTTCGTCAGAATCCATCCATAACTTTTTGAGATATCGTGCTATTTGTATTGTTTTTAGCCATATCACTCAAAGATGAAGAATCACTTTTTGAAATTATTAGATCTGGATTTTCACCTAAATCGAATCATTTCTTCCTTGTCGCACACCCAACCTGTCTATCAAGTTTCATCAGAATCCATCCATAACTTTTTGAGATATCGTGCTATTTGTATTGTTCTTAGCCATATCACTCAATGATGAAGAATCACTTTTTGAAATTATTGGATCCGGATTTTCAACAAAATCAAATCATTTCTTCCTTGTCGCACACCCAACCTGTCTATCAAGTTTCATCAGAATCCATCCATAACTTTTTGAGATATCGTGCTATTTGTATTGTTCTTAGCCAAATCACTCAACGATGAAGAATCACTTTTTGAAATTATTAGATCCGGATTTTCACCAAAATCGAATCATTTCTTCCTTGTCGCACACCCAACCTGTCTATCAAGTTTCGTCAGAATCCACCCATAACTTTTTGAGATATCGTGCTATTTGTATTGTTTTTAGCCATATCACTCAATGATGAAGAATCACTTTTGGAAATGATTGGATCTGGATTTTCACCAAAATTGAATCAATTCTTCCTTGTCACATGCCCAACCTGCCCACAAAGTTCTGTCCGAATCCGTTCATAACTTTTTGAGATATCGTGCTATTTGTATTGTTTTTAGCCATATCACTCAATGATGAAGAATCACTTTTTGAAATTATTGGATCCGGATTTTCAACGAAATCAAATAATTTCTTCCTTGTCGCACATCCAACCTGTCTATCAAGTTTCGTCAGAATCCATCCATAACTTTTTGAGATATCGTGCAATTTGTGTTGTTTTTAGCCATATCACTCAATGATGCAGAATCACTTTTTGAAATTATTAGATCCGAATTTTCACGAAAATCGAATCATTTCTTCCTTGTCGCACACCCAACCTGTCTATCAAGTTTCGTCAGAATCCATCCATAACTTTTGGGATATCGTGCTATTTGTGTTGTTTTTAGCCATATCACTCAATGATGCAGAATCACTTTTTGAAATCATTAGATCCGAATTTTCACGAAAATCGAATCATTTCTTCCTTGCCGCACACCCAACCTGTCTATCAAGTTTCGTCAGAATCCATCCATAACTTTTGGGATATCGTGCTATTTGTGTTGTTTTTAGCCATATCACTCAATGATGCAGAATCACTTTTTGAAATTATTAGATCCGAATTTTCACGAAAATCGAAACATTTCTTCCTTGCCGCACACCCAACCTGTCTATCAAGTTTCGTCAGAATCCATCCATAACTTTTTGAGATATCGTGTTATTTGTATTGTTTTTAGCCATATCACTCAATGATGAAGAATCACTTTTTGAAATTATTGGATCCGGATTTTCACCGAAATCAAATCATTTCTTCCTTGTCGCACACCCAACATGTGTGTCAAGTTTCGTCAGAATCCATCCATAACTTTTTGAGATATCGTGCTATTTGTATTGTTTTTAGCCATATCACTCAATGATGAAGAATCACTTTTTGAAATTATTAGATCCAGATTTTCACCAAAATCGAATCATTTCTTCCTTGTTACACACCCAACCTGCCCACCAAGTTCCATCAGAATCCACCCATAACTTTTTGAGATATCGTGCTATTTGTATTGTTTTTAGCCATATCACTCAATGATGAAGAATCACTTTTTGAAATTATTAGATCCAGATTTTCCCCAAAATCGAATCATTTCTTCCTTGTCGCACACCCAACCTGCCCACCAAGTTCCGTCAGAATCCATCCATAACTTTTTGAGATATCGTGTTCTTTGTATTGTTTTTAGCCACATCACGCAATGATGAAGAATCACTTTTTGAAATTATTAGATCCAGATTTTCCCCAAAATCGAATCATTTCTTCCTTGTCGCACACCCAACCTGTGTATCAAGTTTCGTCAGAATCCATCCATAACTTTTTGAGATATCGTGTTATTTGTATTGTTTTTAGCCATATTACGCAATGATGAAGAATCACTTTTTGAAATTATTAGATCCAGATTTTCACTAAAATCGAATCATTTCTTCCTTGTCGCACACCCAACCTGTCTATCAAGTTTCGTCAGAATCCATCCATAACGTTTTGAGATATCGTGCTATTTATATTGTTTTTAGCCATGTCACTCAATGATGAAGAATCACTTTTTGAAATTATTAGATCCGGATTTTCACCAAAATCGAATCATTTCTTCCTTGTCGCACACCCAACCTGTCTATCAAGTTCCATCAAAATCCATCCATAACTTTTTGAAATATCGTGCTATTTGTATTGTTTTTGGCCATATCACTCAATGATGAAGAATCACTTTTTGAAATTATTGGATCCGGATTTTCAACGAAATCAAATCATTTATTCCTTGTCAAATACCCAACCTGTCTATCAAGTTTCGTCAGAATCCATCCATAACTTTTTGAGATATCGTGCTATTTGTATTGTTTTTAGCCATATCACTCAAAGATGAAGAATCACTTTTTGAAATTATTAGATCTGGATTTTCACCTAAATCGAATCATTTCTTCCTTGTCGCACACCCAACCTGTCTATCAAGTTTCATCAGAATCCATCCATAACTTTTTGAGATATCGTGCTATTTGTATTGTTCTTAGCCATATCACTCAATGATGAAGAATCACTTTTTGAAATTATTGGATCCGGATTTTCAACAAAATCAAATCATTTCTTCCTTGTCGCACACCCAACCTGTCTATCAAGTTTCATCAGAATCCATCCATAACTTTTTGAGATATCGTGCTATTTGTATTGTTCTTAGCCAAATCACTCAACGATGAAGAATCACTTTTTGAAATTATTAGATCCGGATTTTCACCAAAATCGAATCATTTCTTCCTTGTCGCACACCCAACCTGTCTATCAAGTTTCGTCAGAATCCACCCATAACTTTTTGAGATATCGTGCTATTTGTATTGTTTTTAGCCATATCACTCAATGATGAAGAATCACTTTTGGAAATGATTGGATCTGGATTTTCACCAAAATTGAATCAATTCTTCCTTGTCACATGCCCAACCTGCCCACAAAGTTCTGTCCGAATCCGTTCATAACTTTTTGAGATATCGTGCTATTTGTATTGTTTTTAGCCATATCACTCAATGATGAAGAATCACTTTTTGAAATTATTGGATCCGGATTTTCAACGAAATCAAATAATTTCTTCCTTGTCGCACATCCAACCTGTCTATCAAGTTTCGTCAGAATCCATCCATAACTTTTTGAGATATCGTGCAATTTGTGTTGTTTTTAGCCATATCACTCAATGATGCAGAATCACTTTTTGAAATTATTAGATCCGAATTTTCACGAAAATCGAATCATTTCTTCCTTGTCGCACACCCAACCTGTCTATCAAGTTTCGTCAGAATCCATCCATAACTTTTGGGATATCGTGCTATTTGTGTTGTTTTTAGCCATATCACTCAATGATGCAGAATCACTTTTTGAAATCATTAGATCCGAATTTTCACGAAAATCGAATCATTTCTTCCTTGCCGCACACCCAACCTGTCTATCAAGTTTCGTCAGAATCCATCCATAACTTTTGGGATATCGTGCTATTTGTGTTGTTTTTAGCCATATCACTCAATGATGCAGAATCACTTTTTGAAATTATTAGATCCGAATTTTCACGAAAATCGAAACATTTCTTCCTTGCCGCACACCCAACCTGTCTATCAAGTTTCGTCAGAATCCATCCATAACTTTTTGAGATATCGTGTTATTTGTATTGTTTTTAGCCATATCACTCAATGATGCAGAATCACTTTTTGAAATTATTAGATCCGGATTTTCACCAAAATCGAATCATTTCTTCCTTGTCGCACACCCAACCTGTCTATCAAGTTCCATCAAAATCCATCCATAACTTTTTGAAATATCGTGCTATTTGTATTGTTTTTGGCCATATCACTCAATGATGAAGAATCACTTTTTGAAATTATTGGATCCGGATTTTCAACGAAATCAAATCATTTATTCCTTGTCAAATACCCAACCTGTCTATCAAGTTTCGTCAGAATCCATCCATAACTTTTTGAGATATCGTGCTATTTGTATTGTTTTTAGCCATATCACTCAAAGATGAAGAATCACTTTTTGAAATTATTAGATCTGGATTTTCACCTAAATCGAATCATTTCTTCCTTGTCGCACACCCAACCTGTCTATCAAGTTTCATCAGAATCCATCCATAACTTTTTGAGATATCGTGCTATTTGTATTGTTCTTAGCCATATCACTCAATGATGAAGAATCACTTTTTGAAATTATTGGATCCGGATTTTCAACAAAATCAAATCATTTCTTCCTTGTCGCACACCCAACCTGTCTATCAAGTTTCATCAGAATCCATCCATAACTTTTTGAGATATCGTGCTATTTGTATTGTTCTTAGCCAAATCACTCAACGATGAAGAATCACTTTTTGAAATTATTAGATCCGGATTTTCACCAAAATCGAATCATTTCTTCCTTGTCGCACACCCAACCTGTCTATCAAGTTTCGTCAGAATCCACCCATAACTTTTTGAGATATCGTGCTATTTGTATTGTTTTTAGCCATATCACTCAATGATGAAGAATCACTTTTGGAAATGATTGGATCTGGATTTTCACCAAAATTGAATCAATTCTTCCTTGTCACATGCCCAACCTGCCCACAAAGTTCTGTCCGAATCCGTTCATAACTTTTTGAGATATCGTGCTATTTGTATTGTTTTTAGCCATATCACTCAATGATGAAGAATCACTTTTTGAAATTATTGGATCCGGATTTTCAACGAAATCAAATAATTTCTTCCTTGTCGCACATCCAACCTGTCTATCAAGTTTCGTCAGAATCCATCCATAACTTTTTGAGATATCGTGCAATTTGTGTTGTTTTTAGCCATATCACTCAATGATGCAGAATCACTTTTTGAAATTATTAGATCCGAATTTTCACGAAAATCGAATCATTTCTTCCTTGTCGCACACCCAACCTGTCTATCAAGTTTCGTCAGAATCCATCCATAACTTTTGGGATATCGTGCTATTTGTGTTGTTTTTAGCCATATCACTCAATGATGCAGAATCACTTTTTGAAATCATTAGATCCGAATTTTCACGAAAATCGAATCATTTCTTCCTTGCCGCACACCCAACCTGTCTATCAAGTTTCGTCAGAATCCATCCATAACTTTTGGGATATCGTGCTATTTGTGTTGTTTTTAGCCATATCACTCAATGATGCAGAATCACTTTTTGAAATTATTAGATCCGAATTTTCACGAAAATCGAAACATTTCTTCCTTGCCGCACACCCAACCTGTCTATCAAGTTTCGTCAGAATCCATCCATAACTTTTTGAGATATCGTGTTATTTGTATTGTTTTTAGCCATATCACTCAATGATGAAGAATCACTTTTTGAAATTATTGGATCCGGATTTTCACCGAAATCAAATCATTTCTTCCTTGTCGCACACCCAACATGTGTGTCAAGTTTCGTCAGAATCCATCCATAACTTTTTGAGATATCGTGCTATTTGTATTGTTTTTAGCCATATCACTCAATGATGAAGAATCACTTTTTGAAATTATTAGATCCAGATTTTCACCAAAATCGAATCATTTCTTCCTTGTTACACACCCAACCTGCCCACCAAGTTCCATCAGAATCCACCCATAACTTTTTGAGATATCGTGCTATTTGTATTGTTTTTAGCCATATCACTCAATGATGAAGAATCACTTTTTGAAATTATTAGATCCAGATTTTCCCCAAAATCGAATCATTTCTTCCTTGTCGCACACCCAACCTGCCCACCAAGTTCCGTCAGAATCCATCCATAACTTTTTGAGATATCGTGTTCTTTGTATTGTTTTTAGCCACATCACGCAATGATGAAGAATCACTTTTTGAAATTATTAGATCCAGATTTTCCCCAAAATCGAATCATTTCTTCCTTGTCGCACACCCAACCTGTGTATCAAGTTTCGTCAGAATCCATCCATAACTTTTTGAGATATCGTGTTATTTGTATTGTTTTTAGCCATATTACGCAATGATGAAGAATCACTTTTTGAAATTATTAGATCCAGATTTTCACTAAAATCGAATCATTTCTTCCTTGTCGCACACCCAACCTGTCTATCAAGTTTCGTCAGAATCCATCCATAACGTTTTGAGATATCGTGCTATTTATATTGTTTTTAGCCATGTCACTCAATGATGAAGAATCACTTTTTGAAATTATTAGATCCGGATTTTCACCAAAATCGAATCATTTCTTCCTTGTCGCACACCCAACCTGTCTATCAAGTTCCATCAAAATCCATCCATAACTTTTTGAAATATCGTGCTATTTGTATTGTTTTTGGCCATATCACTCAATGATGAAGAATCACTTTTTGAAATTATTGGATCCGGATTTTCAACGAAATCAAATCATTTATTCCTTGTCAAATACCCAACCTGTCTATCAAGTTTCGTCAGAATCCATCCATAACTTTTTGAGATATCGTGCTATTTGTATTGTTTTTAGCCATATCACTCAAAGATGAAGAATCACTTTTTGAAATTATTAGATCTGGATTTTCACCTAAATCGAATCATTTCTTCCTTGTCGCACACCCAACCTGTCTATCAAGTTTCATCAGAATCCATCCATAACTTTTTGAGATATCGTGCTATTTGTATTGTTCTTAGCCATATCACTCAATGATGAAGAATCACTTTTTGAAATTATTGGATCCGGATTTTCAACAAAATCAAATCATTTCTTCCTTGTCGCACACCCAACCTGTCTATCAAGTTTCATCAGAATCCATCCATAACTTTTTGAGATATCGTGCTATTTGTATTGTTCTTAGCCAAATCACTCAACGATGAAGAATCACTTTTTGAAATTATTAGATCCGGATTTTCACCAAAATCGAATCATTTCTTCCTTGTCGCACACCCAACCTGTCTATCAAGTTTCGTCAGAATCCACCCATAACTTTTTGAGATATCGTGCTATTTGTATTGTTTTTAGCCATATCACTCAATGATGAAGAATCACTTTTGGAAATGATTGGATCTGGATTTTCACCAAAATTGAATCAATTCTTCCTTGTCACATGCCCAACCTGCCCACAAAGTTCTGTCCGAATCCGTTCGTAACTTTTTGAGATATCGTGCTATTTGTATTGTTTTTAGCCATATCACTCAATGATGAAGAATCACTTTTTGAAATTATTGGATCCGGATTTTCAACGAAATCAAATAATTTCTTCCTTGTCGCACATCCAACCTGTCTATCAAGTTTCGTCAGAATCCATCCATAACTTTTTGAGATATCGTGCAATTTGTGTTGTTTTTAGCCATATCACTCAATGATGCAGAATCACTTTTTGAAATTATTAGATCCGAATTTTCACGAAAATCGAATCATTTCTTCCTTGTCGCACACCCAACCTGTCTATCAAGTTTCGTCAGAATCCATCCATAACTTTTGGGATATCGTGCTATTTGTGTTGTTTTTAGCCATATCACTCAATGATGCAGAATCACTTTTTGAAATCATTAGATCCGAATTTTCACGAAAATCGAATCATTTCTTCCTTGCCGCACACCCAACCTGTCTATCAAGTTTCGTCAGAATCCATCCATAACTTTTGGGATATCGTGCTATTTGTGTTGTTTTTAGCCATATCACTCAATGATGCAGAATCACTTTTTGAAATTATTAGATCCGAATTTTCACGAAAATCGAAACATTTCTTCCTTGCCGCACACCCAACCTGTCTATCAAGTTTCGTCAGAATCCATCCATAACTTTTTGAGATATCGTGTTATTTGTATTGTTTTTAGCCATATCACTCAATGATGAAGAATCACTTTTTGAAATTATTGGATCCGGATTTTCACCGAAATCAAATCATTTCTTCCTTGTCGCACACCCAACATGTGTGTCAAGTTTCGTCAGAATCCATCCATAACTTTTTGAGATATCGTGCTATTTGTATTGTTTTTAGCCATATCACTCAATGATGAAGAATCACTTTTTGAAATTATTAGATCCAGATTTTCACCAAAATCGAATCATTTCTTCCTTGTTACACACCCAACCTGCCCACCAAGTTCCATCAGAATCCACCCATAACTTTTTGAGATATCGTGCTATTTGTATTGTTTTTAGCCATATCACTCAATGATGAAGAATCACTTTTTGAAATTATTAGATCCAGATTTTCCCCAAAATCGAATCATTTCTTCCTTGTCGCACACCCAACCTGCCCACCAAGTTCCGTCAGAATCCATCCATAACTTTTTGAGATATCGTGTTCTTTGTATTGTTTTTAGCCACATCACGCAATGATGAAGAATCACTTTTTGAAATTATTAGATCCAGATTTTCCCCAAAATCGAATCATTTCTTCCTTGTCGCACACCCAACCTGTGTATCAAGTTTCGTCAGAATCCATCCATAACTTTTTGAGATATCGTGTTATTTGTATTGTTTTTAGCCATATTACGCAATGATGAAGAATCACTTTTTGAAATTATTAGATCCAGATTTTCACTAAAATCGAATCATTTCTTCCTTGTCGCACACCCAACCTGTCTATCAATTTTCGTCAGAATCCATCCATAACGTTTTGAGATATCGTGCTATTTATATTGTTTTTAGCCATGTCACTCAATGATGAAGAATCACTTTTTGAAATTATTAGATCCGGATTTTCACCAAAATCGAATCATTTCTTCCTTGTCGCACACCCAACCTGTCTATCAAGTTCCATCAAAATCCATCCATAACTTTTTGAAATATCGTGCTATTTGTATTGTTTTTGGCCATATCACTCAATGATGAAGAATCACTTTTTGAAATTATTGGATCCGGATTTTCAACGAAATCAAATCATTTATTCCTTGTCAAATACCCAACCTGTCTATCAAGTTTCGTCAGAATCCATCCATAACTTTTTGAGATATCGTGCTATTTGTATTGTTTTTAGCCATATCACTCAAAGATGAAGAATCACTTTTTGAAATTATTAGATCTGGATTTTCACCTAAATCGAATCATTTCTTCCTTGTCGTACACCCAACCTGTCTATCAAGTTTCATCAGAATCCATCCATAACTTTTTGAGATATCGTGCTATTTGTATTGTTCTTAGCCATATCACTCAATGATGAAGAATCACTTTTTGAAATTATTGGATCCGGATTTTCAACAAAATCAAATCATTTCTTCCTTGTCGCACACCCAACCTGTCTATCAAGTTTCATCAGAATCCATCCATAACTTTTTGAGATATCGTGCTATTTGTATTGTTCTTAGCCAAATCACTCAACGATGAAGAATCACTTTTTGAAATTATTAGATCCGGATTTTCACGAAAATCGAATCATTTCTTCCTTGTCGCACACCCAACCTGTCTATCAAGTTTCGTCAGAATCCACCCATAACTTTTTGAGATATCGTGCTATTTGTATTGTTTTTAGCCATATCACTCAATGATGAAGAATCACTTTTGGAAATAATTGGATCTGGATTTTCACCAAAATTGAATCAATTCTTCCTTGTCACATGCCCAACCTGCCCACAAAGTTCTGTCCGAATCCGTTCATAACTTTTTGAGATATCGTGCTATTTGTATTGTTTTTAGCCATATCACTCAATGATGAAGAATCACTTTTTGAAATTATTGGATCCGGATTTTCAACGAAATCAAATAATTTCTTCCTTGTCGCACATCCAACCTGTCTATCAAGTTTCGTCAGAATCCATCCATAACTTTTTGAGATATCGTGCAATTTGTGTTGTTTTTAGCCATATCACTCAATGATGCAGAATCACTTTTTGAAATTATTAGATCCGAATTTTCACGAAAATCGAATCATTTCTTCCTTGTCGCACACCCAACCTGTCTATCAAGTTTCGTCAGAATCCATCCATAACTTTTGGGATATCGTGCTATTTGTGTTGTTTTTAGCCATATCACTCAATGATGCAGAATCACTTTTTGAAATCATTAGATCCGAATTTTCACGAAAATCGAATCATTTCTTCCTTGCCGCACACCCAACCTGTCTATCAAGTTTCGTCAGAATCCATCCATAACTTTTGGGATATCGTGCTATTTGTGTTGTTTTTAGCCATATCACTCAATGATGCAGAATCACTTTTTGAAATTATTAGATCCGAATTTTCACGAAAATCGAAACATTTCTTCCTTGCCGCACACCCAACCTGTCTATCAAGTTTCGTCAGAATCCATCCATAACTTTTTGAGATATCGTGTTATTTGTATTGTTTTTAGCCATATCACTCAATGATGAAGAATCACTTTTTGAAATTATTGGATCCGGATTTTCACCGAAATCAAATCATTTCTTCCTTGTCGCACACCCAACATGTGTGTCAAGTTTCGTCAGAATCCATCCATAACTTTTTGAGATATCGTGCTATTTGTATTGTTTTTAGCCATATCACTCAATGATGAAGAATCACTTTTTGAAATTATTAGATCCAGATTTTCACCAAAATCGAATCATTTCTTCCTTGTTACACACCCAACCTGCCCACCAAGTTCCATCAGAATCCACCCATAACTTTTTGAGATATCGTGCTATTTGTATTGTTTTTAGCCATATCACTCAATGATGAAGAATCACTTTTTGAAATTATTAGATCCAGATTTTCCCCAAAATCGAATCATTTCTTCCTTGTCACACACCCAACCTGCCCACCAAGTTCCGTCAGAATCCATCCATAACTTTTTGAGATATCGTGTTCTTTGTATTGTTTTTAGCCACATCACGCAATGATGAAGAATCACTTTTTGAAATTATTAGATCCAGATTTTCCCCAAAATCGAATCATTTCTTCCTTGTCGCACACCCAACCTGTGTATCAAGTTTCGTCAGAATCCATCCATAACTTTTTGAGATATCGTGTTATTTGTATTGTTTTTAGCCATATTACGCAATGATGAAGAATCACTTTTTGAAATTATTAGATCCGGATTTTCACCGAAATCAAATCATTTCTTCCTTGTCGCACACCCAACCTGTGTATCAAGTTTCGTCAGAATCCATCCATAACCTTTTGAGAATCGAGCTATTTGTATTGTTTTTAGCCATATCACGCAATGATGAAGAATCACTTTTTGAAATTATTAGATCCGGATTTTCACCAAAATTGAATGAATTCTTCCTTGTTACACACCCAACCTGCCCACCAAGTTCCGTCAGAATCCGTTCATAACTTTTTGCGATATTGTGATATATATCCTTTTTGGCCCTATTTTTCAATTGAGAAGATTCACTTAAAAATTATCAAATCCAGATCTGGAACCGGATCTTCACCAAAATCAAATCATTTCGTCCGTGTCACATACTCAACCTGTCCACCAAATTTCGTTTGAATCCATCCACAACTTTTGACACATCATGTTGACAGACAATCAGACAGACAAGGGTGAAAACATAACCTCTGCCCACCTTCGGTGGCGGAGGTAACAAACAATAAAAATTTACCTTGAGGTTGTGATATATAATTGGTCTTTCAGTCTCAGGAAAGACATCATTGTCGAGGAATCCTGATTCCTGTTGTACAATAATGAAACCCGTTTCTCACCATCTAAAAACAAAATGAAAAAGAAAATGAATGTAAGTGAGCAGGAGTCCTGGAGTTCACCATTTTGAAGAAATAAGCCAACAACTGCAGACAACATTATATTTGACTTCACATCAATTTCCACTGAACCTTATCTCACTGATATATCAGCTACAGCCAGGAGCACATTGAAGTCCATCCGCTGTGAACAAACCAGGGTTTGCCTTCACCGGTGTTCGGTGTACATATTTCACATTGCACTTTCACATCGCATTATCCTTTGGTGGAGCTTGCCATATTATGGCCTGGCAGGATAGCTTAAATCAGACCCTGGGTTTGAATCTTGACACAGCTATAAACTGTCACCCCGGTGTTTCGCATCCAGGGCGAGGTATGAATTCGTGTACCATACATCAGGAGAATATTAAACAAATTGCTGACACCTTTAATTGAATATTAGGCCTGGCCAGGTGGTTCATGAAAAGCATGGGCCAAAAACTCCCACAGTCGACCCTTACACAAGAAGATAGGAAGAATTGGGCCATTGGAGGAGTAGTGGTAGTAGTAGTAGTAGTAGTAGTAGTAGTATTAGTAGTAGTAGTGGTAATAGTAGTAGTAGTAGTAGTGGTGGTAGAGCTTGCCATTTAAGTTTCCGAATTTCCCCAATCATCCAACAGTTTTCAAATTTCATCAATCACATTCTGACATGTCTGCTGCTCATTCCATTTGGACTTCATATGATGCTCCTTTCATATTGTAAAGCAATGTAGTGCGTGTGTGTGTGTGTATATGCATGTGTGTATACTATATGTGTATGTATATGCATGTGTGTATGTGTGAGTATGTGTACGTATATGCATGTGTATGTGTATGTATGTGTATGTATGTGTAAGTATGTGTATGTGTATATGTGTGTTTGTGTATGTGTATATGTGTTTATGTGTTTATGTGTGTGTATGTGTATATGTGTTTATGTGTTTGTGTGTGTATGTGTATATGTGTTTATGTGTGTATGTGTATATGTGTTTATGTGTGTATGTGTGTCTATGTGTGTCTATGTGTGTATGTGTATATGTGTATATGTGTGTATGTGTTTATGTGTTTATGTGTGTATGTGTGTGTATGTGTTTATGTGTTTATGTGTGTATGTTTGTATGTGTATATGTCTGTAGATGTGTATGTGTTTATGTGTGTATGTGTTTATGTGTGTATGTGTATATGTCTGTATGTGTGTATGTGTGTATGTGTTGATGTGTGTATGTGTTTATGTGTGTATGTGTATATGTCTGTATGTGTGTATGTGTTTATGTGTATATATGTTTATGTGTGTATGTGTTTATGTGTTTATGTGTGTGTATGTGTTTATGTGTGTATGTGTGTATGTTTGTATGTGTATATGTCTCTAGGTGTGTATGTGTGTATGTGTGTATGTGTTTATGTGTGTATGTGTATATGTCTGTATGTGTGTATGTCTGTATGTGTGTATGTGTGTATGTGTTTATGTGTGTATGTGTTTATGTGTTTATGTGTATTTCTAAGCCAATATCCAAGGGTCCATTATGCACTGAGACCATAAGTGTAATTAATTTTCTTTTGAATCTGCAGAGGTTCCTTTGTTACCTCAGACCAAAGCAGCAACAACAAGCATTTATTAGTCCCCTACCGGTGTACACCGGAGGGGACTATAGGTTTGCACGCCGTCCCTCCGTCTGTCAGTCCATCAGTCTGTCAGTCTGTCAGTCCATCACGCAAAGAACAGTTTTCCGGACTTGTTTTCTAAACCCTAAAGGCTAATGATTTCAAACTTGGCACATGGTTTCCTCATGATAAGTTACAGATCAAGTTCGAACTTCTCGACGTTTCGATCATTTTTAACAAAGTTATGGCACTTTGAACTTTGGGAATTCTGATAATTCTGATGATCCTTAACTTAGTGCCATTTTAAGTTTTAATTTCCTTTAAATAATATTTTCTCTGCAATAATAGGACCGATTGAGATCAAATTTTCACCATATGAGGGACTCGGTCTGTAGAATATTTAGTGGTAAATATGACGTCACAGGTCACGTGGTTCGGTCGCTATATTGTTTTTCGTGAAAACACGAAAAACCCTTTTTCTCTGCAACGGCTGAACAGATCGAGGTCAAACTTTGCAGGCAGAATCGCATACCCATGACGAACAAAAAAGTCAACGAGCATGACGTCATGCATGACATGGTTTCAGAGTTATGACGTTTTTAAGCATGAACCTTTAAAACCGAGCTCCTCCCTCATTTTTGATCCAATCGAGGGGAAACTTCACAGATCTGTTCAGCACTAAAATGTCCTTTTGGAATTGGCGATAGGGCACGTGGTTTGGCAGGTATCGTTCATTAAATGTAAATATTTTAAAAATGGATATCTCTTGTTTATTCTAGAGTTCTCCTCAAGCCGCACCACGCCCTCAGCCTCGTCTGCGAACGTCAACAGCCTGACACAGCGCACGCTTTCCGGAGGGGCGGAGCCAAGCCGAGCAACATATATATATACACATCCATCATTGATTGTGAACCGGAAAATATAATAAATTATTGATATTTAGCGACTCGAAAGGTTCTTTATCAACAACGTATTTTCTCGTGCTTCTGCTGACCTGTCTGCAAGGTGTATAAATCGAAGTCCCGAGTGCGAATCACAGGTGAGCCCGTCCTGAGGTAATTAGCGATTGGGAACGATTCAGAACCTGTGGATAAATAACCCTTGGTAATTTCCCCAACAGTTTTCCGGACGACAGACTGCCGGTAGGGGACATGTATTGCAGCGCAATACTCAGAATGCTTGTTACTGTGGTGATATACCTGGTGTTGGCCTAATGGTTATGGCGACGGACTTGGGATCCTAAGGTCCTCTGTTTGAATCCCGTTGAATTAACGCCAGGTGGGGTCGACTCAGGCTGTCTTCCTACCGAGGTTGGTGAAATGAGTACCAGAGAACTGGTTATAGAGAGATCATTGCATCAGCGGCAGACGCGCCCACAGAAAAATGATGCAACCAGCAGCCGGGTGGCTGCACACGAACCACCCGCCACCACTGTCGTGATTGGCCTATTTTGTAAATCATGATGTGAACACGAAAGTGATACACAAATTGAATTTACGAATGAAGAGCACTTGCGAGCTCATGGCGAAAATGTTGTTGGTACAAATTCGTGCAGGAAATGCCAAAGGAAGGATTGAGTTGTACACCAGGAGTACTGTATTTCGCATGTGAGGCTACATGCATTGCACCTAGTTTTCATACTGTCATCTCGTTTGGCCTCCTCCCTGGGTATTGAAGTCAGCAAACATCACTGCCATCCCCAAGAAGGATAACCTAACATTGGGTGCAATATAGGTCAGCGAGTTTGCTTCCAATTATATGCAAAGTCATGGAATCCATCATTGCTTCTGATGTATTTCCTGTTTTCGAACATTCTGATCTCTAACCATCAGTTGGGATTCCGTCCCAGTCACTCAACTCTAGAAATGCTTCTGCTCCTCTCTCAGCAATGGTTGGAGGCCATCGATAGCAAACCAGACGTGAGGACCATTTCCCTGGACATACCCAGGAATTCAAAACGGTCTAGTATCCTGCGTTGCTTGCCAAGCTCTCTGCCAGTGGCTTAGAAGGTCGCCTTCATTCCTGAATTTGTGACTTCCCACCTGAAACCTTATCTTACTGGAGACTGGAGGCAGAGTTGTAGGCCCAGGCTTTTTTTCTTGTCTTTTTTAGCCGCGTCGCAGACGCTGCTAATAGAGTGCCCTCTGCTGTTGTTGTTGTTCTTCTTGTTCTTCTTCTTCTTGTTCTTGCAGAGAAGACAAAACCTCAAAGCTCCACCCATTCTGGGAACCATAGCTCCACCCATTTTGGGAGAGGCTTCATATAAACAAATATCCACCATTTTATTAACTCGCATAGCTTTGAGGCCTGTTTTGTAGGCCCGTGGTGTCTTCCTCTCTCACACAGTTTTATTTCAAATCAAATTCGATATATCATTTCATTTTTCACAGTTGCTAACATAGTTTTAGACTCAGTTGAAAAAAAACGGGAAGAAAATCCGATGAATTTGCCCTTTATAGAACGAAATGAATTCTCAAAGGCCTGTAACTTCAAGTCCATTGAGATATATTTTTTTACAATGACGGCATGGTCAGGCATACACTGCCCGAAATAACAGACGGGAAAATGCCGAGATATATTAAAAATTCGTCCATTTGATGACAATCGTCACGATGAAATATTTAATTTATACGTCGTCACAATAATGTGGAGAGAGGAGCATAGCTTCGTTCACGTGTCGCTACACACGAGAAATTGCCGAGATATATTTTTTTACAATCATGGCATGGTCAGTCATACACCGCCTGAAATAACAGACGGGAAAATGCCGAGATATATTAAAAATTCGTCGCCACACACGGGAAATTGCCGAGATATATTAAAAATTCGTCCATTTGATGACAATCGTCACGATGAAATATTTAATTTATACATCGTCACAATAATGTGGAGAGAGGAGCATAGCTTCGTTCACGTGTCGCCACACACGGGAAATTGCCGAGATATATATATTTTTAATCGCGGCATGGTCAGTCATACACCGCCTGAAATAACAGACGGGAAAATGCCGAGATATATTAAAAATTCGTCGCCACACACGGGAAATTGCCGAGATATATTTTTACTTTGCACAAAAATAACATCAAGTAATCGAATCAATGGGAATGTCCTGTGCCTATAACATCGACGTTATAGGCACAGCTGCATCTAGGTATTGTGTAACATCGACGCGGCTTTTGTTTTAATTAAAACTTTTTGTACTTGTTTTGTATACAACATCGAGGAAAAATCTCTCAATGGTGAAGAATCACATAAAAAAAACTACAGTATCCGAATCTGGATCTCAACCAAAATCGAATCATTTCGTCCTTGTAAGACACCCAACTAGTCCACCAACTTTTGTCCGAATCCGTCCATAACCTTTTGAGATATCCAGCTCACAGACAGTTCAACAAACAAAAAACAGGTGTGAAAACATAACCTCCATCCAACTTTGCTGCTTGAGATAGTTAAATGATAACGTCTTTGGTACATTCAAATTGCAATATATTTGGAAAGCTCAAATAGATCCGACATTCTTATATGGGACACCCTGTACAATGTACATAACATTATTGTATTACCATTGAACAAGCTGTATTTTATTGGAGCCAAATGATTGTTGTTGCCAAAAAGTATGATTCAACATATTCATATGTAAAGAGCACAATATTGCACTGTTGATGGTCAAATGCCATTTTAACCTTTGGGGTTGTTACTTGCTCTGAGTAGCATTTGCCGAGCAGCTATACATCCATTGAGACCACTTTGTGCTAATGTGTATCCTTTTCACAGTTATATTCACACCTGTATTTACACGAAGGATGTTGGTTGGCAAAATCTATACTTGTCGATCATCAATCGCATGAAGAACACATCCTGAGATGCTTAACATCGCTTTTGGAGAGTTTTATGCACCCTCTTCAGAGCCTTGCGTGCAGCTCTTAAAGAAACTTGAAGTCCTCTCAAATATTCTGCATCGAGTATCATTCACCAGCCATAATTTTGATTCATATATGCTTGGGATATGCAGTGTTTCAGTCCTGGGAGCCATTACTTTACATACTGCTTCTGGGCATGAAATGATTACCTTAACTTTCAGAGGCTTTACACTGGCATGGCACTTTCTGATTGGTTGCATGAAACGAATCGCAGGGTAAATGATCAGCACGTGACTGTAATCTGGTGCAATTCATTTTCATAAGATAAAGGAGTAAGATTTCTGCAGCACTGATTTTATCCTTTTATGTCAATTTCCATGACATGAGCAATCATGAGCCGTAATTATTTACATAATTATTCCCAAAATATACAGTATATGTACGATATAGTGTGCGTATGTATGTATATATATATATATATATATATATATATATATGTATACAGTGCATTCAGAAAGTATTCAGACCCCTTCACTTTTTTCACATTTTGTTATGTTGCAGCATTATGCTGAAATCGTTTAAAATCATTTTTTACCCTCATCAATCCACACTCAATACCCCATAATGACAAAGAGAAAACAGGATTTTAGAAAGTTTTGAAAATTAATTTTTTTAAAACAACTGAAATATCACATTTACATAAGTATTCAGACCCTTTGCTATGACACTTGAAATTTAGCTCAAGTGCCTCCTATTTCTCTTGATCATCTTTGAGACGTTTCTACACCTTGATTGGAGTCCACCTGTGGTAAATTCAATTGATTGGACATGATTTGGAAAGGCACACACCTGTCTATATAAGGTCTCACAGCTGACAATGCACATCAGAGGAAAAACCAAGCCATGCGGTCGAAGGAACTGCCTGCAGAGCTCAGAGACAGGATTGTGTCGATGCACACATCTGGGGAAGCCTACAAAAAAATTTCTGCTGCATTGAAGATTCCCAAGAGCACAGTGGCCTCCATAATTCTTAAATGGAAGAAGTTTGGAACAACTAGGGCTCTTCCTAGAGCTGGCCGCCCAGCCAAACTGAGCAATCGGGGGAGAAGGGCCTTGGTAAGAGAGGTGACCAAGAACCCGATGGTCACTATGGCTGAGCTCCAGAGATCCTGTGTGGAGATGGGAGAAACTTCCAGAAGGACAACCATCACTGCAACACTCCACCGATCTGTGCTATATGGCAGAATGGCCAGACGGAAGCCAAACAGTTCAATCTTGGTTTCATCAGACCACAAAATCTTGTTTCTCACAGTCTGAGAGTCCTTTAAGTGCTTTTTTTTGCAAACTCCAAGCGGGCTTTCATGTGTCTTTCACTGAGGAAAGGCTTCCGCCTGGCCACTCTGCCATAAAGCCCAGATTGGTGGAGTGTTGCAGTGATGGTTGTCCTTCTGGAAGTTTCTCCCATCTCCACACAGGATCTCTGGAGCTCAGCCATAGTGACCATCGGGTTCTTGGTCACCTCTCTTACCAAGGCCCTTCTCCCCCGATTGCTCAGTTTGGCCGGGCGGCCAGCTCTAGGAAGAGTCCTAGTTGTTCCAAACTTCTTCCATTTAAGAATTATGGAGGCCACTGTGCTCTTGGGAACCTTCAATGCAGCAGAAATTTTTTGTAGGCTTCCGCAAATCTGTGCCTCGACACAATACTGTCTCTGAGCTCTGCAGGCAGTTCCTTCGACCTCATGGCTTGGTTTTTGCTCTGATATGCATTGTCAGCTGTGAGACCTTATATAGACAGGTGTGTGCCTTTCCAAATCATGTCCAATCAATTGAATTTACCACGGGTGGACTCCATTCAAGGTGTAGAAACGTCTCAAAGATGATCAAGAGAAATGGGAGGCACCTGAGCTAAATTTCAAGTGTCATAGCAAAGGGTATGAATACTTATGTCAATGTGATATTTCAGTTTATTCTTTTTAATAAATTTGCAAAACTTTCTAAAATCCTGTTTTCTCTTTGTCATTATGGGGTATTGAGTGTAGATTGATGAGGGAAAAAATGAATTTAAACGATTTCAGCATAAGGCTGCAACATAACAAAATGTGAAAAAAGCGAAGGGGTCTGAATACTTTCTGAATGCACTGTATGTATATGTATACAATATGTAAATATATATATACAATATATATATATATATATATATACAAAATGTATATTTACAATATGTAAATATATTGTCGTGTGACTACCCTGTAGTGAACACCGCAGGGCGACACGGATGACCAAACGAGCTTTCATCCAAGGCGTTCAATCCAAAAATGACGGTAATCTTTATGCGCAAGGGAAAGGAGGATGACGAATTTACCTGGATGGCTTCCACCCGACTTCTTTGCACCTGGATAAATTAACTCAAACCGACAAGGAATTCTGTACAAAAATACCGGCTTTATTGATGAAATTCCGGTAACAAAATAATGTACGAAAAAATAAAGTCCTAACTGGAGCGGCCCACACAGACTCAAATACAAACAATGGGAAAAATAACTGTGAAAATAAATGCGTTAATTTGTGGGCACTTAGCTCCGAGCTGCTCTTGAATCTTGTCAGGAATCGTCCCAGTTCCTGCGTCCTTGTGTGCAAAAATGCGCTCGTTGGCACAAAGTCTGAGCGCAGGAACGACCTTGGTGCGCAGCTCGCTCTTCCAGCCACGCTTGTCCTCACTATCTCGTTCACAAACACAAACACCCACGTCCACGTCCACGTCTCCCAGCGCAAGAGCACCACAAACTCTGATAACCAAATGAAACACGATAACACTAAATTCCTAAATTGAGGGACCCGCCACACAGACTTGTATACAGACAAAAGGGAAAAATAACTGAAAATAAATATAAAAAATAAAACAAAAAGGCACTCGTTCGCGCAGGCTAGGCCTCATAATCCCTCGCTAATTAACAAGCCCCACCCCTCATGATGGGGACGAAGATACAAGCTTACCAACGACACACGGTCGGTCTACTGGATCCCAACTTATGGTACATCGAGGTGGTTCTTCTTCTTCACGACAGTTGGAGCACACTAATCTGTACACTCTACCTGAACTAAGGTATCCCTACCCCCCACAAACGTAACAATATGTATATATATATATATATATTTTATATTTACCTGCTATAATGAATGGGCTGTGTGTGGGTGCATGTGAGTGTGTGAGGCATGGTTTTTGTTCTGTTCTACTGGAGCTTTCTGATGTGGAATGTGGTACACCAAAATGATCGTCATGATCTCCTCAGTTGATTAAGCTAATTAAATGCAATGAATCCGGAGGAATTCACATGTTTCTAAACACACGCCATGTTAAGGTGTACAGAGAAGTTTAATGGGTCCTTCCACGGCATGGCATTCCAATTACCTAATACACAACAAAAACAATGATTACATTAAAATAAAGTATATGTTAAATAATAATAATAATATTAACAACAGTAATAATAATAGTATAACTTTGGCAAAAATAACAACAAATGTATAATGCCCACCCTGGCCCAAGTGCATCTGGGCGTGGTGAAAGGCAAGCTAATGCTCAAGCAGTACATCAGGAAGGCATATGCTACAGGGCCGTGAAGACCAATGAAAATTAGATCCAATCAACCAACGAGCGAACTAATGTATGATAAATAATTCTGTTCTCCAACCTGAGACAAACGGTGTGATGTCACAGCCACGACGCACATTATGCCTGCGGCTCCCGGAAGAACTCGATATAATGTACATATTATATGCCACTTCCGGTTTAGTAGGAGCCTGAAATGTGTGACATAGAATGTTTTTTTATATTTTGACATTGAACTGTGCAATGCTCCATGCCATGTCAGCT
Source organism: Myxine glutinosa (assembly GCF_964187855.1). Classification (NCBI taxonomy): domain Eukaryota; kingdom Metazoa; phylum Chordata; class Myxini; order Myxiniformes; family Myxinidae; genus Myxine; species Myxine glutinosa. The sequence continues at coordinate 52,930,617 of NC_136269.1, read as the reverse complement.
TCTCCGCTGACAACTGCAGTATTAGTCAGTCTACAGGCTTTAGAAGCCTATGTGGCAACTGCCACCACACCCCCTTCTAGAAGGGAATCAATCCTTGTGCACTTTTCTTGCTCATTGGCCATCATCAGTGTGGAGGGACTCAACATCCGCCCTTACTCCTGCCCCCAAACATAAAATTAACTTCCCAATAATGGCACAGGACAGAGGCAATGCAAGAATCTATATGCATTTTACTCTCGACAAAATGATCATATTTCCCTTCACATAATGACAAATCATTAGACCATATCACATTCCCCTACTGCTCGGCAGTCCATTGCCTGTGTTCCTTTGCACCACCTGACCCGCAAACCAACGTTACCAGATGTTAGGCCAGAAAAAAAAAAATGAGTTGGTGATCGTCCCCGCCCGACCCTACGAAACACACCCGACCCGAAACTTTTTTTATTTTTTATTTTGAAAAAAATCATTCAAAAACGATCTTTTCACAGTCAAATTTGGTGCCGTTCTGCACCGCATGCGCAGTGCGTGCTGCGCAGAGCGTCGCAAGTGCCTCAGGCAACTTCACCCATTTTACGTTAGCCATTCATGGCGGCTATTGTGTGAGATTTTTCCCGCTGAAATCTGTATCGATTCGTGATAGAATCGGCTTGAAATGCCGATTGTGATCGCATCAACAGCCCGTGAGGGCTCTTCCAAGACGGTGAAGGACTGGTTTGCGTGCAATATCGAGTTGGATGTTGCAATCTCGGACTTCTATGCAGAGTTCTCAGACGGCAAGTATGATGGGGATAGGGAGCCATTCATTGCCTGACGATACACGCGGTACTTTTGTCAAAGTATTCGCCGGCCCCAGTAAAACTGACATGACGAAAGTTTCACCAGCTTGCAAAGTTTCTGATGTGACAAAGACTCTTGGCTCATTTCTCAAATTTGTGTTGGCTGCAGACACGGCCACGGATCACAGGATGGAACCCGATAGTCGACCAACTGTTTTTAGTGTCCTCATGAATGCTGCCCGTGATGATGCTTTTTGTACTTGCCTGCCACCTATATTCCCGCTCACTCAGCTGCCACAGAAGAACAAGTTGAACATTTTGAGGAGAAAGGAGTCTTTATTTCATATTTTTCCATGTCAACAAAACTCAATGGAAAGTAGGAAAAAAAAATAAAAAATAAAAATAAAAACCTCCCTCCCTACCCGAACTTTTGAGAAAAAAGGACGATCACCAACTCATTTTTTTTATCTTGCCTTATAAGCAGTTTGTGCATAGCAACCTATCTGTCGTATCCTGCCTTGTGAAGTTCCCATCTGAACCTTTTTGATGATACAAGTTGCTCACGACCCACGTGAACTCCGCACACAGTTTGTCCGTCATTGCTTTCCTGTTTCACCTCACAGTCTGGACTAAGGCCTGTGCATCACTCTTGTCTCCAGTATATGCTTACACTTACTGTTTCCCTTCGATGATGACATCTTTCCTTCTTTTTCTCAGGCTGACATAATCTTCGAGACAGTTTCTCATGACACATTAACAATTTCCGCAGCCTTTCTCACTGAAACATCTGCCAAACATGCACCAACAATTACACCCCAATCAAAGTCACTGAGGAACTCCCCTTGGGGCCATGTTGGCTCCTAATACCAGACTCGAGCCACAACCTACTTATATATACACTTTTAACCACTCGTCCCAACTCTCCTCCTCATATGTGTCAACTTCAATTGTCACCATGCAAATTGCCTGGGTGTTGAGACCTCTCTCCACAGCCATGGCACTTCTACAGAGGGCTTCTGGGACTTCTTCACTTCTGTGACTCAATCTGAGAACTTTCCAACCCGAATTTTTCCCAATGGCAAGTCCTCCCTTCTGGACTTGGTGATGACTAACTGTCCCACAAATGTCTCCTGCTTTTCCTATGCTGGAATTGGTTCATCTGATCATAGGCCTGCGAAATTCAACATATCTCTGGCTATTCTCAGAAAGCTGCCGCAACACTGGCGGGTCTAGTCGTTCACTCAGGCAGATTGGCAGGAACTGCAAGCAGCCATTTATCTTTATATCTCTTATATCTACTGCCCCTGATATTAACTCATTTTAGGAAGTCTTCAACAGATACCTGCTTTGTCTCATGCACAGATTCATCCCTTCTTGTCTTCAATTATCCTACTATTTTCCCCACCAATGGTCCACTGAATCGTGTGGTGAGACAGTTTCTCTGAAACAACTTACCTTCTCTTCATGGAAGGCTAATCCGACTGACAGCAATTTCAGTGCATTCCAAAAAGTCTGCAACAAGTGTGTGTCCACTTTCAGGTAGAACATACATACATGTCCACTTTCCTCACCACATACAATGCTTTCATCTGCAGCTCAATGGAATACTGGTCTCCCCTCTGGGCTGGTGCTCCTGCCTCACACCTAGCTTGGCTTTACGCTGTTGAAACCAAAGCATTCAGAATCATTGGAATCTCCCACGATGATGCTAACTCCGAGGGTCTTTCACTCACTCACCGCAGGCAGGTTGGTGGTCTTTCTGTATTCTACAGACTCCTCTTTGGCCTAGCTCTCCCAGCTCTGTCTGTGCTATGTCTGCCAAATACTCCTACAGGTCGCACAAGATCTGCCAGCAACCCTCTTCTGGTGAAACTGCCAAAATCAAGACTCTCTGCTCACCTTCACTCTTTGATTCCTCTTTTCTCCCACCTCTGGAAGACAATTTAGGTTGACACTCTCTTCAATCCCACTCCTCCCTCCAGGTCTTTAAAACAGCTGTTCACCACCATCTCTTATCTTCCCCCATCCAAAACCCTGATCTTTTCTACCCCCATTAATTCACCCCAGATCCACTTTTCTGAAATACCGAATTTTTTTCTGGAAGTCCCAGCTGTGTCCATGTGGTTTTTACCTCTCCCACCCCCACCCCCTTCCCACGCCTCCTCTCCACAAGCCCTCCCCCTCCCACAGATCCCCTGATGTCCCTGTTCTCTACTGTTGTACTTGTGTGCTTCCCCCTCTCTCCCCATCTTGTCTCCCGCTCCCTTTATTATGTCTTATGTGTCCGTTTTTTTTGTCATTAATGTTAGCTCTTACACGAGCCTCGATCTTGTATAAAAAAAAGAAAAAAAAGAAAAGAAAGGTAGACCAGAAAATGACATCTATCCAACCTCCAACATGAAATTTCAAATGTCTCTGTTGCAAGCTCCTCTTCCATCCCTTTCCCTATATTCAAATGGCAATACAGCTGATTCCTCTCGTGAGACGGCCGAATGTCTCACTTCTGTGTTTGCTTCCAAATCACGTGTCCACAACCCCTCACTCTCCATACCCATTATTCCCTGTTGTACCCAACTGCTCCTGGACTATGTGTCTTTTGCACCTGAGAAGGTGCAGAAGGGTATTTCAACCCTCGACTCTGACTCTGCTGCTGGACCGGACAGCAGCAGCTCATGTGTCCTCGAAACCTGCTCTGCTGCTCTTGCACATCTTCTCTCTGTCCTTTTCTCGCTGTCATTTGCCCTCGGTCATCTTCCATCTGGTTGGAAATCCACCAACGTCACTGAATTACATTTACATTACATCACCCAATTCTTCCCCACACCCATTGTTTGTTTACCTCTGTCTTGGCCTTCACCTCTGCTGTTGGTGTTACCCCCTCTCTCTACTATTCGTTTTGGCCTGTTGCATCCTGATCCTTTCAGTGTACTAGTACTAGCTCTTCCATGAGCCTTGACTATGTATTCAAAAAATAATAATAATAATAATAAACATCAGACTGACCTACATAATGTTGTAAATTAAACATTTCCACATGATTATGATGACGTGAAAACAAATTAATTGCAAAGAATAACAAAAACGTGATGGTAATGTGCAAGGAATATGTGAATAGTATACCAATGGAGCAACTAACAGACTTTTACACCGATCGTTCACGGAAAAATCTACTAAAACGATTTTTTTTTTTTTGAGAAACTGCATTCGCTAACTGTTCTCTATCAACAAATCATTTTATACTGTTTGAAGAGAAGTTCGTTGAACGAATGGAATTTCATGTGGGAAGTCATGATTCAAGGTACTGTATTTGGTTAGGCCTACAATTTGATTGTCCAGTCTGGAGCAATGTCTCATGATGCTTAGAACCCAGGTTCAAATCCCATGTACTAACGATCTTTGTATTAGTTCATTGTCTGCTGATGTCCTTGTACAGTAATTCACATGAAGTTACACTGATGTCTTTCGATGCCCACATCCTGCATGCGATTTATCTGCAAGCTTCACTATGGGCGTTAGATCAATTTTTAAAAAGCAAACTTCAACCCTGTCTGCTGCACTATGTTCTTGATGGAAATGGACACTTCCAACATAAAAAAAACACACCACCATCAATCCTACTCGTGTGATGTGTGATTTGTTGCATGACAGGGTCTTCTAACGGATTCCTCGAATCCACAGCACCCAGACCTTAAGGCCATTTGCTATGTGTTCTAACACATCTTATCCCAACTTTCCCCACCATATTTGTCGTGAAAATCAACCACAGACACGACTTGTACCTTGGGTAGGTTTAATATCATTTAGATCTGTGGTAACATCCTGTAAAATACATTCATGCAATAGACATCAGAATCGGAGTATTACATGGGAAATGACCGATATCAATAGGCAAAGCAAGCAAGTCCGGCATGTAGGTGCGTACGTACCATTCAAACTACAGGACTATATGTCACAGTAAGTGTCGCTGGAGTGTCCTTGTGCCGCGGTTGTCCCGGGTCTTATAGACGCCCCTTTAGTGGGATGAGCGAGCACTCCCGGGTTCACCTTCAGTATAATTACACTACAATATTGTTATTCAAACCAGTAACTGTTGCCCTTTTTATTGTTTTTTTGCATTACAATTTATGTAAGACTACACAGGATCAGCCACATGGCAGGTTTTGCGCACTAATTAATTCAAAGGGGTCAATGTCAGATTTTTCATAAGAGGAGCTGTACATTGCCAGAAGTGAATAAAAGTAATTTATTCTGCAATCAATGACGAGTACAAGAAACATCCATAGGTTAATAATACCTTGCAAACAACCAGCATCCTCTATCGTGTTTTCGATTTCAGCATTTTGATTGCAACTCGACTTGCTTCAGCTGCAGATACAAAAACCAGGACTGGATTATTTGAAAAGTTTTAATTGATGTGTTCATATCTATTTTACTCTGCACACATGAAGCAAAACGCGAGGTTAAGTAATTGGTTCACTTCTGTCTGTCTGTCCTTTTGTCTACAAACACGTGTGTGCGTATATGTGTGTGTCCAGTGAAAAATTCAGGTATGTCTGCTGTGGGACATTTGCTCTCTAATACATGCCTATTTCACATCCATGCTGAGAATCACTGATTGGTCCTGTGGTTGTGCATGCTCTAAGTCGTGCTGTGCATATGCAGGGAGTAAAGCATATAATATAATGATGACAGGGGACAATAAAACAACAGAACTCAAATCTTCATATACCACAGATTAGGATGTTAAGAGAGGGATACAGCATCAAGATTCAGCACAGTTCACTTTCCTGTTAAAAAGCAAACAACATTACTGAACCTAATGGGGTGAAACCTTCGGAACGTTGTTGTAATCAGCTGACTATCTAATCATTTCGATAAACTGTGATTAGACAGAGGCAAAACAGGCAGCTATATGCATTACAGTTTTCACTACCGACAAAAGTACCATATTTCGCAGTATATAATACACATTCACATAAAATATGAACTTCATTCTTCTACCGACTCCTCTCCGGCCTTGCTCCTCCAGCTCTCTCTGGGCTCTGTCCCCCAAATATTCCTACAGGTCGCACAAGATCTGCCAGCAACCCTCTTATGGTTAAACTACCAAAATCTCGGCTCTTTGCTCACCTTCACTCCTTCATTCCCCTTTTCTCCCTCCTCTGGAACAAACTCCCCCATCCCTTCAATCCCACTCCTCCCTCCAGGTCTTTAAAACAGCTTTTCACCACCATCTCTTATCTTCCCTAATCCAAAACCTTGATCTTTTCTACCCCCGTTAATACACCCCAAATCCACCTATTTCAATCTCCGACTTCATTCCTGACATTCCTAGTAGTGTTCCTTTGCTTTATACCGTGTACCCCTCCCCCTTCCCCACACCTCCCAGCCCTCTCCCTTCCGCACATCTATCTATGTCCCTGTTCTCTATCGTTGTTGTGCTTGTGTGCTTCCTTCTCTCCCCATCTTGTCTCCCACTCCCTTTATTATATGTTTTATGTGTCCGTTTTTGTTTTTTGTGTTTAATGTGTTAGCTCTTACACGAGCCTTGACTTTGTATACAAAAAGCTCATACAATGGGCCTCCAAGTCTGAAAATAACCGACATAGCTTTCTATGACATGCGAGTATTTCAATGTGAAAATCACCATTTGGGTGCATGTACCAGTTGGGATTTGGATTCTAACTATTGCCGCAGGAAGTATTCAGAAATAATCAACGTTACAACACCATGAGTGAGAGTGATCAGCAGTGGCCTTTGTTAGTGAAATGTTAACCAAGAAGTGGCTGATTGACATTTGGACTCACACAGTGTCAGTGTGAAACCTGATTTTGTGCACTCACAACTTAGTTATTTTAGGTGGTATTCATTGATTTGACTTTTTCTACATTAATGCTATAGCTGGAAGTCAGGCCCTTCAATGGGGATGTGATCATGCGTCTCATTTTCCTCGAAAAGGCATCTGTCAATCAAGATTGGCAAGGTGTTTCTGAACTAGCACCTTAAAACCTTTGGTTCGAGAGTTTCGTTCCATTGTCGATCTTATGTGGACATGCAAGTCCCAAGACAATGTGTCAATGGTGGAGAAGGAATATGTTGAGATTCCTTGGTGTGCCCCTGCTATATATTGAAAATAATTGGACATAAAAAATCATTTGTATAGTCTTTCATCAAATATAGATCGTACTGGTGAATGAACATAACATTACTTTTATTTTATTATTTTACTGAAAGAAAGATTGCAAGTAGTGTAGCAGCATAGCAAACCTGTTGTGCATTTTGTGATACAAGCACCAAATTTGGCACAAATGTACATTAATATGTTGCGAACATTTTCAGATATTGGGCCACTTGAAATTCCGTAATTTTTTTTTTCAAATTTCGTAATTTCAAATTTTTCGGGTGACACCGTCACAATTTCGGTCTTCGAGGCCGGCCGATATAGTGGGGCGGCTTAGCCCAAATATTCAAAAGAATTGTGCATTTTGTGATACAAGCACCAAATTTGGCACAAATGTACATTAATATGTTGCGAACATTGTGTGGTCAGCAATGAAGACGAGAGTCTGAATTACATGTATGCAAAAGACCTTGTGAACCAGTGAAGCAAATACACGGGTAAGCATGAATTAAATCTAGGGCATGATATAATTTCCATGATGTTTACCTCTACACTCAATGGTGGAAGGAGGTAATGTTTTGATCCCAGCTTGTCTGTATGTCTGTTTGTCTGTTAGTCCACAAAATTCCAGACAAAGCTTGTAGTAGTGGTAGTTGTAGTGGTAGTGGTGATAACAGAAATTGTTATATAGAACTGAACTTATATTATTATTATATGCAGAAAATAACTTCATTTCTATATGCCCTGCAGTGGACAGGTTAATTGGTTTATGCACTGAAGGGGTCACCCTGGTGTGCACTGCTGTGTTCTGCCTCACTGAGTTGTTCAGGTATGATGTACTCAGCACAAGCTTCCGGTCGGCCCGGAGGTGGGGGTGCGGGGCCTGTCACGGAACGTCAAAACAAACGGCCTGCCGGGGCCGCCCAAAAGTCGGGCGTGAGGGGCGCGTCCGCTAATGGAACGCCTCTCGCTTCCCAGATCGAGGGCCACGTGGTCAGGAGAACCTCGTCCCTTCCGGTCACACTTTGCCTATCGGCCGGCCTCGAAGACCGAAATTGTGACGGTGTCACCCGAAAAATTTGAAATTACGAAATTTGAAAAAATTTGAAAAAAAAAATTACGGAATTTCAAGTGGCCCAATATCTGAAAATGTTCGCAACATATTAATGTACATTTGTGCCAAATTTGGTGCTTGTTTCACAAAATGCACAATTCTTTTGAATATTTGGGCTAAGCCGCCCCACTAAAGTCAGTCCATATTGAGAAGCACGTGGCAATCGTGCAGCTTGGAGAGAATTTTCCATATCTAAGTGCAACGTGTATTCTTGGAGAAGAATTATAGATCAAGTGGAGAAAATGAGATGAGTAGACAAATCGTGGGATGTCCACCCAGTTCTCATCTCTCAAAGTTGATCTGTTATCATATATCGCAGACAGACAAACGGTATGAACGACTGAGGTCCAATTAAAAGCCTTGTTCTGGGCTTAAGCTACTGAATGAGTAAAATATTTCCTTTTCGTACGTTTGCTTCACCAAGCAAACTTCATCTTTTGGAAACAAACGAATTCTTCGACAAACAGATTAAATACAAGTTAATAGAAGTGGAAAGCGGGTTTTTATTTCATTTATTTATCAGACGTGATCACAAGTGAAGTGATGCTGCGTGTGGAATCGTGGAGGGTTGTGAACATGGCCTTCGGTGAGGAAAAGCTCTTGACGTCACACGGCCTTGCATATTGCCCCAATACCCCCCAAATAATTGGGGGTATGAGAAGAGCACATCAACGAAAATAATGAAAACCAAAATAGATGAAAACCAAAATGAAAAACTGGAAACAGTGATACCTTCTGTATTGGCTCAAGGTCGCTAGAGGTCTAATCAGTCTGTGTTAATCCTTGCCAGGGACGGGGGAGGTAAGCAAACTTGGAGTTGGAAGAAGGGGAGTGATGTGGACTTGGAGTTGGGAGGGTTGAGATATGCAGAGTTTGGAGGGGGGAGGAATACAGACTTGGAGTAGGGAGAAGGGAGGGATGCGAACTTGGACCTGGGAAGGGTGCACTGATGTGGAATTGGAGTTGGGAGGGAGGATGGGTGTGGAGTTGTACTTGGGAGGGGGGGGGGGGGGGAGCGATGTGGACATGGAGTTGGTAGGTGGACGGGATGCAGACTTGGATATGGGAAGGATGCGGATTTGGAGTTGGGGAGGAGCGAGAGATGTGGACTAGGAGTTGGGAGGGATGCAGACTTGAGGTTGGCAGAGGGGAGGGATGCGACGTTTCGGGGGTGAAGGGGAGAGATGTCAGCTTGGAGTTGGGAGGGGCAAAATATTTGGAGTTGGAAAGGGGGAGGAATGCGGAATTGTGGAGTTGGGAGCCACTTGGTGCCCCACCATTTTAAAAAGGCTTATTTTGTTTTTTTCGGTATGAGCACCACCTATAATATCTTCAAAAAGGGTGTTTAAACACACCGAAACAGCCAGTTTTCATTAATGCACTCCGTTTACGTTCAGTAAGTATGCATCCAAAGTTTTGGGCTGCTAAGTTTCATGAGTTTGGAGGTATGGATGAGACACACACTGACTTTTATTATTACTAGAATATAAGGCACGTCGATGGCTGGACACACGGATGCACACCGAGACCGAGCTCATTTATGCATGTATATATATATATATATATATATATATATATATATATATATATATATATACATATATATATATATATATATATATATATATATATATTGTTACGGTTTTCCATAGCCCTTCTTACCCTTGCCAAGGGGGGATTAAGCCCCTTGTTCTGTCTGGGCATGGCATAACCGAGAGACTTGAAACGCCTCTTCCGGGCAAACGCAAGGTAGGGTTTCGGGACCAAGTCTCGCTCGTACCTAAATACCTGCGCCGCCACGGAAGCGGGGAACCAAGCCTCGCACGAGCCACGTGTAATTTGAGTACACCGAGCGGATTGCATACCACGTGGTCCATGCAGTCACCATTGATATTGGACCCCAATTAGAGCGGTTTCATTCGTACCATGCTTAGTCAATGAGGGAAATCACAAAAGCGGTAGAATCAAAGGAAGAACACAGATTTAATTATTATTTACATGTATGTACAATTTGGTAGAAAGCAGCCACAGAGCAGGACTTAAGCAGTCTTATTAAAAACTCTAGACACGGGCCCGTTCGCACTAACACAGGGAAATTGCAGGCAGGATGATGTTCAGGCCAAATGCGCCGACTTGGTCATCCAGGAACGGCCCGTCTGGCTCTCCTCGGTCACAGCACGCCCCGCGATGTTGGCGAGCAGGCAGTGGAAGGATCCTCGTAGTGCGTCTCTCGGACAAAGGGGGAGCAGATGAGGCAGGAAGGAGGGAAGGAATGTACGCGTCTGTCGGCGCGGCTGGGCGGTTCCACAGCGCGTTTAGCAACCAGCGCGCTATCACTCGCGTAACCCAATGCACTATAGCGGCTCGGCTTCAAGCTCAACCGAGCGTCACTTTAATATGAGCGCGTATCTTGGTTCATGCGCGTCTTTCTCTGATCTCGTATCTCTCAAACTCCACTGCTGACCGCGCTCCTTCAACTCCTCCTCTCTTCTCTCTGAATGCCAACTACTCGAGAGTCCTACTGCTCCTGGTGGCTTTGCGCAATGGTTATATCGACACGCCCTGAGCTTTCTCGGATGTTCCAACCACGCCCTGTGACGCATTGCCGCAGCTACTCCCTTTGAGCCCTGATTGGCGGCTCGCGCTTACCGTCAGCTTCTTTGCCGCCCTCATTCGGTCCCGACCCGACCTGCTCGGCCTGCCTCGTGTTAATTCGCGCCAAAAAGCCAAAGGCAGCACAAAGAGGCGTAAGAGGCTTAAGGCAATGGAGGCAGCATAAGGCAATGGAAGTATAAAAAGGACCTACTCTCATTATTCTACTCAACGCAAAACTAACACAGGAAAGGACTATTCTCACACATACTAGGAAATAACTGAACTATCGCGAGGCTACGTGTTGTTTGTGTGACTAACTATGAGGGGGAAATTTAACCTTTATTATACAAAACTCAAAACCGCAACACTATATATATATATATATATATATATATATATATATATATATATATATATATATATATATATATATATATATATTTATTATATATATATATATATATATATATATATATATATATATATATATATACTGTATATATATATATATATATATATATATATATATACTCAACATCAAAAGGAACATCAAATCTTTAGAAGGACACTCATTGAAATCCCTCACGCCAAAAATTAAAAATATTTGAACACAGAGGTAAAGGTCAGCCATCTTTACTAAACACATGTCAATAAACAAGAAGTTGCCTCAATCACAAAAAACAAAAATGCATGAACATCATAAGGGGTGGTGCAACAAAAGTCACAGCACTGTAACACAAAGGCACGCACCTGAATACAGTCAAGACAAAATGACACAGGAATAGACACCACACTCCAAACAGTCAAGGCCAGAATGACAGCAGTCCTCAATATTGTGTGTGTCCTTCCTGAGCTGTGATGTAGGCTCAGGGGCGGATCCAGGAATTTCAAGACGGGGGGAGGGGTGCATGAAACTATAGCGCTGGGGGTGGGGACAACGGGGGGGGGGGGGGGTCTGGGGGTCCTCCCCCATGAAATTTGAAAAGATTGATCGTCAGAAACGGCATTTCGTGCGTTCTTGGAAGTTTCTGCAGTTCCTTGTGTTCTTCCCTGGTCCAACAGTTCAGCAGATTCGCACCGCCTGCACCCTCATCCTGGATCGAAGGGGAGGGGTGCGCACCCCCTGCACCCCCCGCCCCTGGATCCGTCCCTGAGGCTGTACACCTCCGACGCATGCTCTGTACCAGGTGTCTGATGCAGTCCTGGGGAAGTCTGTCCCACTCCTCCTGCAAGCCTGAATGAGTATTTGCTGATTGACAGCCGTTGATCTTCTCGATGCAAGATGTCGACCAAGCTCATCCCATAAATGCTCAATGGGATTGAGGTCAGGGGAATGAGGCATCCAAGGCATCACTTCAACACCCTGTTCCTGGAGGAAGTTGGTGGTCAGGCGAGCAGCATGGGGTCGAGCGTTGTCTTGCTGGAAAACTGCGATGTCAGGATGAGCCTGGAGAGATGGCAGCAGTTGGGGTCTCAAAACTTCATTGACATAACGCTGACGAGTGAGATTGCCTTCGATGATTACCAGAGGTGTCCTGAAACAGGTCAAAATGCCGGCCCATACCATCACACTGGGTCCTCCCCAACGATTGATCTGGCGAATACAGCATGATGCATACTTGTGTCTTTCCCCACCTCTGCGCCATACCCGTTGACGCCCATCAGAAGCATGGAGGCAAAATCTGGACTCATCGCTGAAGAAGACTGCACTCCACTGTTGCTATGTCCAGCGGTGATGCTGCAGACACCATCTTAGTCTGTTCCACCGATGCACTGTGTTCAACACTGGACCTCTGCAAGGACGTCTTGCCACCAGGCCCCGACTTCTCAAGCGCCTCCGCACAGTAGAGACACTGATGCGGTTGTTGTGGCGACCTTTTGTCACTGCAGCTGTTTGCGTCGCAGGGCGGAAACGATCACGAAGATGCTGCAGCACAATCCAGCGGTCTTGGTTTGGGGTGGTTACCCATGGTCTTCCTCTTCGTGGACCATCATTCACAGTTCCAGTTTCACCGTAACGACTGGCCAGGTTGTAAATTGCAGGCTTTGAGCAACCAAGACGTTGGGCAATTGTTCGCCGGCTTACACCAGCCTCAAGCATCCCAAATTGCCCTTAAACGTTGTTCAGATGTCAGGCGTGGCATCTGAATTTTCTTGTTGTTTTCCCTGTCAGAAGCCTCTCGAGTGACTATAGCCAGCAGTAAATGAATGTCTAACCACGAGAACTGAAGGATTTCATTATGAGGGTCATTATTAAAGGGAAAGATCCCTATACAGAACCACTCAAGCATGCCATTGCTGATCAACCAGGTGATTGAAGTGAAGTTCCCGTTACATAATCAGCCATTACAATTGAAGAAACGTGTTTGCAAAGCTGCACATTTCAAAAAATGAAAGTGATAAGTTTCTTTTGATGTTCAGTTTATTTATTTTTAATTTTTTTAGTTATTTTTTTTGTATACAGAGTCGAGGCTCGTGAAAGAGCTAACATTTATCAAAGAAACAAATCAAACAAACAAGCAAACAAAGTATATAAAAAGGGGAGCGGTCGACAAGATGGGGAGAGAAGGGGAGGAAGCACACAAACACAACATTTGACAGCAGGGACATCGGGAGATGTGTGGGAGGGAGAGGGCCTGGGGGGAGGCAGGATAGGTATAAAACGCAAGGACACCAAGGACTTCCAGGAAAGAAGACAAAAGTCACCTCAAAAAAGTGGAATTGGGGTGAAATTAGCGGGGGTAGAAAAGATCAAGGTTTTAGATTGGGGAAGATAAGAGATGGTGGTGAACAGCCGTTTTAAAGACCTGGAGGGAGGAGTGGGATTGAAGAGAGTGCGGGAGTTTGTTCCAGAGGCGGGAGAAAAGAGGAGTGAAGGTGAGCAGAGAGTCTTGATTTTGGCAGTTTAACCATAAGAGTGTTGCAGGCAGATCTTGTGCGAACTGTAGGAATATTTGGGGGACACAGCCCAGAGAGAGCTGGGGGAGCAAGGCCGGAGAGGAGTCGGTAGAAGACGGAAAGACCACCAACCTGCCTGCGGTGAGTAAGTGAAAGGCCCTCGGAGGTAGCTTCATCACAGGAGATTCCAATGATTCTGAACGCTCTGGTTTCAACAGTGTGAAGACGAGCTAGGTGTGAGGCAGGAGCACCAGTCCAGAGGGGAGAGCAGTACTCCATTGAGCTGCGGATGAAAGCCTTGTATGTGGTGAGGAGCTCAGGTGTGCCAAGGAAGGACTTCGCACGATGGAGGATGCCCAGTCGGCGACTGGCTTTGGAGGCCAGCTTGGATCGAAAGCTTGTCGAAAATTAAAGATCGACGTCCAGAAGCTACGCCCGCATCTGATTTAATCTCCCGATTATTTATTTAATGCAAATGAGACGCCCTTTTCGTACTGTGGAGTTTCTACTATTTCTCACAGTTAGATATATATATATATATATATATATATATATATATATATATATATATACTTTTTCCACATGCGAAATTTGCTTAATGTTTATTTAAATTATACAGTGGTCTACAAAATGTAAATGTTTCATGATATTTGTTATGTTATATCACCTTTATCTATCAATATTGTTGAAATGAAGATCAAATAGCTGTACGTTGAAATATGTTGAAAAGTTAAAACTTTACATGGGGTGTACTTACTTTTTCACGTGACTGTATATATATATATATATATATATATATATATATATATATATATACTAGCTTGGCTCGGCTCGCTACGCTTGCCTCACCACGCGTCATTACTGAAGAACGGGCTTATTTTAGCTGAGGAAAATGACTGTACCTGAGTTGCTGTGTTGTCATGATTTACATCAATCATAATAGAAACAATTATTTTACACAAATTTATTTGTAGTGTTTGTGATATTACATTTTTATAAGCAATTTAGGTTGAAAATTTATGTTGAAAAAAAACAATTCAAAAAAGAACCCCTCAGCACATACATACGGGAGGGGAAGGTGCAGACTGGAAGTTTGGGACGATTATACCTCACCACCACATAATTTAAAATACCTCACCACCACGTAATTCAAAACACCTCACCACCACGTAATTTAAAACACCTCACCCACATGTAATTTAAAACACCTCACCGCCACCTAATTTAGAACATCTCACCACCAAGTAATTTGAAACACCCCACCACCACGTAATTCAAAACACCTCACCAACAAGTAATTTAAAACACCTCACCACCAGGTAATTCAAAACACCTCATCACCACATAATTCAAAACACCTCACCACCATGTAATTCAAAACACCTCACCACCACGTGATTCAAAACCACCACTGCGTTATTAAAAACACTTCACAACCACGGAAACAAAAGTTTCAGCGAGTAGTTCAGTGACAACACAGACACTGCCCAGATATATAGATAGATAGATAGATGACTGTACCTGAGTTGTCATGGTTTACACTTTACACCAATCATAATTCAAACAATTATTTTGCACAAATGTATTTGTAATATAAGTGATATTACATTTTATAAACAATTGAAGTTGAATACTTAACTTAAAAAAAAAAAAACATTGTCACTTGTTCAGTGACGAGACAACACAGACACTGCACAGATATATATATATATATATATATATACAGTGCATTCACAAAGTATTCAGACCCCTTCACTTTTTTCACATTTTGTTATGTTGCAGCATTATGCTGAAATCGTTTAAATTCATTTTTCCCTCATCAATGTACACTCAATACCCCATAATGACAAAGAGAAAACAGGATTTTAGAATGTTTTGCAAATTTATTAAAAAGAAAAAACTGAAATATCACATTGACATAAGTATTCAGACCCTTAACTCACGTACTTAGTTGAAGCACCTTTGGCAGCGATTACAGCCTCGAGTCTTCTTGGGTATGACGCGACACCTGGATTTGGGGATTTTCTGCCATTCTTCTCTGCAGATCCTCTCTAGCTCTGTCAGGTTGGATGGGGACCGTCAGTGGACAGCCATTTTCAGGTCTCTCCAGAGATGTTGGATTGGGTTCAAGTCAGGGCTCTGGCTGTGCCACTCAAGGACTTCACAGAGTTACCCCCAAGCCATTCCTGCATTGTCTTGGCTGTATGCTTATGGTCATTGTCCTGTTGGAAGGTGAACCTTCGGCCCAGCTTGAGGTCCTGAGCGCTCTGTTTCAGGTTTTCATTAAGGATATCTCTGTACTTTGTTGCATTCATTGTTCCCTCAACCCTGATCAGTTCTCCAGTCCCTGCTGCTGAAAAACACCCCCACAGCATGATGCTGCTCCACCAGTTCACCATGCTTCACCATCGGGATGGTATTGGGCAGGTAATGAGCGGTGTCTGGATTCCTCCAGACATGACGCTTAGAATTGAGGCCAAACAGTTCAATCTTGGTTTCATCAGACCACAGAATCTTGTTTCTCACAGTCTGAGAGTCCTTTAGGTGCTTTTTTGGAATCTCCAAGCAGGCTTCCATGTTTCTTTCACTGAGGGGAGGCTTCCGCCTGGCCACTCTGCCATAAAGTTGTTTGGGTTAGGGTTAGATGGGTGGAGTGTTGCAGTGATGGTTGTCCTTCTGGAAGTTTCTCCCATCTCCACACAGGATCTCTGGAGCTCAGCCAGAGTGACCATCGGCTTCTTGGTCACCTCTCTTACCAAGGCCCTTCTCCCCCGATTGCTCAATTTGGCCGGGCGGCGAGCTCTAGGAAGAGTCCTGGTTGTTCCAAACTTCTTCCATTTAAGAATTATGGAGGCCACTGTGCTCTTGGGAACCTTCAATGCAGCAGAATGTTTTTTGTAGGCTTCCCCAGATCTGTGCCTCGACACAGTCCTGTCTCTGAGCTCTGCAGGCAGTTCCTTCGACCTCATGGCTTGGTTTTTGCTCTGATATGCATTGTCGACTGTGAGACCTTATAGAGACAGGTGTGTGCCTTTCCAAATCAGGTCCAATCAATTGAATTTACCACAGATGGACTCCAATCAAGGTGTAGAAACATCTCAAAGATGATCAAGGGAAATGGGAAGCACCTGATCTAAATTTCAAGTGTCATAACAAAGGGTATGAATACTTATGTCAATGTGATATTTCAGTTTTTTCTTTTTAATAAATTTTCAAAACTTTCTAAAATCCTGGTTTCTCTTTGTCATTATGGGGTATTGAGTGTAGATTGATGAGGGAAAAAATGAATTTAAACGATTTCAGCATAAGGCTGCAACATAACAAAATGTGAAAAAAGTGAATGGGTCTGAATACTTTGTGAATGGTCTGAATACCATATATATATATATATATATATATATATATAAATATATATATATATATATATATATATATGGGTAAGTCATTGGTGAAACACCAGCACAGTCATCTTCAGGGCCTTCCTATCACCCCTTTTACGATGAGCACTCCTGAAATAATGAAGATGACTTTCGGAAAAAAATCTTCTCCTTGTTGCAGAATATCTCTGTCTGGAAAAATAATCTGAACCTATACTATACTCGAAACTATACTCTGAGGTTTCTATACTTCAGATGAGACTCTGATGGGTTAAACCAGTTTTATGAGCGCTCAACCATCCCTCTTCCCTTCGAGCTTATTTCTGGTGTGGGCAGTAATTCTATTTGTCTGAAGGCCTTTGAGCATCTGCATAGCCAGATGACATAGATCACTCTAAGGGCCGTTTTGGATGTAGTGTCCATAATAATCTTCCTCTTTCCTTTTAGCATGCCTAAAAGGGCAAGTCATTTTCTGAAAGATGTATTGTAAAATCCTCTGCTCCCTATTTCTATTGGAAAGTAGTTTACAGGCCATCCTCTATGCTCACAATCAGCTACCAGGTCTTCGTATTTGCCTTTCTTTCTGGCATATGCTTTGAATAAGTTCTCCTCCACTTTGAGAAAAGAAGGCCAATCCTTGAGACAAATTGCAAAAAAATTATGCAGCGTCAGTAAATGCAGTTGCTTGTGCCATTAAACGACACAACAAAACTGGTAAAAATGCGGATAGAAAACGTTCTGGTCGACCAAGAATCACAACAGAATCGTAGGACAAGTAATCTGAGTCACCAGTCTGCGCAGCAGACATCTTACAGCACCGGAAATTAGATCCCAGCTAAACAGCTCCAGCATTGCAACCGTTTCAAGGCCTTCTTTTCTCATAGTTACAATTGCCTGTCTTTTTTCTGGCATTAGCTGAGCTTTGGCACCCTTGTTCATGCAATCTGAAACACAAAATCACTCCTTAGATTGTATGGCTGGCCTTTCTGTAAACATTTTTTGCATCGCCTGGCAATAATAGACATTGCACGTGATGAAGAAACTAAGCACAAACATTCATTTCTCACAGAGCAGAGTATTTGTGAACAGTTTTTGCTCCTGAGATGAAACGTTAATAACATTAACTTGGCGTTTCAGTTTGGATTTAGTATTGCACTTTTCGACCTATTTCCAAAAATTGCTTTAAACATACTTTTCGCACAAGAAGGATGCATTGAAGCACAATATATTATCAGTAGATAAGCAAATATACAGTATCTTTCGTAAGGTTTTTGTTCACATCTTCTGTTCAATTTGCACATTAAACAGTAAAATATCAAAAGATGTTGGGTGTACCTCAACTTTTGACTGGTAGTGTATATATTTATATAAACCCACCCTATGCCTGCCCCTTTGTGCTCCCCCACCCCTCTCTACCTCCCACACCCCCTCACACGCCAGTGATAGTAACTCTATCAACCCAGTAAATGGATTAGAGTGAATTGATGTGATTTTGACAAAGTGCAAACATGTGCAATTTAGCTTCCTCCTGTGTCAAAGTTCTCGTATATCCTTGTACTTATTCGAGCAAAATACTTTGAGTATAATAAGTTTCGGGCTGGCAGGATGGTCTAATCTAGAGGTATGAATTATATTAACCACTAGGCCATTTTTCCTGGTTTTAATCTCAGCCAAGCTATAAACTGTCATCCCAGTGTTTCACAGAGAGTAATTTGTCAAAGTTAGTGCCGTCCCTCAGATGGATGTTAAACTGGGTGTCCCCATCTCTCGGCATTAGTTGGTGGATGTTAAAGTTCCCACGGTGTCCTTTGTGAAGAGTAGCCAAGCTTTCGCCGGCACCCTAGCCAGATCCCAAAGCCCTGACTTCCTGTGTTGGAGTGGCGATCTGCCTACCCATAGAAACAACTTTAGCATCACCGACACTCTGTATAGAGCATGGCTCATGATCTGATAAGTGCATTATTCACGTGGGGATACAGTATCTCCCGACTGCATGTGGTGTTGGATAATTTGGAAGTGATGAAAAATAACGATTTATTGTCATAAATGCCAAACGCTTCCTTGTTTGATTCTCTTATTAAGCACTTGCATTGCTGTGACATGTTTACATTGGTGCCCACAGACTCAGAAAATCAGCATAATGGGCCAAAATATGCAGGGGTTTGAGGGTTGCTTACGGATATATATTTTTACCTGTCTGTTGGAAAGTAGTAAGTCTGCATACTCTATTATGAAAGATGCATTGGTGGGGAGGGGGGGAAGCGGGGTGAGGGGTAATTCACCACATCTTTGCAACCTTTGTAACGCAACTCAAGACATAAATATATCCATACTAAACCTCCTGTCTGCAATTTGGTCTGCAACTATTCCATTGACTGCATTCTCGTTATATTCCTCCATGATTTGACTCGTTAAGTAGCCTGGTCAGTTGCATCTCTGATAGTATACTTATCTGAGACATAATGAGTACTGTGTTTCTCCTCCAAGATGAATACCAAAGCCAGTGGAAAAGACATGGTTGGGGAACACCCATTGTTGTTAAAAACGTAGTTGCCAACTCCAGCACAAAATGAGCAGTCTGCATTGAGGGGACGATGGAATATAAACACAATAATAAATCGTGAAAACATATCCGCATTGAAGCATTGCACAAGGTGCTGATGTTTTGAGCTTAAACTTTGTTGGAGCAAAAGTTGCTTTACCAAAGGACCAAAGGATAAAACCCCAAACATCAGGACTTTGTGATTCTTCGTGGCAGATAACTTACAGCCATTGTTGTTATTTGCTGTCTAAATGTTCTTTCTCCTTGTTGTTCACTCCTTTTCTCTTCTTCAACATAATTAACAAATCAGGATGCCGTGGGTGTGTTGAAGTCTGGCACAACTACAACCGCTCGCTCCTTTCTTCATGGTCCACTCGTTTCCCATTTTCCATCTCAATCCTAAATAGACTGTCTCCTGACCTCTCACTCCAGTTTGATTTTTCTGTTTTGCAGCGATTTTTACCGATTAGTAGTTTCATCGCTGTCCTCCAATTAGTGTTGCATTCAAGCCTTAATGTAATGCACGAGGATTCAAACAATCTGTCACCATTCCGATCAAAATTCCACCAACCAGATCTCTGTGAAGATGCTTATTTCCATCTCCACCTAAAAGCTAATTTACCATTCTTCTTTTCAAGTGTTTTTTTTCCAACAACGTGAAGATTTGCAAGTCTGCAAGTCTCTGGCAATTTTCGTGTCAATTGATCCAGCCTGCAATATATATATATATATATATATATATATATATATATATATATATATATATATATATATATATATATATATATATATATATATATATATATAGTTATACGTTCAACTCTTATCTGTTGGAATCGGGATGAGAGCTCGTTACGCTCCGCACATTTTGATTTATAAATCCGCCCGATTATCGAGTCAGACATGATCCATGGCTAATGCTCTCCTTTGAGGTCAGGAGCAACAATTACTCTATATATCTTGTCTATATATATCTATATATATATACAGTATATACATACATATGTATATATATATATACACAGGGTGTTTCAAAAAGATGGACCCGATTTGAAATCGCTATATCTCTGCAACCACGAACCGCCCATAAATGAACCTCTTACCACTTGAAAGGGCGGGGCGGGGCATAGCGTTTAAAATTACCACCACTAGATGGCTCTCTCAGCGCACCAACAGCCTCCAACCTCAGTCGTTCGCAAGATGGCGACCCCGCAACACAAGGCGTTTTGCGTTCTGCATTTCAGCAAGACTTAATCCGTAATTGCGGTGCAGCGTGCGTTTCAACGACGTTTTGGCATTGATCCGCCAATGCCAAAGAGCATTCATCGTTGGTACCGACAATTTGAGGAAACAGGCTGTTGATGTAAGGGGAAGAGCCCAGGGCGACCACGCACTTCAGAGGAAAACGTGAGAAGAATTCAAGAGAGTTTTCTGCGTAGACCGCGCAAGTCCACTCGTCGTGCCAGCCGAGAACTTGCGATCCCTCATACGACTGTCTGGCATGTGTTAAGGCGACGTTTAATCCTGAGGCCATACCGGTTGCAACTGGTACAGGCTCTTCGTACAGGTGACAAAGGAAAGCGTGTACAATTTAGTGATGCGATGTTACAGAACATGGAAGACGACTGCTTCTTACCGCGTTTGATTTTTAGTGATGAAGCAACGTTTCATCTAAGCGGTAAAGTTAACCATCACAATGTGCGCATATGGGGACTAGAGAATCCACACGACACTGCAGAGCAGGAGCGTGATTCCCCGAAAGTGAACGTGTTTTGTGCCGTTTCACAAATAAAGGTTTATGGCCCTTTCTTTTTCGAGGGAAAAACAGTTACGGGGCAAACCTATCTCAAAATGCTGCAGAACTGGCTCTTTCCACAACTTAATGAAGATTCCGATGACTTCATTTTTCAGCAAGATGGAGCACTGCCACATTGGCACCTGCAGGTTCCATTTTTTTTGAAATGACACGCTGCCTCAACGTTGGATACGTCGCACGAGACCCCAAGACTTGGCACGACACTCTTGCCCCCCAAGATCCCCAGATATTACACCCTGCGACTTTTTCTTGTGGGGATACGTCAAAGACCGTGTTTTTGTGCCACCATAAGCAACTAATCTGGATGACCTCAAAAACAGAATCACGGCAGCGGTGATTTCAGTGAAAGAAGACACTCTGAGAGACGTTTGGGACGAATTCAACTATCGTCTCGATGTTGTCCTTGCAGTAGATGGAGGGCACATAGAGCATTTATAAAATGGTTAGTAAAACTTGATAACTCATTAAACCGTTTGTAACTTTTTGTGTAATTGTAACATGTTGCCATCGTGAAATATACTGCTTTGAAATTGGGTCCATCTGTTTGAAACACCCTGTATATATATACATATACTCTTCGACTCTTCGATAACAGCTTCTTCATTTACTGCTGTTATATCTGGGAGAGTGGTGTATATAGAGGCTTATGGCTCTGAAAATGCCATAAAACTAAAATGGAAGAAGAAAAAGACAAAGAAGATCCCTCCTTCTCCATATTCAGCAAAGCGATGGGTGGAATTTGTGAATGATGAATGGTATTATGAGAGAGACCTGCGATGCAGCTCCACGGTGCTCACACATGTCGGATTAACAATGATGCGTGAGGAGCAAATGTTGGAGGCCCTGCATCTTGGAAAAGTTAACATTGGAACGTTAACTCCCCCACCCCATCCTCCTGGGGTATGTTCCATTACCAATCAGCTTGCTATCGCTTTCCCAGCCAGTGGTTCCTTATCAACAGTTTCGTTGTAGTGCTAGCTTTAGTGCTTAAGCCACTTTTTTTTATTTTTTTTGTATACTGAATCGAGGCTCGTGAAAGAGCTAACATTTACTTCACAAACAAATCAACCAGACAAACAAAATATATAAAAAGAGGGAGCGGAAGATAAGATGGGGAGAGAAGGGGAAGCACACAAACACAACATTTGAGAGCAGGGAGATGTGTGGGAGGGAGAGGGCTTGGGGGGGGGGGGGGAGGCATGGGAAGGGTGGGGGGGGAGCCCCAGTTCGAACCAGTTCATTCCCGGTGCGGCCGGGCCGATATTCGGCCCGGACGTGGCTGAAGCCATTGATTCCGCCGTAGCCTGCTAACGCGTAGGCTCGCGCGTCCCCGGTCCGCCTGGGCTCCGCGGGTGTCCTACCGTGCCCACGTCGCCATGCTCGCTGAATAAGCGAGCCAGGCGTGGTGCCCGGGGACGGACTTTCGCTGTCTAAACATGGTAGCGCTAGGCCAGTGGGACCGCCGGGACCCACGTGCACTCGCAAGTTGTTCTGCGCGTGGGCGGCAGTATCAGACTGGGGCGCCCAAACGCTCCCCGGCTAAAGTTCATCCTGAAAGCGCCCACATTGTGCGGACAAACCAAGTCAAGGGCCACGTGGTCAGGAGAACCTTGTCCCTTCCGGTCACACTGTGCCTATCGGCCGGCCTCGAAGACCGAAATTGTGACGGTGTCACCCGAAAAATCTATAGGGAGGCCCCATCACCCTCCCCCATCACCCTCCCATCACCCTGCCATCACCCTCCCATCACCCTGCCATCACCCTCCCATCACCCTGCCATCACCCTCCCATCACCCTGCCATCACCCTCCCATCACCCTGCCATCACCCTCCCACCACCCTGCCATCACCCTCCCACCACCCTCCCATCACCCTGCCATCACCCTCCCATCACCCTTTATTGGACCATTTGACTTCTGTAGGGTTGGTTTTCTAAGGTTTATATCAAAATATCAAATAAATCTTTTAAGGTGAAAGCGCGATGATGTCACCACGTCACGCGGCACGAATGCGCGCCTGTGTCGTTGGAGGTATTGACTTATTTAGGGTTGGTTTTCTAAGGCTGTAGGCCGCACCTCATTTTGTCAAATAAAGTGGTATTCGGGTGGTTCCGGTATTTGGGACCGCAGGGACGGAAAGTGCAGGTACGGGGTGCTTGGCACTCCCCAGCCAGCCCGCTCTGAAGGTTCGGATCGGGACACTGGGATTCATTCCGGTCGCCCGGTCGGCCCGGAGGTGGGGGTGCGGGGCCTGTCACGGAACATCAAAACAAACTCCTCCCTCCCATCCCATCACCCTCCCATCACCCTCCCATCACCCTGCCCCATCACCTTGCCCCATCACCCTCCCCCATCACCCTCCCCCATCACCCTCCCCCATCACCCTCCCCCATCACCCTGCCATCACCCTCCCATCACCCTCCCATCACCCTGCCATCACCCTCCCATCACCCTGCCATCACCCTCCCATCACCCTGCCCCATCACCCTGCCCCATCACCCTCCCCCATCACCCTCCCATCACCCTCCCATCACCCTGCCATCACCCTCCCATCACCCTGCCATCACCCTCCCACCACCCTCTCGTTGGAGGTATTGACTTATATAGGGTTGGTTTTCTAAGGCTGTAGGCCGCACCTCATTTTGTCGAATAAAGTGGTATGCGGGTGGTTCCGGTATTTGGGACCGCAGGGACGGAAAGTGCAGCCGGCCCGCTCTGAAGGCTCGGATCGGGACACCGGGATTCATTCCGGTCGCCCGGTCGGCCCGGAGGTGGGGGTGCGGGACCTGTCACAGAACGTCAAAACAAACGGCCTGCCGGGGCCGCCCAAAAGTCGGGCGTGAGGGGCGCGTCCACTAATGGAACGCCTCTCGCTTCCCAGATCGAGGGCCACGTGGTCAGGAGAACCTCGTCCCTTCTGGTTGTCCTGCCGTCCCGCCGTGGGCGCTGGCAGGGTGTACTTCAAACTAAGCTTAAGTGTCAAGTGTTAAGTTCCTCCTTGCCCTCACAAGGGAAAGGCTAGGGTCAAGCTCTTCCAAATTTCCAAACACTAGGAATCGGACATCTCAAATTAATTAATTAATTTGTTAACACATCTCAGTCGCCCGCGACCTCTCTAGCGCGGGCGTCGAACCAGTTCATTCCCGGTGCGGCCGGGCCGAATATCGGGCCGGATGTGGCTGAAGCCATTGATTCCGCCGTAGCCCGCTAACGCGTAGGCTCGCGCGTCCCCGGTCCGCCTGGGCTCCGCGGGTGTCCTACCGTGCCCACGTCGCCATGCTCGCTGAATAAGCGAGCCAGGCGTGGTGCCCGGGGACGGACTTTCGCTGTCTAAACATGGTAGCGCTAGGCCAGTGGGACCGCCGGGACCCACGTGCACTCACAAGTTGTTCTGCGCGTGGGCGGCAGTATCAGACTGGGGCGCCCAAACGCTCCCCGGCTAAAGTTCATCCTGAAAGCGCCCACATTGTGCGGACAAACCAAGTCAAGGGCCACGTGGTCAGGAGAACCTCGTCCCTTCCGGTCACACTGTGCCTATCGGCCGGCCTCAAAGACCGAAATTGTGACGGTGCACCCGGTGTCACTTGGTGAGCACTTTTCAAGTTTATTGGTAATGGAACACACCCCAGCTCCCTTCTGCACTGCCGCCTCCTTCTCCTGCTCCTTCCTCCAGATCTCCTGCCCCACACACATCCCTCCTCATGACCCCTACTCACACCCCCTACTGCTCCCCACTCACTCCTCCTCCTGCTACCACTCCCCCCTCCTCCCCTCTGCCTCTCCTTCTGCTCCCTGCTCACCCCTCCTCCTGATCCCCACTCACCCCTCCTCCTGATTCCCACTCACTCCTCCTCCTGCTGCTGCTGCCCACTCACTCCCCCCCCCCCCCCCACTCTGCTGCTTCCTGCTCAAACCTCCTGCTGCTCCCCTCTCCCTCTCCTCCTGCTCCCTGCTCAACCCCTCCTCCTGCTCCCCACTCATCTTTGCTCTGGATCTCTACTCGCCCCTCATGAGCCCTGCTCACCTGTCCCGCCCCCACTCACTTCTCCTCCTGCTCTCCACTCACCCCTCCTCCTGCTCCCCGATTACTGCTCCTCCTGGTCCCCACTCACCCCTCCTCCTGCTCCCCGATTACTGCTCCTCATGGTCCCCACTCACCCCTCCTCCTGCTCCCCCCTCACCATCCTCCTACTCCCTCCTCACCATCCTCCTGCTCTCTACCCTCCTCTCTCCCCCTCCCCATCCTCCTGCTCTCCCTCCTCCCCATCCTCCTGCTCTCTCCCCTCCCCATCCTCCTGCTCTCCCTTCCCCATCCTCCTGCTCTCCCCCCTCCCCATCCTCCTGCTCTCCCCCTCCCCCATCATCTTGCTCTCCACCCTCCCCATCCTCCTGCTCTCCCTCCTCCCCATCCTCCTGCTCCATCCCCTCCCCACCCTCCTGATTCACCTTGCCCGTCCTTCTGCTTCCCCTTCCCGTCTCCCTGCTTCCCCTTCGCGTCCTCCTGCTCCACCCTCCCCGTTCTCTTGTTCCCTCGATGGCTCGGGAACAAAGTAAGGAAGAGACGTGTTGAGTGGAAAAGTAATGTCATGAAGCTGGACATTGCGGACGAGATATTTCATTTCATCGATTATTTTGCAGGTACATCAATACATACATTGCGCCGCTGCAGGATTGCTAAAAAGTGAACCAAATCGCTGTTGCGTAGCTCTCCTAGGCACCAGCATACCAGATTAGGAGGATCTGCATTCGGTTTACTGAGTGAACACGTTTGATTCAGAAGCTGACAATAATCACAGCTTCGCACTGATTTGGAGTATCTCTGAATGCTGTGGTAAAGTCCGATTCCATCCCCAGGTGTCAGGTGAGAACAATGAATGAACAGCAAGATGAAGGATGCATCAGGAAGAAGTACAGCAAGCTGATCTTGTTCTCTCATGAGTAAAAAAATAAAAGGTATCATCAATAGTTTATGGTGGTTCACAATCAAGTTGCTATGATGCCTGGACTACTCGTGCAAATATACTCACTTGTAATCACGTTGTTTTTCTGTGTTCTGTTCGATGTGATTGTCCCTTTAACTGCACTTTTGCCTGGTCCCAAGTCCAAGCATCTTGATGCTGGATGAATCCCCATTAAGTCTCACAATTATGGAGCAAATAACTCAAGAGTCGACAATGTTCCATGAAAACAATCTTTGAGAGCAATCACTTTCTACTCTTGCTGAAGTTTATTTACAAAGTGATCGGCATGCCAATATGACCGCCAGAGCTCTTCCGTTGGCTTCAATTCCCGAGCCTCATTGGTCGTCTAGGTTTATTATAAGATAGCGAATTGGTAAGGCGAAGTGAACGACAAGGTATTGCATATGCAGCTCAGTCACATGCACTACCCGCCATACAGTACAGTGTTAATTCATGAGGGGGGCGGGGGCGGGGGGGGGAGAGAGCATGTGTTGTTGGTTGTTATCTCCATTCGCTGGTTTCAGAATGTGGAGTGGAGTCCTTAAAAGGCACAAGACAGAATTCCTGGAGTTTGCAAAAAGGCACATGAAAGACTCTAAGAGCATGAGGCAAAATATGATGTGGTCTGCAAAGACAAAGGTTGAACTCTTTGTCCTGAATGCAAAGTGCCATGTCTGGTGGATACCGAGCACAGCTCATCACACACTAACACCATCTCTATCATGAAGCATGGTGGCGGCAGCATCAAGCTATGGGGTAAAGCTACTTTCAGGCCACCCTGTATACTGTCTGCTGACCTCTTAACTCAAGCTTCATTGATGTGGTATTTGTCTTGGGTAGTAGCAAAACGATTCAATATCTCAGGTCCCCAAATGATCTATTCTCACATTACTACTACTACTACTGCTACTACTACTACTACTACTACTACTACTACTACTACTACTACTACTACCACCACTACTGCTACTACTACTACTACTACTACTACTACTACTACTACTTCTACTACCACCACTACTGCTACTACTACTACCACCACTACTGCTACTACTACTACTACTACTACTACTACTACTACTACTACTACTACTACTACTACTACCACTACTGCTACTACTACTACTACTACTACTACTACTACTACTACTACTACTGCTCCTGCTACTCAATTTCCACTCATGCCTATAAACCTCTCTTCAGGTAAAGCGTATAGAAGGTCCTATTTATCCTGGATATTTCTTGTACAGCAGGGCCTGAAGGCATCAGTGCTGCCCTCATGAAGACATTCCTAGCCATGTCATGTTGGTTTCTCCACTATTTCTGCTCTTAAGCATAACCATCACTTTCAGTCAAACACAGATTACATTCAAACAAAAGGCAGTGGGATTAAAACTATGGATTAAAAAGACGAAACCAAGACTGATCCTCTCAACTACAAACCGGTCAGCCTTTTTCCACATTGTAAGCAAGGTAATGGAGTTCATAAGCACAGCAGATTTGAAATCCTTTAATTTTCTAAATTTCTCAACGTTATAGCACCAATTTCACTTCCTCCTTGTCACTCAACACTGCATGGATAAGCTTCTTCTGCTAATACAGTAAGTGATAGATGTGCTAATCCTCAAGCAAGGGGTTAGGGAAATCTTTTTGGGAAATATTGTTCATTATTGATGCTGTCTGGAAATCAATCTTGTTTGCTATAAGCCTTCTGTCTGACATAATGGGCTCACTCTTCAAATGCTTAGCAAATTACTTGCACCTGCCACAACAGTATACCTCTTTTGCTGGAACCCTATCCCCACTGGCTTCCCCTTTATATTCTAATTAGGCTCAAAGAATTGCATGAACAAGTATCATGTGCAGGACAAGGATATTATAGACCATGGGCTAGATACCTAAACCACCTCTTTCTCCCCCTCGGGATTTCCAGAGACCAGTTTTTTTAGACACCATATTATATATCCTTTCACTATCTGCTTGTCTGCAAAATATATTGATTGATTTAAAAAATACTTGATATGAAATACGCACTACATTGCACATTTTACACCAAAAATACTGAAGGAAAAGTGAAAGTGGGTGATGAATTTGACCACCAGATATCTATATCTATATATATAAAAAAGAAAGTTTTTGTTTGTTTGTTTGTCTGCACGCGCTAATCTTCTGAACGGTGAAAGCTAGGAGGAAACCTCTAAAACAAAGAATGTCGGGATGGGCCCTGGGAAGGTTATAGGGGAGGTGGCGAGGCCGATCGAGGCTGCCTCGGCCAGGCTGGGCCCATTTCGCAATTAAAAGCTGAGCTAAATTATAGTAGTCAATCTTCTACGGCCGCGAGTAAAAGCTGAATTATAGTAGTAAATTCATTCAAAAAGAACGCAGGCAACGCCGAGTGCTTTCGGCTAGTATATATATATAAAATAAAGTTTTTGTTTGTTTGTTTGTTTGTCTGCATGCGCTAATCTCCTGAACGGTGAAAGATAGGAGGAAACCTCTGAAACAAAAAATGGCGGGACGGGCCCCGTGAAGGTTATAGGCTAGGTGGCAAGGCCGGTCGAGGCCGCCTCAGCCGGGCCGAGCCCATTTCGCAAGTAAAAGCTGAGCTGAATTATAGTAGTCAATCTTCTACGGCCATGAGTAAAAGCTGAATTATAGTAGTAAATGAACGAAATGCGGCCGGGTAGTCAAACTATGCTGCTTTGCAAGGCCGCGTTTTATTCCTTTTTTTAGTACCGAAGATTAAATTCATTCAAAAAGAACCCGGGCAATGCCAGGTGCATTCAGCTAGTATTTTATAAAAGTATAAGCACAATGAATGATATTCATTTTAAACTACATGTTCAGTATGCCCAAAATAACAAACAGCATCAAAATCTAATATTCAGTCAGATATCTAATATATTCCCAAAATTTACTATCAATTTGAAATTGCAGCCAGTACTTTTATATATTCCTCCTTCAAAATGTTGTTCAGTACGGCAATAGAGTGAATGGCACTTGAATGAATGTAACTTTATCATTTCTTCAATTTTTTTTGCAAATACTGCAAAAGTTCTGCAAAATATGTGTACATAGCACTTTACACCAATGTGCATGCTTTCAACTCCCAATCAAAGCAAGGACTGTCTTTAGAGATAGAGAAGTCATTCTAATACAATGTCATAATTAACTGAGATACATAAATGGCATACATATAATATTATACGGTGGCTGTGATATTTTAACATGACATTTATAAAGGCATTTATTACATTATTGGCATATAAAGTAGCATGCTTCAATTACACAACCACACTGGATGCATGAAAGCCATAGCCAAAAGGACGGTCATTCAATGAGAATATGGAAATATGGCTGCTATGTACTAAATAATGTGCCTTAGGTTGACATAATACTTATAAATTAATACAATACACCAATGTATTGAGTTCAGGTAAAAATGCCTCCAGAAAAATGTATATGCAGATATGAAATATATTGCACGTGGCTTGAAAAAAAATGTAATGCAAAAAAATGTTAATTTAAGGGACTTTGAGCAACAGAAAAAGAGAAACTCTCGTTTAGATCAAAATAATAAGTCAAAGAAACCTAGCAAACAACAACGTTTTTATCACAAGTTTAACGTTTTTATAACACAACAATGTAAAATTGTTTTCTGGGAACACAGCAAAATGTTGAGTAAGAAGGTTTACTTCTTTAAACCACCACAACAACAATGTTCCGCAAGAGGTTTACTTTTTCAAACCAACATACCAACAATGTTCAGGAAGAAGTTTTACTTATTTCAATGTTCAGGAAGAAGGTTTACTTATTTAAATGCTCAGGAAGAAGGTTTACTTATTTCAATGTTCAGGAAGAAGTTTTACTTATTTCAATGTCCAGGAAGAAGGTTTACTTATTTCAATGTTCAGGAAGAAGTTTTACTTATTTCAATGTTCAGGAAGAAGGTTTACTTATTTAAATGCTCAGGAAGAAGGTTTACTTATTTCAATGTTCAGGAAGAAGTTTTACTTATTTCAATGTTCAGGAAGAAGTTTTACTTATTTCAATGTTCAGGAAGAAGGTTTACTTATTTCAATGTTCAGGAAGAAGTTTTACTTATTTCAATGTTCAGGAAGAAGTTTTACTTATTTCAATGTTCAGGAAGAAGTTTTACTTATTTCAATGTTCAGGAAGAAGTTTTACTTATTTCAATGTTCAGGAAGAAGGTTTACTTATTTAAATGCTCAGGAAGAAGTTTTACTTATTTCAATGTTCAGGAAGAAGTTTTACTTATTTCAATGTTCAGGAAGAAGTTTTACTTATTTCAATGTTCAGGAAGAAGGTTTACTTATTTCAATGTTCAGGAAGAAGTTTTACTTATTTCAATGTTCAGGAAGAAGGTTTACTTATTTCAATGTTCAGGAAGAAGGTTTACTTATTTCAATGTTCAGGAAGAAGTTTTACTTATTTCAATGTTCAGGAAGAAGTTTTACTTATTTCAATGTTCAGGAAGAATTTTTACTTATTTCAATGTTCAGGAAGAAGGTTTACTTATTTAAATGCTCAAGAAGAAGGTTTACTTATTTCAATGTTCAGGAAGAAGTTTTACTTATTTCAATGTTCAGGAAGAAGTTTTACTTATTTAAATGTTCAGGAAGAAGGTTTACTTATTTCAATGTTCAGGAAGAAGGTTTACTTATTTCAATGTTCAGGAAGAAGTTTTACTTATTTCAATGTTCAGGAAGAAGTTTTACTTATTTCAATGTTCAGGAAGAAGTTTTACTTATTTCAATGTTCAGGAAGAAGGTTTACTTATTTAAATGCTCAGGAAGAAGGTTTACTTATTTCACTGTTCAGGAAGAAGGTTTACTTTTTTAAATGTTCAGGAAGAAGGTTTTTTTATTTCAATGTTCAGGAAGAAAGTTAGTTATTTAAATGCTCAGGAAGAAGGTTTACTTATTTCAATGTTCAGGAAGAAGTTTTACTTATTTCAATGTTCAGGAAGAAGGTTTACTTATTTAAATGCTCAGGAAGAAGGTTTACTTATTTCACTGTTCAGGAAGAAGGTTTACTTATTTCAATGTTCAGGAAGAAGTTTTACTTATTTCAATGTTCAGGAAGAAGGTTTACTTATTTAAATGCTCAGGAAGAAGGTTTACTTATTTCAATAGTCTGGAGGCATATCCCCAAAAGTGGCCTAGAAAAGGTGGTAGGGGTACACTCATGTTACAAGCTGGCAACAATGTTTTTCTGAAAGCCCAGACCTCTAGGAACCCAAAAAGTCTTGTTGCCAGCTTGGGAAATGGTTTGGACCAGATTTGTGGCCATTTTTCAAAATGGCCGCCTACATTTTTGGTGTTTTCTAATATTTGAGCTCTAGAACTTATATCTGGCTGTCTTAAAGGTCTCTAGGGTTATGACCTTATAACATATAGTCATACAACAATCCTCACCCAAATTGGGGTGCATGGCATATCTATAAGTGGTTTTATTGAAGCAAAAAGGCAAAAATATGCCTGAAAAACGCCTTCATTTTGATTTTTCCAAATCACTAAATTGCATACTGTGAAGTTGTTCTTTGGTCAATTTCTTTCAAAATAGTTTTAAAATTTGCCCAGATCCCTCCTCTTCATTAGCAAATCTTCAGGAATATACCCAAGTTCTCAGAAAATATGTTTTATGCATGATCAGCTACCCCTACCCCCTAAATCACAAAACGTGCCAATTTTCAATATTTCCAGATTCCAACCAATATCATTGTTGTATGACTTTTTCTCATCATGATAGGTCCAAATTAACTTACTCTATGTGATTAGGTGTTAATAAAAATTGAATTTCACACTTTAGTGAAAATCCAAGATGGCTGCCAAATGGCCATAGAATATTTGGTGGCGCGAGACCATAAGACTGCAATTTCATTCAGAGGCACTTCTAAAATGTTCCATTTATACTAAATATATGAGGCACTACTATTCTATAGGTCACATGTATGTGAAAGAGTCTTGATGAGTTGAAGATGTATTATTTTAGAGGGGGACTTTATGTAAAATTTATGTTTTATAACATTTGAATTTCAGGAAAGTAGTGTGGATTTGGAAGTGCCTTGTTTGCGGAGTATATTAGTTCCAACATAGCTGACAAACAAGGCACTTACATAAATGAAGACATAGAAGATTGTAAAATATAAGCTATATTATTTAATGTAAAACAAAAATAAACATACATAACTTGTATACATAATGCAAACATTATTATGTTACACTGATCCAAACAATACAAACGTCAATGCAATGCTTGCACCTTTAAACTAAACAAATATTTGGCACTGAATTAACAAAGTCATACCCAACAAGCTAATCTGGCTATTCATACATAAGTGACAGAATGTGGGATACAGTCATATCATAGACTAGTAATACATTGGTGGAACAGAGCTGAAGCAAGACTAGTTACATTACGTCAAATACAGCCAGCATAGTAACAATATGACATTATGGAATATACTCAAGTTTCCATGCATGTCGTCTAATCACTATCAGAGTCATTGAGGGGGTTCCTGCATAAGTCTGCACATTTGCATGCCAATGTGCACCGCAATCCATTTTTCCTACAGTTGCACCTGCCAGTTAGACATGGACGGGCCTTTGAGGTACATGCACACGTCGCAATTTTGACACATTCTGCTGTGAGCCCTTCCTTGGTCATGAGACGGGGCATCAGCTGGTTGTCCTCAAGGTACCAGCCGGATGTTGTTGGATTGGGGATTCCTGGATTTGGCACATTGGCATTTCGCCACACAAGGGCTTGATGATGTGCCCTTAAAATGTGCTGGTGCAATGCATCCTCTGTTGGTGGCATGTTCTCTGGCTTTTTACCAACTTTTCTGAATTGGGAACATCTCAGCGCCTGGATTTCCTTTGCGTCTCCTTTCGGGTTGTAAAGACGGCAGACAAACTCCTCAGCCTTTGCACAAATCTCTTCACTTGGAACATGTGCAACCCCTAGCTGGGAGAGTAGGTGAGGAACTTCACAAAATATTTTCCATGCTGCCTTCTTTGATATGCCTGCGAGTTGACTGGTGCTGTCACATCCTGTAATGGCATGGAAAGCTAGAAGACTGTCCCTGACATCATCAGTGCAATCAATTTTGTGGCCAGCAATGTAGCGCCTGTATTTAGAGGTCCCTGATTTCATCCATACCTCTTCTGGCATTTGGGGCTGGAAGGCCATCAAAAGCAATAATACATCGGTATCACTACTGGTGATGACGATCCTCTCATATCCTCTAGCCTTTGCTTCCAGAGCATGAAGAATCATACGCGTGTCTGCCTCCTCTTGTGATGAACAGAGATGCTCCATGTTCCTGCCTGTGGAAGAGGCAGCCATGCCATTGTTTCCACCACTAACCACCAATTCCTGTGTGGCTTCATGTTCATGTTCAAGTAGTTCTTCCTTGAGAAGCTTTGTAAGAGCCACTTTGTTGTCATTGACATCCATGAAAGATTTCCATTGCTGTGGTAGCTTGAGATCTCTGTTGCTTATTTCACATCTAATGCCACGACCCTTTCCAACCCGCCTCTTTCTTGTTGCATCTTTGATTGAGTGCTTTTCATAGCAGTCAAAGACCACATCCACACGGTTACAGGGCTCCTTGAAGTTGTTTGACACTGCAGCTACGACCCTCTTGGCATAGTCTCCAAATGTCTTTGTGTCCTTTGGCTTTCCCAATGCCTGAACTAAGGCCATTCCATCAACAATTGTGCATGTTGGTGTGTTAGATGCTGGGGCATTTGCCTGAGACACACCATCTTTCTCTAGAAGAGGTAGCAACTGTGACTTGTTTGTTTGTCTGAGGGTCCCATCAGTATTGGCTAGAGCTAAAGGTACATGGCAAAGTTCTTGTGTGAGAAGTGAATCTATGTCAATATCTCTGCCTGCCTCCATGACAACAATCAGTCGTTGAAACAGATCGCGATCTGCTTTGACAATAGCAGTACCCTTTTTCTTCTTGTCCTTGGACACCTCAACAGCAAACATGGATGCAAATGTCTTCAACTTTTGTTTTGGGATGCTTGTGTGTAGGCTGGTCTTTTTCTCAATGAAACGCTCAGTCACAAAGGTACGGGCCACTTGATGTCCAACCTTCTCCGCACATAGCAGTGGGAAGACTAGAAGTGAATCCTGTTGATTCATGGACTGTACAAAATCTGCCCTATCTCCTAATACCCTTTTGACTTTGTTCTTGAATGCTTTGTAACTCTGTCGGTCACATTGCTCCACACAGACACTGAAGTCTCTTCTCATCATGTAACAGTATTGGTGCCAGATGGTTTTCATGGTATAGATGTCTCCTCCAGACAGCCCAGCATCCACCTCCTTGATCATTTTGTTGAAACAAACATCTGGTGGATATTCTGGGCCTTCTTCTACCACAGTTGACTCAGACTTCCTCCTGAAGGTTACATAACAAGGAAGGTGGTACTTCCCTTCAGCAGCTATTAGGTCACTTATTCCTGCCAACTGGCATCTCATAATCTTGTTCTTTTGAGCATCATTTAGTATTCTGTCTGAGGTCTCTAAAGTGGCTACATTCCTCAATTGCTTTCCTGCCTTATCCTCCTGACAGAAAATACATTTGTCCCAGGACACTGAAGCAACTGATGCTCTAGAAGAGGGGCGAATGCATGTAGATGGTTGGTCACACGAGTCCTTTGCTTCCTTTTCATGCCGATTTTTCAGTCTCTCAATATGGTTGGCATGTGTAAACTTTGAATAACAGCCCCTGTGCCATACTATGTGTTCTTTTTCATCATCAAGGTCAATACTCTGTATTCTGTCAAGTGTTGAGATGTACTCATGGTCATGGTATTTCTGTCTCGTAATCACACAGTCTTTAAAGCGTTCGAGACCAACATCTGTGGGCTTGGTTGTCTTTTCATTTTTTCTGTTGCCTTGGCAAATGAAGCATGTGCTCCAGTCGATGTCCAGTGCAACTGATTCTCTCTTCCGTCTCCCGCCTATCACAGCTACAGGTTCCATCTTCATTCATATCTGGAAAGAGACAAAGACTATGTCTACCACAACACTGAAAGCTATTTACAGCACATGCAACAAGCAATATGTTATAGTACATTGTTAACACAACAATTATGTTAAAATGATGATTCGGGCAGGACCTGAGGAAGGATACAAAGGAAAGCATCATTATTGCAATATATTATGTCTCAAAAATGTGTTGGTATCAAATGGTAGACTGCATTACCTTAACTTAACGTCATAATGTGAAATATTATATTTTATTGGCCATTTGGCAGCCATCTTGGATTTTCACTAAAGTGTGAAATTCAATTTTTATTAACACCTAATCACATAGAGTAAGTTAATTTGGACCTATCATGATGAGAAAAAGTCATACAACAATGATATTGGTTGGAATCTGGAAATATTGAAAATTGGCACGTTTTGTGATTTAGGGGGTAGGGGTAGCTGATCATGCATAAAACATATTTTCTGAGAACTTGGGTATATTCCTGAAGATTTGCTAATGAAGAGGAGGGATCTGGGCAAATTTTAAAACTATTTTGAAAGAAATTGACCAAAGAACAACTTCACAGTATGCAATTTAGTGATTTGGAAAAATCAAAATGAAGGCGTTTTTCAGGCATATTTTTGCCTTTTTGCTTCAATAAAACCACTTATAGATATGCCATGCACCCCAATTTGGGTGAGGATTGTTGTATGACTATATGTTATAAGGTCATAACCCTAGAGACCTTTAAGACAGCCAGATATAAGTTCTAGAGCTCAAATATTAGAAAACACCAAAAATGTAGGTGGCCATTTTGAAAAATGGCCACAAATCTGGTCCAAACCATTTCCCAAGCTGGCAACAAGACTTTTTGGGTTCCTAGAGGTCTGGGCTTTCAGAAAAACATTGTTGCCAGCTTGTAACATGAGTGTACCCCTACTGTCACATTTCCTGGAAGTGCCTCCAGACTACAATGTTCAGGAAGAAGTTTTACTTATTTAAATGCTCAGGAAGAAGGTTTACTTATTTCAATGTTCAGGAAGAAGTTTTACTTATTTCAATGTTCAGGAAGAAGGTTTACTTATTTCAATGTTCAGGAAGAAGGTTTACTTATTTAAATGTTCAGGAAGAAGGTTTACTTATTTCAATGTTCAGGAAGAAGTTTTACTTATTTCAATGTTCAGGAAGAAGTTTTACTTATTTCAATGTTCAGGAAGAAGGTTTACTTATTTCAATGTTCAGGAAGAAGGTTTACTTATTTCAATGTTCAGGAAGAAGGTTTACTTATTTCAATGTTCAGGAAGAAGGTTTACTTATTTAAATGTTCAGGAAGAAGGTTTACTTATTTCAATGTTCAGGAAGAAGTTTTACTTATTTCAATGTTCAGGAAGAAGTTTTACTTATTTCAATGTTCAGGAAGAAGTTTTACTTATTTCAATGTTCAGGAAGAAGTTTTACTTATTTAAATGCTCAGGAAGAAGGTTTACTTATTTCAATGTTCAGGAAGAAGTTTTACTTATTTCAATGTTCAGGAAGAAGGTTTACTTATTTCAATGTTCAGGAAGAAGTTTTACTTATTTCACTGTTCAGGAAGAAGGTTTACTTATTTCAATGTTCAGGAAGAAGTTTTACTTATTTCAATGTTCAGGAAGAAGTTTTACTTATTTAAATGCTCAGGAAGAAGGTTTACTTATTTCAATGTTCAGGAAGAAGTTTTACTTATTTCAATGTTCAGGAAGAAGTTTTACTTATTTCAATGTTCAGGAAGAAGTTTTACTTATTTCAATGTTCAGGAAGAAGTTTTACTTATTTAAATGCTCAGGAAGAAGGTTTTTTTATTTCAATGTTCAGGAAGAAAGTTTAGTTATTTCAAAGTTCAGGAAGAAGGTTTGCTTACTTCATTGTTGAGGAAGAAGGTTTGCTTGTTTCAATGTTCAGGAATAAAGTTTACTACTTTAAACGAACACAACAACAATTTTCAGGAAGAACGTGTACTTCTTTAAACCATCTATTAATATAACTAAAACTAGAACGGGCACTCGGTAGAGCGCATACCTTCGCCGCAGCTACTGTTCTGTACTTGGCATGGGAGTGTAGGGAACAGAACAGTGAACAGTTTGGTGCTGATTTCATGCAAATCGGATAAGAATTGACCGAGTTATGACAAAAAACGCACATTTTGCAAGGTCGTGACCCCCCTGACATTTGACCCCCAACCGCTAACAAGGGTAATGTCTTCACTGGGTCATGTCGTATATCACAAGATCGGGCATTGAATTCTGAACATTTTGGCATTAGTTGCATGCCAATTGGATAAAAATTGACCGCGCTATGGTAAAAATACGATTTTGACCTTTTCGTGACCTTGACCTTGACCTTTGACCCGATTGCTCCCAAAATCTAATCAAATGTGTCCCGTATAATAACCAATCATCCCACCAAATTTCATGCAATTCGGTTGAATACTTTTTGAGTTATGCGAATAACATACACACACACACACACACAGACATACAAATAAATACACAGCGATCAAAACATAACCTTCCGCTTTTGCGAAGGTAATAAATAATCCTTTGATGGCTCTTTCGCTGCATACGTACACCTTTACATGTTTAAAACCCACACAATGCTGAACTTCTTGATGTGCAAAAAACATTGTAAGCCAGTAAACTCCAAGATTTCAGAGATACAGTAAATATTGTAAACAGGCTTACCTTGCCCTGGCTTATCAGGCTGAACTTTCAATCGAAAACATCAATCTAATCATCTGACTCAAATATGATATCTGTCAAGTTCACAAGTTCAGGGATTTCCTCATCCTTGCATGGGTTCTGCCCTGGTTCCTCCATTAGTACTTTCACAAGCTTTTGTGGCATGAGAGAACCCTCCATCCACTGTAACTTCAGTTTTCCATCTGCTATGTCCCAGCCATGTAGATCTGGTTGAGGAATGTTTGGGACTGCCTGATACCAGATAAGAGATTTTTTGCTCTCTTCGACATCAACTTCGAAAAGAGCGACATCAATTTGCTCTCTTCACATGCATCTTCAGGAATCTCTGCAGGGTGGAAGAAGGTTCATGTCTACTCTCTTGTAGCTTGACAACAGCATCCCTGGTTTGGCACTGAACCGGTTCATATATTTTTCATGCTGCAACGTGTTGATGTCATTTGTGTCTGAGCCTCTATAGAGGAAGCATGTGAAATGTTCCAGCCACTCAAATATGTAATTCTCAATTTTAGCTGATCTTTTAAATGCTAAGAAAATGTCGAGGAAGCTTTCATGTTGCCTGAGGGTCTTCAGAGGTGTTAGTTTTCCCTTCGTACAAAGGTGCTGTTGGTATTGTAGCCACTAAATGCATGCACTGCAGGAAGTGCCAAGCACATCTCCGTTATCACATCTATGAGAACACTTTCCACTTTGATGTCACCTCTTGTTTCCAACACAAGTGTCAAAATATTTTTGTTGGAGTTCCTGTGTGAAATAGAGTAAAAGTATGAAGCCATCTGTATCTGGTGATCTCAGAATTATTGGAGAATCATGTGGTGAACGCGTGGCAATGTGTAGACAATGAAGAATGATCTTTTTGCCTGCTTCTTCTTGTGTATAATTTAGATTTTCAACCTCCTCTGACATGGTTTATTGACCATTGGTACTTGGCAGACAGACGCACTTATTTTCACAGACAAAAACATAACCATCTTACCAAGAAGTGTTGGGGCATACTTGTCCTTCTTCCACTCATCTTGTAGGAAACTGGTGAATGCTGCTTGTTTTGATCATTTGACAGGTATATTTTCCAATCCCTTGAGACATTTGTCATGGTTCCTTCAATCAAATGTTTTTTTGAAAAACCCCTCTTGCTCTCTCTCAATACCCTTTATTGACAAATGGAGGTAGGAGTCTGTCACAAAGTCAACACGCTGTACATTAGGGAGCTGTTCACACACTCTCTGCAAGCTCTCCGAATGTGCTTGGTCGGACCACCTGTGCGTGCAGCAGAGCATTGCCATCAATGATGTAGCTTGTGGGGCCTTGAGTAGGTCTTTGTGTTGTGTGAATCACCTTCTAATAAATTCATCAACTTGGACTTGTCTGCCTTCACAGGGACTCCATCAGCCGTAGCCAGTGCCCAAGGTACCGGACCTTTTGGGAAACTCAGAACCCTCTCCATACTGATGTTATGTTCCAGGGCAAGAAGAACAAGCAGACCAAATACATCTCTTCGAGCTGGGGATTGCTTTGACTTCTTGGATTGTCCTGTGACCTTTGCTGATTTGACGATATTTGAGAATGTCTTGAGATTAAGCTGTACCACAAAACATGAGGGATGCCATCACAAGTCGTTGGTGTAAAATATTTCAGTTAAATACAGTCACGTGAGAAAGTAAGTACACCCCTATGTAAAGTTTTGACTTTTTCAACATATTTCAACATACAGCTATTTGATCTTCATTTCAACAATATTGATAGATAATTGTGATATAATATAACAAATATCATGAAACATTTACATTTTGTAGTCCATTGTATAATTTAAATACACATAAATGCAAATTTTGCATGTGGAAAAGGGAAGTAAACCCCCACGTTTATCACGACTTCAAATACCCAAAAATTAGAATCAGGTGCACCAGATCAGGTGAAAATGATTAGAACATCATCAGAGAGGATCTTGGAGGAACATGTCTTATTTAAACCTCAGACATTTAGTTTGGTTTGCTCTTTGTTGTTGAAGTGTGCGGCATCACCATGCCTAGATCAAAAGAGCTCTCTGAGACCTTCAGAAAGAAGGTTATAGATGCCTACGAGTCTGGGAAGGGATTTCAAAAGATCTCCAAACAATTTGAAATCAATCATTCGACTGTCCGGAAGATCATCGACAAGTGGAGAAGATTCCAAACAACTGCCAACTTGTTCAGGCCAGGCCGCCCCAGCAAGTTCAGCCCGAGAGCAGACCGCAAGATGCTGAAAGAAGTCTCTAAGAACCCCAGAATGTCATCACGGGACCTATAGGTAGCTCTTGCCACTGTTGATGTCAAAGTGCATGAGTCTACCATTAGAAAGAGGCTGCACAAATTTGATCTACATGGGAGGTGTGCCAGGAGAAAACCTTTGCTGTCCAGAAAGAACATCAGGGCAAGACTAAAGTTTGCCAATGAACAACTAGGCAAAGACCAGCACTTCTGGAACAATGTGCTATGGACAGATGAGTCAAAGGTAGAGCTATTTGGCCACAGTACCAGAAGACATGTTTGGCGAAAACCAAAGACAGCATTTGACCACAAGAACCAGATACCAACTGTAAAGCATGGTGGTGGAAATATTATGGTTTGGGGCAGCTTTGCTGCATCAGGGCCTGGGCAGCTCACCATCATAGAATCCACTATGAATTCTTCATTGTACCAGAGGGTGCTTGAGGATAATGTGAGGCCATCTGTCGGAAAGTTGAAGCTCAACCGAAGGTGGACCTTGCAACACGACAATGCCCCTAAACATATCAGTAAATCCACCAAAGAATGGCTGAAAATAAAGAAATGGAGGGTTCTAGAATGGCCAAGTCAAAGCCCGGATTTAAATCCCATCGAGATGTTGTGGGGGGATTTGAAACGAGCTGTGCATGCAAGAAACCCCTCAAACATTGCACATCTGAAAGAATTCTGCATGGAGGAGTGGGCAAAAATTTCTCCCATTCGATGTCAGAGACTGGTAGACAGTTATAAGAAACACCTACTTGAGGTTGTTTCTGCCAAAGTGGACAATACCACCTATTAGAGCCAAGGGTGTACTTACTTTTTCCACATGCGAAATTTGCATTTATGTTTATTTAAATTATACAATGGACTACAAAATGTAAATGTTTCATGATATTTGTTATATTAAATCACCTTTATCTATCAATGTTGTTGAAATGAAGATCAAATAGCTGTATGTTGAAATATGTTTAAAAAGTCAAAACTTTACATGGGGTGTACTTGCTTTTTCACGTGACTGTACATTTTTTTACAATTTAGGCATGTTCTTCTCCAGAAATATACCCGATTTTATTTAGAATTAATTATTTTTGTGACTTTAGAAAGCTCCTCATATGTAATCAAAGGGCAGAAATTGTTTTTTTGGGGTGGAGTAACTCAGCAATTACATAACTTCAATGGCGTAACATTGATAAAGTCAACAATTATTCCCCCAATCTTCTGTAAGTTGTGCAGATTACAAATCCTATCGACAATCTGCCCCTCCTGAAGTAGGTCAGGTACCCAAATTCAAAGAAGCCACACAGCCACATATTGTTTGCAAGCAACCTGATTTCAATAGCTCCATGGTCAGGATTTACCAAAATACTCATCTTGAAAAATCCTGAGTTCCAGGGGGAAAGAGGGCTGTGGGAGTTGGCCCAAGCGTATATTAGGGGACATCATTGTACCTATCAATGAATTACAAGGAAATTAGTGGACAATGAATACATTTAGCACAGATAAATATGCATTTGGTTTTTCAAGTGCTGTGTAAAGCTGTGACATCATGTCACATTTAATCAAAAAAAAAAAATCGTTAATTTCTACACTGCATTTTTGCCACCTGCCAAAATTGATTGCAATTCCATGTCTGTGTTGAACCTTTGAAGAAAGTTTTTCTTTCCCAATTATAATTTCAGTGATTGCTTTCACTGTGAATGTTTATTTGAATATTTAAAATATATATTTGTATGAGGTAAATGAGTCCTTTAAAAGTATCGTGTGCAATTCTCATGATTTTGAAGGAGATAAATATTGCAGATGCTGCAGCAGTAGAAGTGGTTATTAAAAGAGGATTTTTTTTTCCCATCAGAAAGCAGAAATAACAACCATGGAAGGTGAAGAAACACCATCATTGATAAATAAACGATGTATTCTGGATAACTGCATTCTTTTGATAGCACTTGGCTCGGAAGGAACCCCAACAGAAGTGTAAGTTTTAATCATCTTATCAACCATGAATAGGTAATATTGTCTTTATATTTACAGTGCCTTCAAAAAGTATTCACGACCCTTGACTTTTTCACATTTTGTTGTTACATCCTGAATTTAAAATGGATTAAATTGATAGTTTTTGTTACTGATCTACACATAATACCCTATAGTGACAAAGTGGACTTTCATTGAGAATTTTTTACAAATCAATTAAAGATGAAAAGCTGAAATGTCATGTGTCAATAAGTATTCAACCCCTTTATTATGACACTCCAAATTGAGCTTAGGTGCTTTCAATTTCCTTTGATCATCCTTGAGATGTGTCTACAACTACAAGGTAGTCCACCTCTGGCCTTTGAGTCCACCTATGGCCAATTCAATTCATTGGACATGATTTAGAAAGAAACACACCTTTCTATAATAAGGTCCTACAGTCGACAGTGCATGACAGAGCAGGCACTCTACCATTATGTCCAAGGAACAGTCCGGAGAACTCCGAAATAGAATTGTGAGGAGGCCTAGATCTGGGGAAGGATATAAAACTTCTCAAATCTTTGGGTCTTGAGTCTGGAAAGTTCATAAGAGCCTACTGAGCTCCATCATTAGGAAAAGCAAAGAATATAGAACTTCCCAGGCTCTTGCAAGAGCTGGCTCTCTGACCTAATTGAGTAACCAGGCAAGAAGGACCTTGATCAGGAAGGTGACCAAGATATATATATATATAAAAATATATTTTTTTAATAAACAGGAATTAAATTCCTTCGTGGGGCTAGTGTGAAAAATTAGGACTCAACCCGGGACTCGAACCAGGGACCTCCATCACTTACACGGTGACAACCCACTGCACTATTGAGCCAACGGAATCTCCTCAGAAGTTTTCCACACTTAACACTGTGAGCTTTATAATGGCCGATGTCTTACGTGCCTGCTAGGCAGACCCAGGATGTGAGCGTAAGTATATATGCATATGTACGTGTATGCAAGTATATGTAGAAGTGCAACAACAACAACAACAACATGCATTTTAAGGCCATGTTCCCTGCTAGAGCGGGGGTTAGCCGTGTGAGGAGGTGTTATTGGAGATTGGAGATTGTAGAATGTAGAAGTGCATTGGAGATTAACTCATCTACATCTACAAATATATATATACACTCACACCTTTTTCTGGTCTTTTGCTGTGAATAACCTTCAGGAGTACAGCACACAATACAGTAACGACGCACACAATACAGTAACAAGACGGAAGCCAAACAGTTCAATCTTGGTTTCATCAGACCACAGAATCTTGTTTCTCACAGTCTGAGAGTCCTTTAGGTGCTTTTTTGCAAGCTCCAAGAGGGCTTTCATGTGTCTTTCACTGAGGAGAGTCTTCTGTCTGGCCACTCTGCCATAAAGCCCAGATCGGTGGAGTGTTGCAGTGATGGTTGTTCTTCTGGAAGTTTCTCCCATCTCCACACAGGATCACTGGAGCTCAGCCAGAGTGACCATCGGGTTCTTGGTCACCTCTCTTACCAAGGCCCTTCTCCCCCGATTGCTAAGTTTGGCTGGGCGGCCAGCTCCAGGAAGAGTCCTGGTTGTTCCAAACTTCTTCCATTTAAGAATTATGGAGGCCACTGTGCTCGTGGGAACTTTCAATGCAGCAGAGATTTTTTTGTAGGCTTCCCCAAATCTGTGCCTCGACACAATCCTGTCTCTCAGCTCTGCAGGCATTTCCTTCGACCTCATGGCTTGGCTTTTGCTCTGATATGCATTGTCAGCTGTGAGACCTTATATAGACAGGTGTGTGCCTTTCCAAATCATGTCCTGTCAATTGAATTTACCACAGGTGGCCTCCAATCAAGGTGTAGAAACATCTTAAAGATGATCAAGAGAAATGGGAGGCACCTCAGCTAAATTTCAAGTGTCATAGCAAAGGGTATGAATACTTATGTCAATGTGATATTTCAGTTTTTTATTTTTAATAAATTTGCAAAACTTTCTAAAATCCTGTTTTCATTTTGTCATTATGGGGTATTGAGTGTAGATTTATCAGGGAAAAAAATGAATTTAAACGATTTCAGCATAAGGCTGCAACATAACAAAATGTGAAAAAAGTGAAGGGGTCTGAATACTTTCTGAATGCACTGTATATATATATATATATATACATATATATATATATACATATATATATATATATATATATATATATATATATATATATATATATATATATATATATACACATATACACATAAC
This sequence comes from Myxine glutinosa, assembly GCF_964187855.1. Lineage (NCBI taxonomy): Eukaryota > Metazoa > Chordata > Myxini > Myxiniformes > Myxinidae > Myxine > Myxine glutinosa. The sequence goes on along the minus strand of NC_136269.1, from coordinate 52,886,213 downwards.
CATGAATCGTGTCTATACATTACAATACATTCAAGATGACTTAGAACCACGGATGGACACATATACACATATATATATATATATATATATATATATATATATATATATATACACACACACATATATATATATATATATATATGTATATATATATATATATATATATATATATATATATATATATATATATATATATATATATATATACTGAAACGCAAAAGAAACTTCCCACCTTTGAAACCTTTAAATATCAACAATAACACTGCGTGTAGTAAATGTGTGAACTTATTTGTGGACAATAGTGTCCTCACTGTCAGACAAAACGGTCACGGATGGTCACTTGAACCATCAATGGTCACTTCATAGCACAGCTGTTGAACAGCCGTTTTGACTGTCAGTGATTAGCCAAGGGGTACGGGATGATTTTAATGAGCTGCACGTGATGTCTTGATATTGGCTTTAAAAAGGCCAGTGCAAAATGGGCATTTCAATCAACATGCCAGGATTGTCAAGGGATCAACGGCAGCGTGCCCTGGGCATGCTGCAAGGCGGACTGAGCTACCGTGAGGTGGCACGTCGCCTTGGCTGTTCACACCAGACGATATCGGCCCTGGTGGACAGAGACACCCTCCACAACTCTGCAGATGACTGACCTCGATCAGGGAGGCCAACAGTCACCACTGCAAGGCAGGACAGGCAGATGGTCCGAAGTCACCTGCGGGATCGATTCCGTCCAGCATCCCACACTGCGGCAGAAACTCCGTGGCATGCAAACCCACGGATCTCCAATGATACTGCACGAAGACGACTGCATGACTATGGTCTGACTGCCAGAAGACCATACAGAGGCCCCGTGATGACGGCTCCCCACCGCCGGAACCGACAGAGATGGTGCCAGCAGCATCAGCGGTGGTCCTTGGCGCAGTGGAACGAGGTCGCTTTCAGCGATGAGTCAAGGTTCTGTGTGGACAGTCCTGATGGGCGTGAGCATGTCTGGAGAAGAACTGGCAAGCGATATGCCGATTGTTGAGTGCGTCAGGCCAACAGGTGGGGTGGCCCAAGTGTGATGGTGTGGGCCGCCATATCAGGCCGGTACAGGACGCCACTGGTGGTTGTGGATGGGAATCTTAACGCCCAGCGGTATGTGGATAACATCCTGCGACCTCATCTGCTGCCATTCCTGCTAGACCACCCAGAACTGAGAACCTTTCAGCATGACAACGCTCGTTCCCATGCTGCTCGCTTTACCACTGCATTTCTCCAAGGCGAGAACATCAACACCATGCAGTGGCCTGCGCTCTCCCCTGACCTGAATCCCATAGAGCACCTGTGGGATGAGCTTGGGAGACGCGTAGTTGGCAGGGGCAGGACACGGGCAGAGCTGCTTCAGACATTGAGGACTGAGTGGGACAGAATCCAGCAGCAATCCATCCAAAGACTGGTAGGCAGTATACGCCGAAGATGCACTGCCTGTATCCAAAACAATGGTGGCCACATACGCTATTGAAAGGGGACTGACATTGCACCCTGTGCTGTTCTGTACTGTAGAACAAACTGATGAGATGGTGTATCTTGGTCAAAAACTTGACATGTCATCAATAAAATGCCAATGTTTCAATTATCAATTGTTGGTTTGTTTTATTTTGAACTGTTATAATTTTATTACATTTCAAACAAGTGGTAAGTTTCTTTTGCGTTTCAGTGTATAGATGTATATATATATATATACAGACTTGCCATTTAATATGGAATTTTTTTTTTGTGGGGGTGAACTTACTATTCAAGATGACTTAGAACCAAAAGTTCATTGGAATTATGTTGAAATTATTCTAGATTTTGTTAATGTGACCTTTGAAAGAAGCAAAAAACACATTTGACATTTCGAAGCAAATAAATTGATCCTTGAAAGTGATGTAAACTGATATCGAACTCAATTCACGGACAGTACTGTGTTAAACTTCTGTACATTTCCCAGAAGTATCTCTTTATTTTGCACATTAGCCAAAAAAAAATTCAACAAAAACAAAAGCTAAATTATGACTGGGATTACAGACAGTAAAATTACAGTTCAGTACTTCGTGTAACCCCCACGAGCATTCAGGAGAGCACGTACACATTGAGGCATGCTGTTCACGAGATTTGCCAAGGTTTGGACAGGAATCGCTTGTCATGCAGTGACAATAGTCTGCTGCAATTCACACACAGAGGTCGGCTGCTGGTCCAAGTTGTCGATTTGACGCGTTAATTCTGCCCACAAGTTCTCTATCGGATTCATATCCGGGGACATGGCAGGCCACTCCATATGCTCTACACCACGGTCAGCAAGAAAGTGTTGGATCATGCGAGCACGATGAGGCCGTGCTTTGTCATCTTGGAAGACAAAGTTTCCTCGAAAGGCTGCACGAGCAAATGGAAGCAACGTTTCTTCCAGAATGACCCTGTACTTGAACCGGTTCAGGTTTCCATTCAGAACAACCAGGTCAGTTTTGCCCCCTGCATGAAAAGCAGCCCAAACGGTCACCCCACCACCTCCAGCTTGGACTCTTGGCACTATACAATCTTCGTTGTGGGCTTCATGCACTTTTCTGCCCATTCGGACGTGGCCATCTTGACGATAGACCAGAAATCTAGACTCGTCACTGAAGGTCACGTGATTCCAGTTTCCTGGCTGCCATTGACGGTGCTCTCTGGCCCACTGCAATCGGCGCTGGCTGTGTTGTCTGGTCAGGCGTGGCTTTCTCAGGGGACGCCTGGCACGATAGCCTGCTTGAACCAGTCGTTGGTTGACTAGCCTTCTGGATACGGGCACATTTGTCAGTTGCGGCCACCCTGCCCTAAGCCGATTAGCTGACTTGGTACGGCCATTGCAGACTAACCGGTGCAGCTGGCGATCATCTCTCCTTGTGGTTCTGCGTGGACGTCCTGGCCTCGGTATTGGAGTAGGGACACCCCTCTGAGCATTTCGTTTCAGGATCATTGACACCTGACCTTGAGTGATGCCATACTGCCGAGCAATAGCACGCTGTTTCATGCCAGAATTTCGTAAAGCCACCACTCCATGACAAACAGCATTGTGAAGTTGACGGACTATCTCCAGAGGAAGCGGCAATAACTTTTGTAGACATGCAGCAGTTGTTTTCCACTAATACAGAACGCAACAACCCTTATATACCCGATTGTGAAGCCAATTGTCAAATGTACCTGTCCTTACATTTTGTAATGCCACCTGTGATATAATCCTGTTATTGACTTCTTGCTGCGAAAGACAATCAGTGACATGGTTCTTTCAACAAAGACATCACCGAAGCGTAAAAGAAACTCACCAGATGGATATACTGAGTTCAGAAAGTAAACCCAAGTCAAGAAAAAAAAAATTCCATATTAAATGCCAAGTCTGTATGTATATATATATATATATATATATATATATATATATATATATATATATATATATATATATATATATATATATATATACTAGCTTGGCTCGGCTCGCGCGTTACTGAGGAGCGGACTTATTTTAGCTGAGGATAATGACTGTACCTGAGTTGTTGTGTTGTGTTGTGTTTTAAATACTTTACCTCACCACCAAGTAATTCAAAACACCTCACGACCACATCATTCAAAACACCTCACCACCACATGATTCAAAACCACCACCACGTTGTTAAAAACACTTCACAACCACGGAAACAAAAGTTTCAGGGAGTAGTTCAGTGACAACAGAGACACTGCCCAGATGTGTAGATATATAGATAAATGACTGTACCTGAGTTGCTGTTTTTCCATGGTTTACACCAATCATAATTCAAACAATTATAATGAACAAATGTATTTTTAATATACGTGATATTACGTTTTATAAACAATTGAAGTTGAAAACTTCAGCTGAAAAAAACAAATTTTTCCCAAAAAAATTCCCCCCCCAAAAAAAAAATGGAAATTTTTTCAAAAGAAATACCCTTAGGACATACCGACGGGAGAGATTTGTACATACCAGAGGCTTGTTACGATTTCACAAAAGTTTGAGGGAGTAGTTCAGTGACAAGACAAAACAAGACAGACAATGCACAGATATATATATAGATATATACATACACATCTTAATTGAAGTGGTGACACCATTAACTTGATTCAGTACTTGATTCAATGTTTCAATGTTCCTGACTCAAGTTTCAGTGCACCACAAAGGTTCAGGTCAACATTCCAGTGAAGAGACATGGGACAGCTTTCCAGGTCAACTTTTGTGGGGAATTCATTTTACACCAATGATGGCAGGTGGTCCCCAAAGAGAAAACGTTACTATCATGCCTTCTAGCCCTGTGCATGAGCATGTCTTCGTTTTTATATGACCATGAGCTTTGGCCTTTGGGTTAAGGTGCAAGTGTACTTGTTTGACAATGTACTTTAGTCTTGGGGTTTAAGTACACACGGTTAGATTTTTTTATATTGTTTGATCGTTCACGTTTGTTCTACAAAAGGCACTTCTCAAAGATGGCCATTGGACCCCAAAGAGTATGATAATGGATTTCGGCCTTGAGGGCTGAGATGATTTTTTGTTTTGTTTGACCATAAGTTTTGGCCTTCGGGCCAATATACAAGTGTATTTATTTGACAAGCTTTGTTTGACCATGTACTCTGGTTTTAGGGCAGAAGTACACGTGTTTAGCATAATTCTTCGTGTTTTTAACATATAAAAAGACATCTCTCAATAGAGATAATACCCAGTGAGACAGAGACTCCTTATTGAATCAATTCCCTACCCCAGGAGTGGGCTAGCATTTCCATAACAAGGTTTTTTTTTAAACCTTTCGGACTGATTCACAATGTATTTAGCAGTAAGCTCTTCTGTGTCTAACAGATTGAAAAAAAAATACTGGAAGCATGACCACAACCACACCTCCTGGGGTGGGCAAAGCTGGACAGCCAATCAACGCATGTATCACGTCGCTTGAGAATTCTGATGGTTTTTATTTGACAACGGTCAGAATTCTCGAACGATGTGATGTGTGCGTCGATTGGCTGTCCAGCTTCGCCCACTCACACTTTTGGGTATTTTCAGATAATATTTATCACTTGCGAAAGGTTAGTGGATGTGCATGTGGCTTATCACATGTCGTTAACCAAAACAAAACGAAATTGTTCAATTAAATGTTGGGGAACTCACCATGGATTCGTTTGCTATATACATGTATATATATATATATATATATATATATATATATATATATATATATATATATATATATATATATATATATATATATATATATATATATATATATATATATACAGACTTGGCATTTAATATGGAATAATTTTTTTGTGGGGGTGAACTTACTTTTCAAGATGAATTAGAACCAAAAGTTCATTGGAATTATGTTGAAATTATTCTAGATTTTGTTAATGTGACCTTTAAAAGAAACAAAAACCACATTTGACATTTCGAAGCAAATAAATTGATCCTTGAAAGTGATGTAAACTGATATCGAACTCAATTCATGGACAGTACTGTGTTAAACTTCTTTGCGTTTTCCAGAAGTATCTCTTTATTTTGCACATTAGCCAAAATTTTTTTTTAACAAAAACAAAAGTTAAATTACGACTGGGATTACGGACAGTAAAATTAGAGTTCAGTACTTCGTGTAACCCCCACGAGCATTCAGGAGAGCACGTACACGTTGAGGCATGCTGTTCACGATATTTGCCAAGGTTTGGACAGGAATCCCTTGCCATGCAGTTACAATAGTCTGCTGCAAATCACGCACAGTGGTGGGCTGCTGGTCCAAGTTGTCGATTTGACGTGTTAATTCTGCCCACAAGTTCTCTATCGGATTCATATCCGGGGACATGGCAGGCCACTCCATATGCTCTACACCACGGTCAGCAAGAAAGTGTTGGATCATGCGAGCACGATGAGGCCGTGCATTGTCATCTTGGAAGACAAAGTTTCCTCGAAAGGCTGCAAGAGCAAATGGAAGCAATGTTTCTTCCAGAATGGCCCTGTGCTTGAACTGGTTCAGGTTTCCATTCAGAACAACCAGGTCAGTTTTGCCCCTGCATGAAAAGCAGCCCAAATGGTCACCCCACCACCTCCAGCTTGGACTCTTGGCACTATACAATCTTCGTTGTCGGCTTCATGCACTTGTCTGCGCACTCGGACGCGGCCATATTGACGATAGACCAGAAATCTAGACTTGTCACTGAAGATCACGTGATTCCAGTGTCCTGGCTGCCATTGACGGTGCTCTCTGGCCAAATGCAATCGGCGCTGGCGGTGTTGTCTGGTCAGACGTGGCTTTCTCAGGGGACGCCTGGCACGATAGCCTGCTTGACTAGCCTTCTGGATACAGGCACATTTGTCAATTGCTGCCACTCAGCCCTAAGCCGATTAGCTGACCTGGTATGGCCATTGTGGACTAACCGGTGCAGCTGGCGATGATCCCTCCTTGTGGTTCTGCGGGGACGTCCTGACCTCAGCATTGGAGTAGGGACACCCCTCTGAGCATTTCGTTTCAGGATCTTTGACACCTGACCTTGAGTGATGCCATACTGCCGAGCAATAGCACGCTGTTTCATGCCGGAATTTCGTAAAGCCACCACTAAATGACAAACAGCATTGTCGAGTTGACGGACCATCTCCAGGGGAAGCGGCAATAACTTTTGTAGACGTGCAGCAGTTGTTTTCCACTAATACAGAACGCAACAACCCTTATATACCCGATTGTGAAGCCAATCGTCAAATGTACCTGTCCGTACATTTTGTCACGCCACCTGTGATATAATCCTGTTATTGACTTCTTGCTGCGACAGACAATCATTGACAAGGTTCTTTTAACAAAGACATCACCGAAGGGTAAAAGAAACTCACCAGATTGATATACTGAGTTCAGAAAGTAAACCCAAGGCAAGAAAAAATATAAATATTCCATATTAAATGCCAAGTCTGTGTATATATATATACTTCGTACATCGCCTTTGAGGCTCGGTTTGCAAGCCACCGTCTACAATTCCAATGCAAGAGACATAATTACTCTTCTTTTGGGTCTTCGGAGTCCTCGGTGTCTTTTGGGTCCTCTGGTTCATTTGGGACTAACTTTGGGACTGACCCTAACTGCTAAGCCAACAGCAGGCTCCACCTAAATCGTAATTACCAAGCAAAGTCCAAATTCATAGCTGTAACTTAAGGCTGCAACTTTGCAATGAGTTAGCAAAAACTCACTGAAATGCAATGTTCATTTTTATCATTACAAGTCATGCTTTGAAACGACATCAAAATTGCACAGGCAGGTGCAGAGACTGCTCAAGTTCTAGGTTCAAATACACAATTTGGAATTGAAGGAATAGGATTTCAAGGATGGCTTGCCTTACCATTCCGCATTGTTAGAACTGCATTTGAACTCAGAAGTTTAATGATGGATGCATGGAAACGTTCCAGTTTCGAAAAGTCAAACTTGTTTCTGATCAATATAATCATAATGCCAGATGCATCTCAAGGACTGGCAGTATCCATCAACAACAAACATGTTCATCCCTGAATTTGCTCCACATCGACACAGTCCCGGTGGAATTAGACCCAATTAAAACTGCCTTCCTGCCTTTCGAAGGAGTTTTTAAGCTGCCTGTCCTGTCTGCTTTCACCATCTTGCGAACATACAAGATCCCACAGAATATTTTTCAGATAGTTAGATACTCATATTGAGACGGTACTTTTGATATTTGATTTTGGCACATTCAATGTTTGCATTTTCTATCTTCACCTAGGGGTGGTGGAACCGGGTGGGAAGGCGTCAAGGGGGAATATTGCTGACCTACATAGAAGTGCCCTTTTCTCCGAAAAAGGTGCCATTTTGATGGGAGCAAAGTGCCCCTTTTACGAGTTAAATGTATCCCAAAGAAAGTGTGAAAGTGCCCTTTTCAATGCTGGAAAAGTTTACTTTATATGAAAAAAAAAAGGCATTCTTTTCATCAAGAAATGTTTTTCGTGGTGCTAAAGGTACCTTATAGAGGAAAGTGCACCTCCATGAAGAAACATCAGTCCCTTTCCTCACAAGATTGCCCTTTTTATGGTGAAACTTAGAGTTTTGATGGATTTAATAGGGAGCAGAGGACAGGGCACTGTATTGGACACGTGTCAGTGTGTCCGCCATATTGGACACGGGTCAGAACTGTAATGGATGCATACTCCATTTCCACATGCGCAAACTGAGAAACTTTGCCGTAATAATCCCTGCCATAAGAATCTGCAGTGGATTGCAAGGTAACTGCAATATGCGTGAAATACGAAGGAAAAGGGCCCAGCATAAACTGATCGATTGAACCACGATGCGACACCACAATCCTTTTACGCATTACCATTACGTTGACATTTCCACCATAGGTCAACATAGGACTGTACTATGGAGCATTTCATTTTTCCCATTCAAAGTGATTCTGTCATGTGTTATTCCCATTTTACTACCCAGTTCTTCTTCTGTTTTAATAATTAGTTGCAATACAGTTTATTGTAATTTGCCAATTTACATCAAAACACTTACACCTGTTTCAGATATAAAACTATATAGACATGTGTGTGTTGTTTTATATCTGAAGCAGGTGTCTCACTTGCAATTTACATCTCACCCGCAATTTGCAGCAGGAGTAATCAATCATTGTTTACTTAATCACTTTCCACCAGCTGTGACAAGGCTTCCATAATTATACTTGAGAATTTCCCATTGAGTTAAAAAGAGCTGTGTACAAGCCATTTCCCAACCAACCTGAGCAAATTATTTGCAAATGACTGATATTTGTATGCAGCTCTTTTTGATTAGTTGGACAATTCTCAATATAACTAGATGGAATTCATAGAATACTTACCCTGCGCAGTCAACTTGTTGCGAGCCAACTCTTCTGTTTTTGAACATTTTATTTTCTTTGATCCAATATGGCTGCCAGACCACGTGAGCGATGACATCATAAATTTATATTCTCTAATATAATTGTTGCATAGATCACGCTCAATACATTTCAAACTGATCAGACTAAGCGTTGTCCCTGTCGAATTATGACGTCATAATTATGGCACCAATGACGTCATCGTTAACAACACCTATTCCCCATATGGAGTTATTTACAAGGAGCCATGTTTCAATTTTTTCCATGCAGCGGTTTTGGAGATATAGAGGTGCAACATTTTTCGGTTTTTCCAAGATGGCGCCTGTACCACATGACCTATGACGTCATGGTTATCATTAAAATATTCGAAAGGAGGCGCCGCACATATTCTGAAAATTTTGTGTCCATTGGACTAACAGTTGCAGAGGAATTTTTGTTTTATTCATACTGATTGGTGGTCAGATGAGGCATGTTTTAAGCTTAACGGCACAATTAACAGACACAATTGTGTCTACTGGGCTCCGGAGAACCCAAGAGTGACAGTTGAGAAGGAGGTAAATTTACCTGGCGTGACAGTTTGGGCAGCCATATCTCCATTAGGGATAATTGGACCCTTTTTCTTTGAGGGATCTGTCACTGCAGAAATTTACCTGGAATCATTTAATGAAATCACTTATTTCTACCTTCTTGTACACTGCAATACAAATGGCAAACAAACAATCAACTGACAGAAATATATATATACTAGCCGAAACCCGTGGAACATCCACGGAAGGGAGGATGTGATGTATGGATAGAATGTACCATTATGGATGGCATAGGGGATTTGCTTGTCCGAGTAAGAGTTAGGAAGAAAGATGAGAATGAAGAGTGCATATATGAACAACGTATTTATTGCAATCTACTTAAATGACAACGCTACGATATACTTTTTATAAATGAATGGATTTGTAATAGGAATCGGCATAACACCACTCTGGCCACACTGGCGTAGTGGTATGTGTCAATGGAAAGGAACAGCAGTAGAACCATAGACTTTTAAAAAATGAACGGATTAGTAAATTGACTGGAATTAGCCCCATACTGGCCAATTGGTAAGCGTCAATGTCAAGGCAGAGCAGTAGGAATATAATACAATGAACGCAGTATCAGAGGTTGAAATTATTTTAAAACTTCTGGATAAACAATGTTTGGGGTAATACTAATAGTCAAGCCTCTGACGACTCCTTGCGTACTCTTATTATCAACCTTGATATACACATCTTTGAACGACCGTGCTCTTGAACATGCCACATATACCTGGCCGTGGGAGAAGACAGGAGCAGGCAAATAGTATACCCAGTTTACGGAATGTTTAGAAATTATGGTAAACCGACCTGATGAGATTAGCATACACCGCGATCGACGACACCGGCCAAATGCATGCTCAGGATTGTCCACTCAGTGGACGGCTTGCTGTCGCCTTCGCCTGTCCAATCAGCGGACGGCTTGCTTCGCCTTCGCCCAGCAGACGCCAATACGATGGCGTCATAAGATGGCGTCGTATCGGCAGTTAATCGAATGCTTTTGGACCCCAACGTCAGTAGTGTATATATGTTGCTTCTGGGACACTCTCATTTTCCCATTGACTTACATGTTAATTTTTCCCCTCCCTCATTGCCCCTAAACACCTCTATTTCTCTCACCCTGTTCTTTACGAGCCTTCTAACCTTTTGACATGTTATCCTTATTCATTAGACCACTTAAACAATGGTCCTTCTGTGTGAACCTGTGATCCTTCTGACCTTATGGACCTTTTAACCTTTTACTCTTAATATCATCTGGTGAATCATCTTTGGCCCACTCAAACAACGACCCTACAAATATTTGTTTATGCGTGGGAAATAATTTAATTCTCCTACAACTCTCCTCACCGTCTAATACATTAACAAAAAATATGTTTGAGTTTGGTTCTTTATCAAGATATTTTAACTGAGCTAAAATAAAATGATAAACCTCCCTCAATGTTCTTGTCTGAGTGCCTCCTCTCCCACATACCATTTTTAAATTAATGTATATATTTTTCTGACAACCATCAAAGTTTTCCGTCCACTCAAAAATATTTTTATCTTTTTTACCCAACTCACCGGTATTTAAATTAATTCTCTTATTTGTTTTGTGAACTTTTTTACCAGTTGCCTTTTCAATTATACCTATTTGATATTTTTCACATTCATTATGTTTTCCATTTATATACCAAGGTTGATTACACCTCCACTCTTTAGTCTGGTTGATACTTGGTTCTATCATTTATATAATAGTAAAAAAGGCGGTGGTAGCCCGTTAAAATCCCCAACCCCCCCTTTTTAACTTATCACTTATATATATCTTATCACTTATATATATCTTATCACTTATGTATATCTTATCACTTATATATATCTTATCACTTATATATATCTTATCACTTATATACTTATATAACCATAAGGGAGACTATCAATTCCATTTTCTAAAATAAACCTCTTATCATCAAAAGCCCCCAATGCTTTCTTATTTATCTCTTCTGAATATAATTGATGTTTATAACTTCTTATTCGATTAATCTTTCTAAACTCTTCTTTCTTTGTTGTTAAACAGTTATAATAATCCTTAAAGTTTATTGTTTCTTTAATAACATTTTTCTTTACACCTTTTACCTTCTTATCAGTCTTTTCAACGTTATTCACAATGTATTTATAAGCATAAGCCTTTGACCTCAATCCCACAAATTCACTCATAACATTTCCTCCTAATTCATCCTTGAACTTTCCAATCACCTTTTTATTTTTAGAAGAGAACAACTCACTCTCTGGACTGTAATTACTCGTGTCATAGATATTAATGTCTCTTTTCATGTCTGAATAAACATCGTTGGTATTAATTTTCAAAATAAAACTATCTGTATCCATATAAAGTAGATTAACATCATTTTGATATTTCTTCCTCAAGTTATTATAAAAGTAATCATACATTAATGACTTTGATAAATCAAGAATTGTTGTTCCAATATAAATAGGTTTGTTCATTTCAATACTCTCTTTAATCAAATGGATCGCACAAAAGTTCTCAGTAAAGACCTCAGCTCGAGTAAAACTCGGTCTATTAATTAATTTTGATGCTTGTTCCCAAGATGTTGATAGTCTGATATTTTGTCTTTTCCTCACATTCTCCATAGTCTTACCAAAGACCGCATTATTCATCAATTTATAAAAGTCTTTCTCAAAATCTGTTTTTGACTCTGTTCTTCTTTGTGTATTAAAATCAATGTACCCCTTTAACCAATGACTTTGATTGAACTTTAGAACCCTATGGATCTTCTCTACTCTTAGACCTTTTGATAAATATTGTCGCAAATTTCTCTGGTGTAGAACATAATTTTTCTTGTTATATAATGTAGTAAGTAATTTTTCTGTTGATTCACCTATATCAAACGATCGTTGATAATCACTCAACCATTCTTTCTTTGGACTTTCTTTCTCACAAGCAAATGGGAGATCTTTGTGTAGGTTATGGAGTTCCTCTGGATATTTTAAATCAATTTCAAAATAATAACCAACTTTTTCTTCATCCAATTCTTTTTGTGTAGAGATACATACATCTTGTAAAACGTTTTTGTAGTCTTTTTCCTTTACCCATCTAAGTTTTCCATAAGGAAGAGCCTGAGACATTGCCCAGCCATACAGGTTGTTCGCGTCATAGTACATCAAGTAAGAACTCTCTTTCGTTGGATCATAATTTGGAAGATATTTGTTATTTGCTTTTGCGTATCTATTCGAGCAGACTTGTGAAATTCCACCTCTTTTTGCCTTTTCAATCATCAAAAGCATATCAACATCGGTTATCAAATCCAAACTTGTTTTGTCATTTTCAACATCGCACTCCAGGCCAATCCAGGTGCTGTGTAGTAGTGAGCAGGATCCAATCCATATCCAGTGCGACAAACAGATCTAAAGGCTTCAAATACATCGGCCAATAAAAGCACATCAGTTTTGAGATACAAATCGTGATACTCGCCAAGATTCTTGATGTTATATTTTTCCCAAACATTTTGTGCGTGTACATAATCTTTATCAGATATATGACTATTATTTAATTTGTTATAGAAATTTTCTTTTAAAGGAAGTTGTGTTTCATTGAATCTCTCAAATGAGTCCATATAGTCATAGGGGTAAATTCCCTTTTGTGTTAGAAAATCTTTATCTAAAAAATACTCTGAAAGACATGGAAACTCTTTTAGATTTTGAACCAAGTTAGCCAATGGACTTGCCATGAATTTAAATGTATCAAGAAATCTGATATGAGTAATAGGAGATGTGTGAATTGTTTTTGTGAATGAAATGTATTTCTGATCCGTGTTTGGAATTGCTGAGATACTTCCAGAAGTATTTGGGAGTTCCTTGATAAATAGATGTGTATCATAATGAGCGTTGTTATGAAGAAAGACAGGAATGAAAGAGGGGAGTTGATAATTAATATTACAACTTTGATGAGCCGGACCTCTATATTTACCAGTGAGATGACAATGGTCTCTAACCTTTAGACCTTTACCAATTTTCTTCTCACAAATATGACAGTCAACCTTTGGCTGTCTAAATTCTCTTTTTTCTTTACTTGTTAAGGACATTGGTTTATTGGTTTCTCTCATTATCTTGGTTAATCGGACACAGTCTTTTTCTAGTCGTTTCACAAACTCCTCTGGGGTATTTGAGCCTCTATACACCTCTGACTTGTTATATTCATCACCAACGGATGATTTGATATAATAACAAAAACCACAAGGAGTATGTTTTTGATATTTATTTGTGTATGATTCTTTTGGATCTGGAGAAGCAGTATCAATTTTTTCTAAAATACTTTCAAAATCAGCATATATAACAAATGGATGTTTTATTGTTTTCTTTTCATCTTTGAATGTGATCTTTGAGTCTTTTTTAGGCATGTTGATTACCGTTGATTTATGTTCACCACAATAATTTGAATGTTTATCTAATCTTTCTTGTGTATGGAAGAAGTTAAGACAACGCATACAAATATATATTTTATTTGTTCTTTTACATACTTGTGGTTTTATTAATTTAGCAATATCTTTGATGTATGTATAATGTGAATTTTCCTCTGAATTAAAATATAGAAGATGAATATGAGTTTGTTTACAATTGTCAGAAAGCTTTAAAACCTGAATGTTGTTTGTTTCTGTTAGACCATAAACATTAACTGATAAATTATTCATCTTTTCAAATTTAGGAATATCATTTAAAGTCATCGGAAACTTTAGATCTTTCCTATTTAATGTATTCTCATATTTTTTATAATGAGATACTCTTTCATCATGAAAATGTGGAGGATGTAAGTGTGCTAAAATAGACCAGAGAAAACATTTATTGTCTTTATTTTTGATATTGATAACTGCTTTTCTATTTTTGATAACACTGGGTAAATCAATGTAAGAAGAAGCTTTTAGAGGATCTGATTTAAGAATATGAATGTCTATGTAAATAATTTTTCCTATATTGAATCCACTTCCTACGATTGAATTATCCACATCTTGCTCTTGTTTAATAAGTTCATCATAGACTCCTGATGTTTTAAAATCTTGATATGAAGATATAAAGTGTGGCTCAGTTCTCATGTATGGTGTATCTATAACTCCTTTATCCTTTGTCATTTCTAATTTTACCCCCATATAAAATTTAAGTGGTTTCATTTCTTTTAGTGTTTTTTCAATCAATGTTTGAACAGCAGGTTTGACTATTTCTACAGCATCAACTATAGACTTTGGTTCGGGAGGTTTGAAGTTAAAGATTCAAATCCTGATATGTCTTTTGAAAGCACCATCAGTATTTTTAATAGTAAACAATTTTGACAAGTGTTTGTTAGTTTTAAGATGGGCTTTAAACCCCTTCTTGAGGATGGTTGTTTTACAGACCTTACAATGTTTTGTTTTAGGTGGAAGAGGGGAAAGTTTGTTAAGAATGTTGTATGTATGTTTTGCGGTGAGAATATGTTGTTTATAATATTTTACTTCCTTCTCGCAAGTATCACAATAAACCATATTTATAGCGTGAGAAAACGTGGTGTTTTATATATATCACTGTGCTTAAAATAAAACACTTTTGAGCTTTACAGCTCTGTTTTATATATATCGCTGTGCTTAAACTAAAACACTTTTTCACTCAGAATCATCTAAGTCATAACTATCACATGAATACTCAGAATCATACTCAGAGTCATCAATAAAGCTACTCTCATAACTATCATTTGAGCACAAACTATTAGTATCATAACTATCATCTGTGTTCAATGAAATACTATCATCACCATCGTCCGAGTTCAATGAAATACTATCATCACTATCGTCCGAGTTCAATGAAATAGTAAAATCTTCACTGCTGTAATGACTCATATTTAATTAGCAGAAAAAACCTTTCCATCTATACCAATATACTTTCTTTCATTAACGGATTCAATCTCTACATTTTTAATATCAAAAGTTATCTTTAAATAATCTCTAACTATCATAGAACGAAATGACATTTCACCAGAAATATTAACATCATTCATTTTACTTAGATCTACACCCTTTGGATTATTAAAGTAAATACAAATTTCTCCACGAGTATTGTTGATGGTCTTATCATTCTTTTTCAAAGTATCGTGGTCAATCACTTTTTCAAGCTTTGAATAAATTGCCAGGAGTAGAGGAGAAACTTTTGTTAGATTTACTTTAATGGATGTCTTTCCAGGTATAGTTAGAGCTCTTCCTTTAAATGAAATAGAGGGGCTCATGTTATTTTCCATAACTGGTTTTACCCAAAAATTTCCATATTTATCTTTGTTCAATTTAACATCTTTGACATATTTTTCTATATCTTTCACCGAAGTAGAGATTGATTGAAATTTGTCTTTTGTACTTTGAAACATTGTATTTATTAATGAATAAACTTGCATTTAGTTTAAGTAAAAATTTACCACGTAAATATGATAAGTTCTGAAGGATATTTAGAATTTCCAGACTCTCCATATGATAAATTAGAGAATTGTCCGGCTTGTGATAGAGTGGGGCTTAATGATGAGGATTCATATAAACAATGTTTATTCTGTGATTATATTCTAATTAATGATAATAAGAAATATAAAAAAACATATAACTCTTTTAAATTAGAACCAAAAATGAATTACTTTACAAGATTAATAAGAGAGATGAATGTTAAGTATTGTGATGATAATACACCATTTCTTTCAAGGGAAGAGACTATTTGTATTGAGGAAATGTATAAGGGTTTAATGATATTTATTATTCAAAATAATTTTAATGGAAATGTTAATACAAGATACTACATAAATAAAATAATGACTTATTTTGAAATTAAACCCGAACTCAGGATAAAATATAGAGTTTCTAAAATAGCTCAAAAAAAGTTGGATGACTTGTTTTCCAAATATATAAATGAATGATTTTTTACCCGTTTGGGAAAATTAGATAAAATTTAATAACCATAAAAACATTCCAAATTCATTGAGATGTCTAATAGTTGGTTCAAGCGGATGTGGAAAAACCTGTTTGCTTTTAAAGATGCTCCTTACCCCCAACTTTTTAGATTATGATAATTTAATAATTTTTACGAAGTCAAGTTTTCAACCCGAGTATCAACTACTCTCACAGGGTTTTAATGCAGGTCTTAAAAAGGAAGACATTATCGGTTTATTTATATGACAATTACCCTTCCGGGTTCGGTTGCGAGAGTACGCTGGCGTTGCATATTCGCCGCTTCTCCGACTGGATGGATGTACAGGGTCTGCTTCTACTTTTCTGACCTGACATCTCACACCTGTCCTGCCTTTTCACACCCGCACGTGCCGCGTGTTCTCCGGCTGGATAACGGAATCTGCTTTTGATGGTACGGAATACGGAATCGAAAGGCCCGCTCCCGTTGTTTGTGGCCGTGGCCTTGTTTGCCGGTGGCCTTGTGGTCTTGGTGGCCTTGTGGCCTTGTTTGCCGCTGTGGTCTTGATTAGCGGCTGCAGTCGTTTGCCGCTGCGTTTGCCGCTGCGTTTGCCGCTGCGTTTGCCGCTTTGCCTCCTCGACCTTGGCCTCGTACTCGTCCCTTCGCTCCTGCCTGGCATGGCTCTGAAGTACTCCGCCGCAAGGCTTCTTCTGCTCAATACCCGCTCCACCCCATCATGCATCTCTGCCATCAAATCAAATGGACTCCTCCGACGACCCAGGTACATTCACCGTGGCTCCGGTCGCAAGTTTGTTTATTTGCAATCAGGTCACTCCATCCCCGTCCTCTGGTCAGCTCAGCGCACTCTCACTCTTCGTCCCAGCGCACCTGGTCACAGCAACCCACACGATCGCACCTCCTGCCTACGAACCCTGGCTAAATCACCTGAATTCATCCCTGCTGTTCAAAACAACATCAAGCTCACCCTGTTCAACACCCGGTCCCTCAACAATAAATGCCTCATCCTGAACGAATACATCCTGGATAACAAACTGGACTTTCTCTGTCTCACCGAAACCTGGCAACAACCTCTGGACTACTACACACTCAACCTCACCACACCCAATGGATATTCCTACGTCAATAAACCACGCTCGGAGGGCCGAGGTGGTGGAATTGCCGTTATCCACCGTCAAGACATCAAGACCAACCTCATCTCCATCTCATCTGCTCCATCATTTGAACACCTGGCTTTAAAACTCTCTGGTCACACGCAGTCAGTCATGGCTGTCGTCTACCGCCCTCCCAAACCACACCCATCATTCCTGTCTGACTTCTCCTACTTTCTGACCCAGCTATGTTCCCTCTCCCCCTCAATCCTCCTCCTTGGTGATTTCAATATCCACATGGACTCCACTGACTCCACAATAACCACTGACTTCACTGATTTACTCACCTGCTTTAACCTCACTCAACATGTCGACTTTCCTACCCATATCCGTGGTCACATTTTGGACCTTGTCTGCTCCACTGGATTAAATTTGCACCATCTCTATGGCTCCGACCTCACCCTCTCTGACCACTTAGCCATCACTCTGACCATCAACATCCCCGCCCCAACACCAAGGCATTATCGCACAATCAACTTCCGTAAGCTAAACGCTCTTTCACCTACCTCATTCTCATCCACCCTCTCTGAAAAAATGTCCACTTCTCCCTTCATTGACCTCCACACCCCTTCCGACCTCACTGACTACTACAACCACACTCTCTCCTCCTGCCTTGACCAGCTTGCGCCTGTAAAAACCAAAACAGTTTCTTTCACCCATTCTGCTCCCTGGTTTACCCCTGAACTCCACCTGATGAAAACTCGTGCTCGCCAACTTGAAAGACTCCGCAATAAAACGGGTCTCACAGTTCACTCCCAAGCCTACAAGGACCACATACAACACTACAAAGATGCCCTCTCCCGCGCCCGCTCTGCCTACTACTCTCAAATTATCCACTCTGGCTCCGGAAACCCAAAAGCACTCTTCTCGACAATAAACAAACTCCTCCGCCCCCTGAACACCACCACCCAGTCATTCACAGTAGACAACTGCATCTCCTTCCTCTCTTTCTTCCAACGCAAAATTGACAACATCTACAACAGCTTGACCACCGCCGCACCCGCTCCCCCTCCAACCACCTGCCCCCCCTTGTCCTGCCATCCCCTGTCTCGGTTCTCCCCAATCTCTCCTACTGACCTCTCTGAACTCCTCATAGGAATGAAAACTGCCACCTGCACTCTTGACCCCATCCCCTCCAGCTTTGTCAAAGCCTCCCTCCCTGCTCTCTCTCCACTTATCATTGCAACAATAAACTCCTCCCTGTCTACAGGCATCGTCCCACCTTCCCTCAAAATTGCTGCTGTTACCCCCATTCTAAAAAAACCTGGTCTAAACCCTGACACCCTAAACAACTTCAGACCCATCTCCAACCTACCCTTTCTGTCAAAAGTTTTGGAACGCGCTGTAGCCACTCAACTCAAACATCATCTCTCTGCCAATAACCTGTATGAAACATTCCAATCCGGATTCCGCTCCAACCACAGTACTGAAACTGCTCTCCTCAAAATCACCAACGACCTTCTCCTCTCCTCTGACGCTGGCAACCTCAACATTCTCGTCCTCCTCGACCTCAGCGCTGCCTTTGACACCATCGATCACACTATCCTCCTCACCCGACTTGAATCCACCTTTAACGTCACCGGCACTGCCCTCTCTTGGATTAAATCATACCTCTCTGACAGATGCCAGTTCATCTCCATCAATAACTGCAAATCCCCCACTGCTCCCCTCCCCCAAGGTGTCCCCCAAGGTTCAGTTCTTGGCCCCCTCCTCTTCATCCTTTACCTGTCCCCGCTCGGTCACTTAATCCGCCGTCATGGTCTCCAATTCCACTGCTTCGCCGATGACATCCAGCTTTTCATCTCCACCAAGTCCGTCTCCACCGACACCCACTCTATCCTGACAAACTGCATCACTGAAATAAAATCCTGGCTTCAAATCAACTTCCTCAAGCTTAACTGTGATAAATCTGAAATAATCATCATTGGCCCAAAAACGCTCACAAAATCCACCCATAACTTTGCCCTCAACATCGACGGTATCCCAGTATCCACCTCCCCTCACATCCGGAATCTTGGCGTCATCTTTGACCAAACCCTTTCCTTCGACAAATACACTAAACAGATCACAAAGTCAGCCTTCTTTCACCTGAAAAACATTGCCCGTCTCCGCTCATCCCTCTCCTCCACGGCTGCAGAAACCCTCATCCACGCCTTCATCACCTCCCGTCTGGACTACTGCAATAGCCTCCTCTATGGTTCACCCTCAAAAATCACCAATAAACTCCAATACATTCAGAACTCCGCTGCCCGTCTACTCACTCATTCCCGGACCCGTGACCACATCACCCCCGTCCTTTACAAGCTTCACTGGCTCCCCATCCCCCAGAGAATCCAGTACAAAATCCTCCTCTTGACATACAAAGCCCTCCATAACCTGGCCCCATCCTACCTGGCTGACCTCCTCTCCAGACACACTCCCACCCGCAACCTCCGCTCTGCTGGTACCAACCTCCTGACCCCCTCCATCCGGACCAAATTCAGATCCTGGGGGGACAGGGCCTTCTCCATCGCTGCTCCCACCCTCTGGAACTCACTACCTCACACCATCAGAGACTCCTGCTCACTCACCACATTCAAAACATCACTAAAGACCCACCTGTTCAACGCTGCATTCAACATTCAACCCACAGCATTTAACCCCTGACTATCTCTTCTCCTTCTCCCTCCTTTTGCTTTAAATATTTCCCTATTGATTCTTGTCTTTTTGCAATTGTTGTTTTCATGTATTGTTATGCATTATGTTTTCCACTCTGTCAAAGCGCCTTTGGGCTTCTGGAAAAGTGCTATACAAAATAAATGAATTATTATTATTATTATTATTATTTAAACTTCAAAACAAACTAAATGATTATAACATTGAGGATATAATACAACTATTTTGTGATACACAGAAACCTAAACCAAAACCCATAACTTGTATTCTCAGTGATAATACGGATGATATACCTTCACCTCAAAATTTAGATAAATCAAAAAAGAACCTCGTCATCTTTGATGATTGTGTTAATGAGAGAAACCAAACAGTAATGGGATAGCTACTATACAAGAGGGAGACATTCTTCTTGTAATTGTATTTATCTTAGTCAGTCATATTTTCAACTCCCTCGACGCTCAATAAGAAACAATGCTAATACTTTTATTTTATTTAAGTTAAATTCAATAGATGTAAATAATTTTTGGAGAGATAATTGCTCTACGTTATGTAGTAAAAAAGAATTTGAAAATTATATGAAACACACGATTGGAAAATATAAATATATTGTTGTGAAACAAGATGAGATATTAAAGGATGTATTTTTATTTTAAACATAATTACATATATAAATGACAACAATTATTATTAACCTTGTGGGTAAATCTGCTTCTGGAAAGAACTTTCATAAATCTAAACTCTTGAATAGTAAAAATGAAAAGATTGTAAGTTTTTAAAAAAAAACACCCTATGATTCGTTTTGTGAGTACTACAACCAGAGCAAAGCGACCTGGAGAAGTAGAAGGGAAAGATTATTACTACATTTCAATGGAGGAACATATGTGATTGAGGAACGAAGGTCAAATATTTGAGGAGGTCTCTCTTGGTTCTACAAAATATTCACATTGTAAGAGTGAGTTAAATAAAGTAAAATCTAATGGTCTTGGGATTTTAGAAACTAATCCTGAAGGAATGAGACAAATTATTAAACAATTGTGTGGTGATGGAGTTAAGATTTTATCATTCGGTTTTGATATCGATGAGGAGACTCAACGCAAACGTATGAAAAGCAGAGATACAAGTATTAGTGAAGAAGAAATAACAACTCGTATTAATACCAATAAAGAATTTGATGAAATATTTAAAGAAAAAGATTTATTTCAACACATTTACTATAATGATGAAGAAAAGGAAAATTTTCCCATTGACCTTTACAATTTATTAAATGATATTTTTCAATACTAAATGAATGCCGAAGAAAGAGCAAGAAAGTTTAAGGAACATCAAGAGTTGGTTTCAAAAGTTGTAAAGCAACAGGAAGAGATAAAGAAGAAACGGAGAGAGAAACTAACTGGTGAAGAAGCCTTTGAAAGAAAACAAGAGAAATTTTTTAAACCGCTTTTAAAAACTCAACACCCTACAGTTCCCACGGTAGAATTTACTCCGAAAAAACTTCAAATGCTCAAAGATTTTAGTCAGATAACAAAACAAGAACTTGGAAAATTACAATATGATGATGAAGGATTATTTCGGAAACTTGAGGAGGTAAATCAACCACCTAATTATGTTGTGGAAGCTCTTCAAAACAATGAATATTCGGCGGGTTCAAAAACCAGAGCAGGTCTCATTCCAACAGAAGAACCAGCAGTGTTTCATCTTGTGGAAGAAAAGGTATTGATATTTAATGATGAATTGATGTTCTTGAGTTCTACTCAACCAAATGTTAAATTAACTCCAAGATTAATGTTTCTTCTAACAAACACCGGATTCAGCGGTTCAAAATATTTTGAGGAACCACTTGATATGGAAAGAGAGGAAGATAGGGTATATATTGAGTTGCTAAATGCACTTGATTATGGAGTTTCTGTTGCTGGTAAAAGTAAGAAGAATGAGAAGGAGAAACATATTATTGATGCTTTAAGTAAGCTTGGTTCGGGTGTTAGTTTTCTTCCAAATGACCCATCACAATTAGTTAATAGGCTATTATTGTTGTTAGGTAGTAAGAAGGCTGGAAACAACAATTGTTTTAATGAATCCTCAGCCATTTTAGATCAGTTGATGAACATGAAAATAATTAATAAATGTCAATACAAAGATATTTTATTAGATATTAAATAAGATGAGAAGCACAATTCTTAATTTTAATTTCACAACGAGCGATTACACAGCTTCATTCCCTTACCCACTACAACTTGACCCCCTTACCTCATACGAGGCATCTTTGTTGTCAATGGAAACTTACAATACCCTTTTTAATATCACAGAGAAAAACAACAAGTTTAGTTATAATCCAGGAAGTGGATATAAAACTATAACCGTTTCACCTGGAGCTTACGAGATTTCTCAAATATCTTCAGAAGTCTCTCGCCTTATGAAAGAAAAAGGTGATGAACCAAAAAATATTGTAATAGATATTCAAAAACACACTTCAAAATCAACTATTAAACTTAAAAATAATTATAAAGTTGATTTCACGATTGAAAATTCGTTTAGAGAGCTATTGGGTTTCTCTTCAAAAAATATTGAAAATAACGGGACGTTTTACAGTGATAATGTTATCCAAATATCCTCCGGTATAAATTCAGTATTAATTCATTGTGATTTGATTGATGGTGCTTATAACGATGGAATAAGAACAAATACAATATTTTCATTCAGTGCATACTCAACCCCGATTGGTTATAAATTCAATATGGAACCAAAAAATCTTGTCTATTTACCTGTGTCAGGAAAAACCATATACAGAGTAAATTTTAGGATAACCGATCAAGATAATCGTATGATCTCCTTTAATGAAGAAATTATATCCATCAGAATTCACCTACGTGAAGTTTTTCAATAAATAAATAATGGTTATTGTGAGAAAACACGAGATGGGAAAATATAAAGTAATTACAGGGGAGGGCATGTACCTTTCACCATACTATACAAGGTATGTGGGTAAAGGATACTATAAACCTAAGAGACAACGAGGTGTAGGTCATCAATTTCGAAATAAAGGAGATGGGATAATTGATACTCTAATGGGTATTGGTTCAACCATCCTTAAACATAAAGACCTAATTGAATCAACTGCTTCTGCCGTGTGCTCCGTTGCGGGTGCTATAAAGAGTATAAAAGATGCTCAAAAGGAGTCTCATAAATTACAAGCAATCAAAGAAATAAAAAAAGGTAAAACTCAACTATCTTCACAAGAACGACAAAAAATCATTAAAATACTTGGGTCAGGGTTTCAACGATTTTAATACTATATAAATACAAGTATGGAAGCGATTGATAGTATCTATGATTTGGATGATACAATTATCATTTCAAACTCCACAAAAAAGGAAGACTATTTTAAGGTAAATGCTATAACAGGAACAGACTGGAATTCAAACGGAACAAAAAGTTTTGAAATAAATAATCAACAAACTTACTTGAATATAGCTGATAGTTTCTTGCTGTGTAAATTTAAATTCAGTAAGGCTGCGAATAATACTAATGCTACACTCGTAAATGATTTCTTCTGGAAAATGTTTGATAGTGTTCGCCTGTATATTGGAACACAAGAGGTTGAAGCGGTTGATTATGTCTCTGCTACATCTGAAATGATGAAATTTACACTATATTCGTTTGGTGATAGAATGGGTAAGGGAACTGTTGAAGGTTTTATTCCTGATATGTCAACGGGTACAAACACAGACCCTGGTTATAGTCAAAGGAAGGCAATGTATAATGATGACACAAAACCAGAGAATAGTTTTACCGTAGCAGTACCTCTGAAAGGTATATTTGGATTTTGTGATTATGACAAAGTTTTGTATGGTCTTAAAATTAGATTTCAACTACAAAGGAATGATAATGTAAATAGGTTGCTTTTTGGGGTTGAAAATGCTTTTGGAGACAACAATAAATTTGTTATTAATGATTTGTGTTGATATATCAGTAAATATACTCCTAATCTTAAAACGGAAGAGATGTTAAATAGAAGACTTAACTCAAAGAAACCGCTAAATGTATCATACCTTAAAAGAAGATTCAACACGTTAAACTGGAACACACTACCTACACTTGGAATTTGGGTGTTCTTCAAGGAAAGCCACGATACCTCTGGCTCATTTTTTAAAAACCAGATGGAGAGGACGGTACTAATAAGAATAATGCGCTGAGTGATAATGCTAAGGTGAAACAACTTCGGGTTTCTCTTGATGGCACATTTTATCCACGAGATAGATTGGAAATTGATTGGGAAAAAAATGATTATGCGGAAGCCTACAAGTCCTACCAAAAGGTGTGTGAAAGTAATGGTAATAATGATCCTATTTTGGATATGGTTGCGTTTCAAAAACTTTATACAATCTACGCAATTGACCTGAGTTCTCAAAAGGAAACTATAAAGTCTAATCGAGTGGATACTTCTCTATACATTGAAAGAGGGGAGAGTGAAGAGGTTAATGCATATTGTTTGCTTTTGGAGGAAACAGAATTACAGATTAATACAGATAATGGTGTTATGATTAATATCACATAGGTTTTTTCTCATAAATAAATGGTTGGGGTATATGTTAATCAAATCAATCTTAATAAATTAACATCTTGTATTCAAAATCAAAAGCCTTGTATTATTAATGTTAATACAATTCAAAGAAAAGGAGCTGTAAGAATTGATGTTTTACTCACACACACACACAAGTAAAAACACTAAATGATACTGGTTCACTTAAAATTAAAATGACAAAACCTATGTTAAAGAAATATTCAATAGACGAGTCAAGAGGAGGATTTCTCCCGTTTCTAATTCCTTTATTTGCTGGTTTAAGTGCGGCGGGAGCATTGACTGGTGGTATTTCAGCAGCGGTAAAAACTGCTAACGAAAGGAAGGCACAACTAAAAGCTCAAAAAGAATTGGAAAGACATAACAAGGAGTTGGAGAAACAAATTAGTGGAAGTGGTGTAATTGTAGATTTTGCTCAAAAACTTGAAAGTCTACCTGATAAAGCTAGATTGTTGGTTAGAGATATGCTTTCCTCTATCGCTCAAGCGGGTGTTAAACTAACTAAACGGGGTAATGGATTGTATCTTTCTCATAAATAAATGGATAAATGGTTTAAACAATTTGGAAAGAATACAACGTCAAATATAGAACTTACTAAGTATTGTAAAACACTAAAAATTGATAATGTGGTTATTTGTATGAGAGATGAATTAATACATATAAATAAGAATACAAAGAATATTATTATGAATTTAGACACACAGAATGGTTCTCATTGGGTTTGTATTCATAATAGTCAGGATAAATATTATTTTGATAGTTATGGTATGCCACCACCTGTTGAAGTAATACAATTCTTACAGAATGGTGTTTATCAAACATTTCAAGTTCAAGAAATTAATTCTAAATGTTGTGGTCAATTATGTTTATATGTATTATTTCAACTCAACAATAATGAAAATTTTTATGATATCATTTTTTATCTAATATAAATGACCTATGTTGGAAAAGATGGTTCTATCTTTGGAAAATCCTCTCAGGATATTGATTTATCAAATTATTATACAAAGGCACAGGCTGAACGACAAAAATATAGTGTAAGTAAAAATATTAATATGAAGAATACTTATAAATTAATCAATTATCCAAACCCTACAGATGCAAATGACTTAATTAGATTTAGTGATTTATCACAATATATATTTTTAAAGAAAACAGCACGTTTTGTTAAACAAGTAAAATTTACAACCACAACACCTGGTTATACTGACCATACACCTTTCCTCATTGAATTTAACTACCTGCTTACAATTGAATTTTATAAAGAAGGACATATAGTTAATATGCGAATTAATAAATGGGGGTACGATATGCCTGATTTAGGGTATAATTGGTCTTTTTCAATAAACATAGAAGACCTACATGATTTGAATCAGTCTCGTAAAGAAGAATATTATCCACTTGGTGAGGATATGGATTTATGTGGAAGTACAATTAATAAACAACAAATACATGGTTTTAAGAAAAGAAAAATATATGATAGTATAGCGATGGTTAGCATGACAAAGAAGGAAGGTCATGAGATAAGGATAGAAAGCCGAGGAATACAAACCGATTTGGTAGTGGGAAGATGGGGTGGTATTACCTGTCATAATATTAATCTCACATATATTTCTGATACATAAATGGCAGGAAGAAGACTACAAGAGAATTATAATTTTTGTATTCAAGGATACCTACAAGAAAAGGGTGCTCGGTATTACATACCTTATGATTTGGAGCATATACATGGGAATTTTGTCATAAAAAACTGGCCTTATACTGATATTGTTAAACCCACAAATAGAGACTTGCTTAAAGTATTAAATAAAAATGAACTTCTCAAAGTTATGAAATATAAAACTCTTTTAGAAATCGTCAACAAATCTTATTGGTATCCTATTATGAGAAAAATAATTATAGATACAAGAATATCTCAAAATCCAGATGAGTATATGTATAATATTCTTTGGGGGTTTAAACTCAAGGGTAGCAAGGGGTGAGGAAGGAGTTGAAGAAGAGAAGGAGAAAAGAGAGAAAAGAGAGAAGGAGGAGAGGGAACAAAGAGAGAGGGAGGAGAGGGAGATGGAAATCAGAGCAATTCAAAAAAGAGTGGATGTATTACAGCAAGAAGATCAATCTCAACTCACCGAAGAGGAAAATAAAGAAAGAATGAATGCTGTGAAAACATTGATATCAAAAATTGCTAAGATAAATGAGGAAGGAGTTAAAGAAGAGAAGGAGGAAAGAGAGAAAAAGGAGAAGGAGGAAGGGGAGAAAAAGGAGGAGGAGAGGGAGAAAAAGGAGAAGGAGGAGAGGGAGGAAAGGGAGCAAAGAGAGAGGGAGGAAAAATATAAAAAGATGGAAATCAGTGAGATTCGTAAAAGATTGAGTGTATTACAGCAAATAAATCAATCTCAACGCACCGAAGAGGAAATTAAAGAATTAACAACTCTTATGAAGATAATGGTTTCAAAAATAACAACGTCAATGTCTTCAATTCCAGGGAGGAGATTTAAACGAGAAAGTGGTGAAGAAGAAGAAGAAGAAGAAGGAAAAGATTATGTGATTGATGATGTTGGTGTCATTGACTTTAGTTAGTTTTTATTTGTAAATAAATGGAGGAGAGAGTGAAGGCATTCCTTAGGATTCTTTATGTTTTAAAAATAAAGATTGAAATGTATATGTTGAAAACCAAAAAGGTTTTGATACTCTGTCGGAATTTTTCTGATAAATAAATATGAGTTATTGTCTCAAATGTAAAAAGAAAACTAAATCTAAAAATATCCCTTATGTTAAAGCTAAAAATAATAGAGTTTATCAAAAAGGAATATGTCAAGTGTGTGGCTCTAAAAAGTGCCAATTCATCTCTCCTAAAAGAAGAGGAGGAGACATACAAAAGTTTCTGTCAGGAAGTAAATTTACAACAACTGGAATTCCAGGGGAATTACACCTTCCAGGGTATTCTTTCTGTGGTCCAGGAACAAACTTGGATAAAAGATTAGATGAGGCTGACAATCCTAAACCTTGGTCTAAACCTACAAATAGGGTTGACGAAGTGTGTATGAAGCATGATATTGCTTATGGGAAAACCACTACGTTGACTGAAAAACATAAAGCCGACAGCGAAATGTTGTATAATTTGTCTTTGATACAAAATCCAACGTTGAGAGAGAAAGTTGATAGGTTTATTGTGAGAAATTTGATAAATGCTAAATTGAAACTTGGTCTTGGTTATTCCTCAAAAAACTATTAGGCTCTAATGATGTCATCAAGACTGAGGAGCTTTTGGCTGAAGAATTACACAAACCTATAATCACAAAGTTTAAAAGAAGGAAGGTTTATTCTAAATACACCGACCACATATGGTCCGCTGATTTAATTGAATTGAATAATGACAGGGGATACAGGTATGCTTTAACCGTTATTGATTTGAGGAGTAGATTTGCCTGGGTTGTCCCTTTAAAAAATAAAAGGGGTGATACTTTAATGTTAGCCTTTAAGCTAATATTTGATCGGGATAAAAGGAAACCAAAGAAGTTATGGACTGATGAGGGAACAGAGTTCTATAACAAAATATTCATGAAATTTCTTAAGGGGAAGGGTATTAAATTATACAGCACCTTTAATGAAGGAAAGGCAGTTGTTATTGAGCGTTTTAATCGTACTTTAAAAGAGAAATTATATAAAAAATTCACACAACTCGGTTCTCAAAAATGGGTGTATTTAATTCAGGATATTGTAGATAATTACAATAATACAGTTCATTCATCAACAAAATCAAAACCATCAGAAACATTTACAAAATTAGAATATGAAAAGGAGATTAATTTGAGAAAGCCCAAGTTTAAAGTTGGTGATATTGTAAGAATATACAAATGGAAAAGTCATTTTGAGAAAGGTTATACACAAAAATGGACTCGTGAATTATTTAAAATCATTGATGTAATGGATACAGTCCCTTGGACCTACAAATTATATGATTTAAATGGAGAAGAAATCTTGGGTTCATTTTACTCACACGAATTACAAAAAACACAAGTAAGCAGATAATACCCTTGAAAATAATAAATAAATAAATAAAATGTAATGGGGATACGTTTTTAAATCTGTGAACCCCAAACACAGAATCCCACAACTTTTTAGTTGGGGCTTAACTTTTGTGTGTGTATAATGGGGATACGTTTTTAAATCTGTGAACCCCAAACACAGAATCCCTCAACTTTCCAGTTGGGGCTTAACTTTTGTGTGTGTGTGTGTATGTGTGAGTGAGTCATAATAATATACAAACCCTAACCCAACCCCATCCCTAACCCAACCCCATCCCTAACCCAACCCCATCCCTAACCCAAACCCAACCCTAACCCAAACCCATCCCTAACCCAACCCCATCCCTAACCCAACCCATTCCTAACCCAACCCCATCCCTAACCCAACCCCATCCCTAACCCAACCCAATCCCAATCCCATCCCTAACCCAACCCCATCCCTAACCCAACCCTAACCCAATCCCATCCCTAACCCAACCCCAACCCTAACCCTCACATTCAAAATCCCAACCCTAACCCAACCCCATCCCTAACCCAACCCCATCCCTAACCCTCACATTCAAAATCCCACCCAAACCCTAACATAATCTTTCTTTTCTTCTTTTTTTTAAATACGTATTTCTTTTTTCTTTTTTTCCTCTTCCCTCCAATTCTGTCTTTCAAGGCTTTCAAGTTTGAAGAAGTAGAAATGGGAAGAAAGAATTTTCCAGCATTTTCTTCCTCAAACTTTCTTGATATTGCTTAAATCAAGCGTCATTAAATAAAGAACATTGTTCATTGCTTTAGAATCCAAAGAGTCTCCAAGAGGAACCCCACAGGTAGAGTCTCCAAAATAAAACCAACTTTCCAAGTTCCCAAGGTATAACCACATTCCTGTTGAGCCTCCAAGATAGGTATCACATTCCGAGTCATCAAAACAAAACCCCCATTCCGAGTCTCCAAAAATATAACCATCTTTCCAAGTCTCCAAGGTAGAACCACAATTTTCAGAAATATTGGGGGTTTCCGTGATAAGTCTCACATAGTATAACTGCGGACCATCAGGGAAAACTTCCCTTTCCCAATTTTTTAGGGTTTCTATGATGTGTCTCACATAGTATAACTGCGGACCATCAGGGAGAACTCTCCTTGCCCAATTTTTTAGGGTTTCTATGATGTGTCTCACATAGTATAACTGCGGACCATCAGGGAGAATTCCCGTTTCCCAATTTTTTAGGGTTTCTATGATGTGTCTCACATAGTATAACTGCGGACCATCAGGGAGAACTCTCCTTGCCCAATTTTTTAGGGTTTCTATGATGTGTCTCACATAGTATAACTGCGGACCATCAGGGAGAATTCCCGTTTCCCAATTTTCAGAAATGTGTGGGTCTCCAATGTATGACTTGTATTCTGACTCATCAAGGTAGAACTTGTTCAGTGGGTTTTGTTTTGATAACTCACAACAAGTATCATCATGGTAAAACTCTTTTTCAGGATTTTGTGGATCTACAAGGTATAACTATTTGGCTGGATCATCAAGGTAGAATTCGTTCTGGGGGTCTTGGTTGTTCAAAAAGTCTTCAAACAAAAAAATAACTTCATCCCAAGTTGTGTTAAAAGCAGAATTTTCATTTCGTATCTCAGATACAATTTCCTGTGAAAGAAAATAACAATGTATTAATTTAATACAATATTTTTATTTGTATAAATCAAGCTCTATGAATATTAAAATTAACTTTGTTAACTCTTACACGAGTCTCATCTAAAAAAAAAAAAAAATTAAAAGAAAATTAAAAAAAAAATTAATCAAATAAATAAATAAATAAATAAACAAACTTACCTCCATTGATAAGAGGTTCGAGTCCAGTTCATCAATCTGAAGGTTGAGTTCTACACAGGTAGTAAGACTCCAAGGAATAGCAAAGTTATCCCATTCCATTTCGGCATAGTAGTCCATTCTAAAGTGAAGCAGAAAGCGTGTTTGAAAAAGCCTGTGTGGTCGGTGCCTTTTATAAGAAGGGCTGGGTGTGTGTCATTTCCTGTGGAAATTCCCTGGGCAAACCTGGGCGTGTCTTAACTGGAAATGATGTGATGGAAATTCCCTGAAAATGATGTAATGTATTACCTGGAAATGATACAATGCTGAAGAGTTTATAAAGTGGGTGGGACTTAACAAAGTGGGTGGGGCTTCGCAGAAGTGGGCGGGGCTTAGCAAAAGTGGGCGGGCCTAGTAAAAATGTGGGCGGGGCTTACCAAAAAGTGGGCGGAGCTTACCAAAAAGTGGGCGGTACTGGAGGCGCTCAGACAATAACATTGAGGGAGGTTTATCATTTTATTTTAGCTCAGTTAAAATATCTTGATAAAGAACCAAACTCAAACATATTTTTTGTTAATGTATTAGACGGTGAGGAGAGTTGTAGGAGAATTAAATTATTTCCCACACATAAACAAATATTTGTAGGGTCGTTGTTTGAGTGGGTCAAAGATGATTCACCAGATGATATTAAGAGTAAAAGGTTAAAAGGTCCATAAGGTCAGAAGGATCACAGGTTCACACAGAAGGACCATTGTTTAAGTGGTCTAATGAATAAGGATAACATGTCAAAAGGTTAGAAGGTTCGTAAAGAACAGGGTGAGAGAAATAGAGGTGTTTAGGGGCAATGAGGGAGGGGAAAAATTAACATGTAAGTCAATGGGAAAATGAGAGTGTCCCAGAAGCAACATAAATACACTACTAACGTCGGCTAATTCAGATTTTTCGAGTATGGCTGTACGTGATAAACAAAGAGTGCGGTTCGTAGATCGTAAATCCATTAGTGCCGTGGGCATCGGGTCACTGGGTGCGGTGTAAAAGGGATAACAAATTTGAGTCCTTACGCTATTATTATATAGACTAGCCGAAACCCGTGGAACATCCACAGAAGGGAGGATGTGGTGTATGGATAGAGTGTACCATTATGGATGGCATAGGGGAGCGCTCATGGGATCTTCTTCTTCCGTTAAGCTCCAATTTTTTCTCTTTAAGTTAAGTCCAATCAGTCCTCTCTGCTGGAAGTGCTCAGGCCATGCCTTCCCGCTCTCATACTTTTATTGCCGTTCGGTGTAGAAAGGGATTGACATATCGTTCGTCTGTTTCAGCTCGTTATCTTTAAGCTTCCTTACGTCTTGCCACCTGCTACACCTCTCTGAGTTACGAGGATTTATGCAATGCACCCTGAGTATCGCAACGTCACTCCATTTAACTTTATTAAAATGACGATAACGACGTTTCCTTATATATCCTAATTTAAAATGTTCAAGGGAATAAAAAGACCATTTGGTTCACACCACCCATGTTCACACCACTCGACTGTCCAATCAGCGGACGGCTCGCTGCGCCTTCGCCCAGCAGACGCCAATACGATGGCGTCGTAAGATGGCGTCGTATCGGTAGTTAATCGGATGCTTTTGGGCCCCAACGTCGGCGAATTCAGATTTTTCGAGTATGGCTGTACGTGATAAACAAAGAGCGCGGTTCGTAGATCGTAAATCCATTAGTGCCATGGGTATCGGGTCACTGGGTGCAGCGTAAAAGGGATAACAAAGTCGAGTCCTTACGCTATTATATATATAAACAGAAATCGGGCGCTATTTTTGACTCACCCTGTATTTGTCGAATTATGACGTCATAATTAAGGCACCGATGGCATCACCATCAATATATCCTATTCACCATGGTGAGTACTTGACAATGAGCCATGTTTCAATTTTTTCCATGGAGCGGTTTGGGAAATATAGAGGTGTAACTTTTTTCCAAGATGGCGTCCGTACCACGTGACCTATGACGTCATAATTATGAATGAAAAATTATGCAGGCGGAGGTGCTTCTATGGTAAACTTTTGTGTCAATCGGACCAACGATTGCCGAGAAAATGAATTTTTAAAATGCAGACACGTGCGGCACACGGCACACATAGTACGTAACTGAATGCTTAACCCTACTTTTCACTTCGCGAGTGCAGGGTAACAACAGCAACTTCAAACTATCATATCTGTGAGTTGAGACTGATTTTTTTAAAGGGGTGAAGCCACTCAATATTTGGCTTTGTCTATCCATAAATAATCAAGAAGAAGAACATTTATAACCCACACTTTTTATTATAAAGGTTTCTTAAGGGTAATTCTTATGGCTTTTTAAGGGTAATTCTAAAGGGTTCCAAAGACATTCTAAACGGTTCCAAATGGTAATTATAATGGTCCTAAAGGGCAATTCTAAGGAGTTCTAAAGGATAATTCTAGAAGGTTCTAAAGGGTAGTTCCAATGGGATTAGAAGTGTAATTCGAAAGGTTTCTCAAGGGTAATTTTAAAGGGTAATTCTAAAGGTTTCTAAAGGGTTCTAAAGGTTCAAAAGGGTAATTCAAAAGGGTTCTTCAAAAGGGTTCTAAAGTGTAATTCAAAAGGGTAGTTAAAAAGGGTTCTAAAGGGAAATTCAAAAGGGTTCTAAAGGGTAATTTTAAAGGTTTTGAAAGGGTAATTGTAGAGGGATCTAAACGGTTCAAAAGGTTAATTCAAAAGGGTTCAAAAGCGTAATCACCCTGCGCTCGCGAAGCGAGAAGCTGGGTTAAGCATGCAGTTACGTACGTGTGTGTGTGTGTGTGTGTGTGTGTGTGTGTGTGTGTGTGTGTGTGTGTGTGTGTGTGTGTGTGTGTGTGTGTGTGTGTGTGTGTGTGTGTGTGTGTGTGTGTGTGTGTGTGTGTGTGTGTGTGTGTGTGTGTGTCGTACATGTGCTGTGTGCCGTGTGCCTTACTTGTCTGCATTTTAAAAATTCATTTTCTCGTCAACCGTTGGTCCGATTGACATGAAATTTTCACCACAGGAGGGCCTCCTCCTGTAGAATATTTTAATGATTATTATGACGTCATGTGTTGTGAAGGCGCCATTTTGGAAAAACTTCGCACCTCTATATCTCTGAAACCACTCCATGGAAAAAATTGAGACCTGGCTCAGTGTCAACTACTCCCCATGGGGAATAAGACATGATAATGATGATGTCATCGGTGCCTTTGTTATGACGTCATAATTCGACAAATACAACACTTACCCATCCGATCATTATTTTAAAAAATTCAGCAACTGTTGGTCTGATGGACACGAAATTTTCAATTCTATTAGAGAATATAAATGTATGTCATTGCTCACGTGGTCTAGCAGCCATATTGGATCAAAGGAAAAAAACGTTCAAAAACAGAAGAGTTGGCTCACAACAAGTTGACTGAGCAGGGTAAGTATTCTATGAATACCATCTAGTTATTGTTAGCCGTTGTGATTGACTTCATATAACTACATAAATTATTTATTTACTCGTAAAAAAGCCCATCAAATATGACGGTTTGGAACAGTTTATTTGACAGTGCAGCCTCGGGATCATGCCAAAGTCTGAATCCTCGGCCTCGTGTCACATGTGCTTATAGCTTCTTTATTTATTAGACATCCTACGGACGTAAATGAACACTCATTTTACTCAGCGCGCTTGGCACATCATATGCAGTGAATTCCACCTCCCTGTGCCTTGTATTTATTATTTAAAAAAAAACACTTCTGTACACCGCCCCTTGAGGCTTGGTTTGCAAGCCACCGTCTACAATTGCAATAGCAGAGACATAATTACTCTTTTATGGAAAATGTTTTTACATGTTTGGTTTAGCCTCAAAAATAGACGGTAGTGAACGCACATTCATGTTAAAATATTAGCCTTTAAAACATTCCCTTACAAAGGGGGACAGACATTTGTACAGACACACAAACCGACTGTGTTTATATGGTAGATATTTGCCCAACGTTTTGTTCATAAACACATGATTTTTCCCTCAAAAAACACAAAATATAAAAGAGTGGCATGAAAGGAGTTATTTTGTACCACAAGGTGAAATCAGCCAAATGTACGTGAAGGAAATCCTCCTCAAGAAGAAAGTGCAATAGCAACTTGGTGTAATCAGCACACTTATTAGCACAACTCCACTGGACAGGCGTATTGACCACTGGCAACCAATATAACTGACACAAGAGATGCAAAGGATACAAAACAATGCTTTTGAGCAAGAATCCTCAATTATTGGATGAGGACCCACCTTAGCGCTAATACACTGCATCAAAGCATGTCTATCTGGCACTCTGTCCATTGGGCAGCAATACCAGTGCGGTCAGTGTGCTGTGTATCGTGAAGAATGCATTGATATAGATAAATATTTATGCTGTAGCTGTGACCTGCTCAGCATGTAGCTGTGACCATGTAGCAGCATGTAATTGGAATTGAAAAATGTTTTATGTTCATGTCAAATGTCAAAACAACAAATAACCAATGAGGGGAAAGAGCCCTCCACAATAAACATTCCATCAAGCAATATTACATACAGTGTATAAAATATTTGTATGTTTAATGTCTGGTGGTGTTCCTCGGCAGGGTGGCAGTTTTGAAGATCTTGCTGAGTTGCGAGAGCTTTACCTCAACAACAACAATCTGGAGACATTCCACAATGACACATTCTTGGGCTTGGTGGGTCTGGAGTATCTGCAAGCTGATTACAACTTTCTCCGATGGATTGAACCTGGAGCGCTCACGCATCTCGTGCATCTTCGCGTGCTCATCCTTAATGACAATCTTCTCACCTCACTACCACAATTCGTCTTCCGCTCTTTACGCCTCACACACCTCGATCTTCGTGGAAATAGAATACAGGTGTTGCGTTATGCCGGCGTGCTTGAGAACCTCAACCGTGTACTTGAGCTTCAACTCAGTGAAAACCCATGGAATTGTAGCTGTGACCTGCTCAGCATGAGACGTTGGCTTGCCAACGTGCCCTACTCCATGCTCCTTGATGACGTAATGTGTGAATCACCATTCCGACTTCATGGCAAGCACTTACGTGAGCTGTCCCGCCGAGAGCAATGTCCCAGGCCACTTGGAAAGGGACAAGCAACAAAAGGAGATAGCAGTGGAAAAGCAGGTTTAAAACCGGGAGGTCAAGACAGCCATTCCAGAGAAAAGGGTGACAAATTTGAAGCAACTACAACAGATGTAGTGCTGCAAAACAGTCCACAGCCTATACCAGTGGCATGGGAGCCAGGTATGCGGGAGGATCTTGATCACGCTGGGTCACTGGATGGAGGAAAGTCAGGTGTTCGCTCATCTCCATTCTCTTCAGCTGTGGTTTCGACAGTGGTGCCCACAGTGCGCCCAGACCGAAGCACACGTCCACCACGTACATCACGCCCACATGCCACTCCAAGACATCGGCAGGCTATGGTTGAGCAAGCTGATAAAGCGCCAATCGCAGTAGAGTGTCCAAATGTTTGTTCCTGCGTAGTACATACAGCTGACCTTGGGCTGACAGTGAATTGCCAAGAGCGGGGTTTGGATCGATTTGCTGACCTACACCCTATTCCCAGTGATCCCAGTAAAGTGTACCTCACAGGAAATAACATTCAGAAGATCATGCGGCATGACCTGAGTTTCTTCTCACGCCTGCAACTTTTGCATCTTGCCAATAATCGCATATCTTTTGTGCAGGAGGGAGCCTTCAGCAATATGTCAGCTCTACGACGGCTTCACCTCAATGGAAATGATCTTGCTCGCGTTACACCTGAGATGCTGGCTGGCCTTTCTGGCCTCCAGTACCTTTATCTGGAATACAATGTTATCCGGGAAATCCATGCAGATACCTTTAATGCTACACCCTCTCTTCGCCTCCTTTTCCTTAATAACAACCTGCTTCGTTTTCTGCCTCATGGAGCCTTCATTGGCATGCCAGGTTTGGCACGACTAAACCTGCGTGCTAACCACTTTACAGTGCTGCCTGCCAGCCATGTACTTGGAACCCTAACATCATCCCTTATTCAAGTGGATCTCCATGAGAACCCCTGGGAATGTGGCTGCAGTTTGGCAGAGCTTAGGAATTGGCTTGAGGCCTTAAGTACTGGTGTGGTGCTGGGTGAAGTAACATGTGAATCTCCACGCCGCCTTGCTGGTCGTGACATTCGTGGTGTTCCCTGGGAAGAATTTTGCTCATTGGAATTTGCGTCTAATCAAGGGGATCATGTGGATCTTCCATCCCCTAGACTGTTCAACACTAATGATGATTCAACACCACCCAGCACAGTAGTTGTTGCTGCTGAAGCTCCAGCTTCACCACCTAATGCTATTCCACTATCTGTGCTCATTCTTAGTCTACTTGTTGTTTTTATCGTTACGATATTTGGTGCTGCTGGAGTCGTTGTGTTTGTTCTGCGTCGTCGAAGTGACAGCAGTAAGGCAAAACGGCAATCGGCATCAAGTAACAACCGACAAGAGTCATCCGGCCTGCAGTTACAGTACACTGTGTATGGACAGCGGCACGGAAGTAGACGAGCCGAGCATGCCATTGCAGCACCTGGATGCGACTCTTTACCACTGCCACACTTTCTTGGGAGAATGTGCCATAACCCCATCTATGAGCCTCGTGACTGGCTACCCCCAGGAGAACCTGCATTCTGTCATGGCCTTGAACGGTTGCGAGTCCGACCATTGCCCGAAGATCGTGCCGGGTGGAGAGGAACAGGTGTAACAAAGGAAATTTTGGGGGATGTTGGGGAACAGCCAAAAGAGTTAGCAAAGGAAGGTAAAGGAGAGAGGGTAGAGGTGGAAGTGGGGATGGAGCAGAAGGAAGATGGAGATGAAGAAGCAGCAATAAGGACTCTAAGCTACCACAAGCGACTTCAGAAGGAACGTGAGCTTCAAAGTGGGGGAGGAGCTGTCACTCCTATGACCCCACCCATAACTGGGTCTGATATGGCCTATCGAAGACTGAATGAAGTTAGCGCCTCACATCCGGGCAGCCCCCGCATGCCATTCCTCGAAGGACGCCCAGCACATGAAACCTTTCCCTTCCTCCATGATCCAGAAGCATTGTATCGAAGAGTGCTGGAGAGAGAAGGTGAACTACAAAGTCTTTCCCTACTGGAGTACAAATGTCCCAGTGTGTTGAGGCCTGATACAGTGCCTTTTGATCGCACTTTGAGGGAAGTACCACCACATGAGATTCGGATTCACGAAACATTGTTATGTGGGCCCCAGGGTCCATACATGGTTGGACCATCTGCCGGGGATTATTTGGAGCTTCGGGCTAAGCTCCACGCAGATGCAGACTACCTCCAATTGCTTGAAAAGCGGTCAGGCTTGCATCCGATGTGAAAGAAATGCAGGACATTAGATTAGTAGTCGAAATAATAAAGTGCCTTTGTATCATCGTTAGAAATTTTGCCATTTGCACGGGCATCATGCCCACATTTTACTCATGTAATACGGCCCTTGTAAGCTGTCCCAGATTAGGCCTATGCCATTTACTTTGACCATAGTACGAGTACATATGCCCAAATATTGAACACCCAAGAAGGACAATCATTTGTTTTTCTTGTGCTATTTTACTTCATTTTAGCGCATCACTTTGGTGTTAAGTGAGTCGAAGCACTCAATCATCGCTGTCACTTCGTGATATTGCTGCGTTTTAGCACCAATAAGTCATACTCGTTACTAAGAGCCAGCACAAATGCCAGAAAAGAAAAACAGCTGTGATCTTGGAGCATAAACTTTCAGCTTCTTTCTACATGGCGATGGCATAGTGGTAATGGCGTGAGCCAATATGCTTACTGGAGAAAAAGCATGCCGATAGCAGTAGCACTTTTACTTCCGAGGCCTGTTCAGTCTACGCTTTGGCTGTGAGGAGCATTTGGACAACACCGGTGCTTATAAGGACATGCACCCAAAAAAGCATCGATAATTCTGCTTCACCTTATGTTTAGATGCAAAATCTTGATCAGTTGTCTGTGGATGAAAATAGGAAGGAACAAGTGGAACTGTTTGTGACATGTCAGGTTATCCTAGAATAGTTGCCCGGCTCGGATAACAACAGAGTATGCCTAAACAACTCCCAGTTCAGTCAGAATTTCGGCTTCTTGTATCGGTATGTTTGCATTCGAATCATGTGCTTACTTGTACGTACCAGTACATACACCCATTGGTATTTGCTTTCCCAATATGAAGTACAAAGTTTATAGTATGGTATGCCTGTTCAGATTTGCTAAAGTAGAAGACAGGCAAGTGTTTACCGATGGGGGATCTTAAGAGAGGCAATAAGATGTTTGGTCTGTGTTTATATGTGAGTGCACCTTTAATGTCTAAAGTAAGTGCAAATTCCGAGGGACTTCATGACAAAATAGCACAGTTAAGAGTAAATTAAATTATGGGAGGTGCAAGCATGGTGAGGATTTAAAAGAGTTGATGAAGAAAGGATAGTGGAAACAGATGACAGATTACTACAGGGATGTGTTCAGTTACCGAGTTTCCTGTAGAGCGCTCGCCAAGTGGCTTACGCACTCCATTCTAAACCGTTGCTAAGGATCCGGCTGGCTTGGTAGGTGATAGCTAGCTCATTGGTAATGGAACACACCCCGGAACTTTAAAATAAAGTCTGAAAAGAAGGAAATCCTTTTGATAGGAAAATTAAATTAAAAGTTTTTTTTTAGAGCCCTCACTCTATGTATGCGTATGCTCATTATAGTGCAATGGATAGTGCACTGAAACAATGGATCTTGTTTAAAATGCAATCTCTCCTTCCTCCCCCATTCCCACTGCCCCATCGCTCCCTCTCTCTCTCCTCCTCTTTCTCGCATAGCCTTCAGACACATACCAAGGTTGTGGACCCACTGTTCGGCGAGTTTCTGGCATTAAAGGGTTGAAACTTCAATGATAATCGATGCCCAGCTGATGATCTAGAATCTAGATGGTCATCGACTCAGGCACTCAATAACCATATTTCAATAACATATTTCTGTTTTTCACCCAATTTCCTCATAAACAGTCACACAGGTGCATCAACACTAGAAGAAGGTACATGAAACAATCTGCAAGAGGGTAAAACACAGGAAAGCCAAAGTTGATGATGTTTTTGTTTTTTTGCGGAAGGAACAGTTCACAGTGAAGATGCCTATTTTTCTTGTACGGTACACCATTTCGCCTCCACCCTTCTTCCTCCTCCCCGCTCACACAGAACCGCCTATGCTAGCTGCCTTCACACTTCAGTTCATTTAGCTAACTCAACATTGCACAACCAACACAACGCTGCTTTTAGTGAGCCCTCGAGTTACTGTTTGCAACGGGCACAACATTTCGGCACAGAATTAAGTTATTGTCATGATCATTGATCGTTTCAGAAGTTTCTTCTTACATCAAGTCATATTGTAATATTTATTTATTATTTCTAACTGTTTTTTTAATTATTGCGTCTTCCCTTTTCCGAAGATAATTGCATTACAGGGCTTTCTCGCTGATCCTGTGGCTGATTACGGAAACAGTCGCAATCTTTACTGAGTAGTGATTTGGGTGTCTGGACATCCCTTTGTGATCCGTGATCTTGCTTGAAAGCCCAGGACCTGTGGGTCAAATCCAGCTGTGGTCGTGTCGACAACAGGCCGAACGAGCATGACCAAGACCCTATCGCAATTGTGACTTGACATCATTATACGTGATGCTTTAAACGAAGATCTCCCTGCTCCAATTTGATTACACGGAAGCGAAGTGTTGGGATGTGTGACGTCATACGTGGTGAGCCACGTAGTATCATCTCAAAGATATCGACCGGTGGGGTTTTTTTTATACAAAAGGGTTATGGCTGTAAGATACATTATAATGAAATAAACATATATTCTTGTACGCTAAACATTAGTGTTCTGTATTTCTCTGCAGGTTTGTGAGTGATGTCTGTCACGTGACTCTCTCTCTCTCTGCTCATACCCTCAATGGGTATGAAACTGATGATATGGTCATTTGACAAAGATATGGATAGGGAGCATGCTCGTGTTTGTCTCCAACAGCAAAACATTTTTAATGTAATAAAATGAGAGCACAATTATTGGATATTATTTCTTCCCAAAAAACCTTTGCTTATTCATAATTGCTCACAGCCAATGGAAGACCTCAAGGAGATGCCAATGGAGAGTGAATAATAAGGAGGAAGTGAGAATGAAAACCAATTGCGAAGGTCTGAGGAATCAACGTTGCATCTTTCTCACCGATGACATGAGAGTGATATTCCACAGGAATCGTACATATAAATGGGGGAATTCTTTCGAGGCAACCGATGGGAATCGCATGAATACTTTAGTACAAGTTCTGGGATGGCCAATGTCGAAGCCGGTCGTCAAGTGACCCAGCAGAAAACCTCCGAGAGTAATTACAGATTATACAAGGAACATCTTTCTGTGGGTGGAGGTTATGATTTCACTCCTGTCTGTTTGTCAACAAGACATATAAAAAAGTTATGGATGGATTCGGACGAAATTTGGTGGGGACGTTGGGTGTGTGGCAAGGACGAAATGATTAGATTTTGGTGAAGACTCGGATGCTGATTCCGATACCAGATTTGTTTTTTAATTTGTAAGTGATTCTTCAGCATTGAGACATGGGCAAAAAAACGATATATAGCACAACATCTCAAAAAGTTGCTGACAGATTATGACAAAACGTGGTGGTTGAGTTGGGTAGTTGACAAGAAAAGCCGATGAGATTTTGGTTCAGGTCGGAATCCAGATCCGGCCTATCAGTGGGATACGAAACGTAAACTGTTCAGCCTGGTGGAGGTGTGCGCTCTACCGAGCTCCACACACACACACAATTCAAAATACCCCTTGTTGGAATCACTTTGGCATCTTCTCGATGTGTTTGTGCACACAGGCAGCGTGACAGGTGGCACGTGCCATCCCCACCGTGCAGTTGTTGAAGATATGCTAAACACAGGTTCCGTAAGCATCGACTTGCAGGATTTTCCACATTCCAATAACCATTCTGCAGCAATGTTAGAAAGGTTTTTATTTTCCAAACAGATGGACTAATTAAGTCAACGAACTAAAGGTCATATGCAGAAAATGAGAATGGAGGTTTGTTCAGGTTCTCCATGCACTGCAGACCTATATCATTATGGAGGTTTGCCAGCTTCTTACCAATTTGCTGAAAGTGCAGTAAGAGGCACTTCTTAAATTACTGTCCGTCCAACCTGATTTCAAAACAATATACGGTCCATAATCACCGGTCACTCACAAACGTTCCCAAAGAGAATGCATTGCTTCACCTGACCCAGGAATGTATCAAGTTTTCAGGATCTCAAGTAAAACCATATTTTTCTTGCTCTACATCTTCCTGACATTGTAAATGATTTTACACCTGGTTCTGTCCTCTCTTCTCCACCAGCAGCCCCTTCGCTCTATTAAGTGTGTTGACTTGCTCAGTGAAGGCAAGCAGCGTATGCCACTTTCAGCAATATCCTCTTCTCTCCATCCTTCCTGTCTCATACATTATCCCAGAGGGCAGCAATCCGAGACTGATTCTTTTTTCCTGCTTTATATTAACTATCTGCCAGACTCCCTCAGGATACTTCACCTGTGCCATAAAAAAAACCTCACTCCAACAGCAGACAAGCTACGTTAGCACTTCCTGCCCGCTGAGCTGTAGATAACCAGGTTTTTATGCAGCACCCAGGGTTTGTTTTTCAAGCTATCAAGCAGGAAATGTTCTTACCATAAAAACAATCAACACAACACTTGTAAAGTGTCCCATTTTATGCATTTATTTATTTATTTTATTTTATTTAGTTATTTGAGATAGCAAATTCCCTTCCTTGCCCATTTGAGACATTATTGATAGCTGCCATGCAGGACATCATCGCTACCATGCAATTATTGAATAAATGCTGAAGACAGACTCAGGGAATATTTAAGTTTCTCATTAAAATACTTCTGCTACGCAATATAACCACTGAGTGGCGTGCTGATGATGAGGGGAGTGTCGTTGAAGCTGAAGGGAAAGGTGTATGCTGCATGTGTGAGAAGTGTTATGATTTATGGGAGCGAGACATGGGTAATGAACGTAGAGCAGCAACGAAGGCTGGAAAGGTTGGAAATGCGAATGGTTCGACGGATGTGCGGAGTATCGTTGAGAGAGAGGAAGACAAATGATGAATTGCGAAAGATGATGGGAATAGAGCCTGTGATTGATGCTGTGAAGAGTAACAGGTTGAAATGGTTTG
Organism: Myxine glutinosa; assembly: GCF_964187855.1. NCBI lineage: Eukaryota > Metazoa > Chordata > Myxini > Myxiniformes > Myxinidae > Myxine > Myxine glutinosa. The sequence continues at coordinate 52,843,369 of NC_136269.1, read as the reverse complement.
GTCATGTGTTGAGGAAGGATGAAAGTGACTGGTTGATAAGAGTGATGGAAATGAATGTAGAAGGAAGTATAGGACGGGGAAGACCGAGAAAGACTTGGCTAAAGATGGTGGAAGAAGAAATGCGGGCAAGGGGGTTAACAAGGGGAGATGCAGAAAATAGGGCAAAATGGAGAAGATTGTCATGGGGACCGCAAGGCTAACCCCCGCTCTAGCAGGGAAAATGGCCTTTAAAATGCATGTTGAGGTTGTTGTTGTATTAAAAAATAATTGCAGGTGGCACCATCTCTGATGCACTATTGGCTGTGTAACGTTTCCCACGTCCTCGACATGACGGAATGTGTACAGTTGCATCAACTTAATTCATTTGTTCATGAATCTGCTTTAATATCTGCCTCAAGTGTGTATGAAGATGACATTCCTTGCAATTAGACCATCACATACCATCGGACTATGATTCCCCATTCTTCATAAATAAATAAAAATTAAACCATCTTACTATAATTCACCAAATGTCTGTCTGTCTGTCTGTCTGTTCCCAGGTACCGCAAAAATGGCTGAACCGATCGCAACAAAATTTTTGGTGGGCAATCCTGGGACCCCCTGGAGTAAAATAGGCTATATCGTTTTTCCAATTTTTTTCCAATTTTCCAGTTTTTCCAAACACGATGGAATAATATTTACCGATATGAACAGTGATGTGGCTTTTGTTGAAATTCTACAAATACTGTTTAGATTTTGATGATTTGCGTGTAATATGATTTAACGGATGTTTATATAAATCGTTTAACATAAAAAAAGCCTTCAATTTCTGATATTTTGCCTTTTCATTTGGGCCTCCCAATTGAAGCCCCGCCCATAGGGCATGTACCGTTGCTAGTTCACATAATTCATCATATCCAGTTTTAGCGTCCATCCAAGAGACGACACACACACAATGATGTATTGCTTTGGATGTGAAACAACAGCATGAAGGTTTATAGGCAGCCAGATATTCCCAAATAGGCGAGACAGCTCCAAAAGGAGTCACCATACCGCTCCGCTAACCTGCCAGCCTAGAGCCATGGATATAAACACAGCAATACTGCAGTGCATGCAATTCACCGGTGTAAGAGCTGAAAGTTTGAAAACACATTCCACATGATATCATGACAGAGAAATATGTATGTTGTCACAGGCTTTTCTGTTACCCACTCAAAGTTCAATTATTTTTCCAGGTCTTCTTCTCCGCAATTTCATGAGGTTTTGAATGCACGCAACATTACAGAATGCCAGCACTCAAATCATATTTGCAAAAGCAAAATGACAAATTCCTTCAACAAGGGAGGTTTAAAGGAGATGGAAGTAAGGGCAAGTGAAGGTAAAGGACTGCTATGGATTATGGAGCATACTGGGGTAGGATTCTAAAATTCCACCATATTTGAGTACGTGATAAATAGATGGACACAAGCAAATTTAGGCATCATAAAACTTTCAGGAAAAATATAAAACGTAAATAATGAACAAATTCATTGAGTGATGAAACATTCAAACGTGTATTGAACGAGAATTGATAAATAAATACAAATATATAAATATATATATATGTACAATATATATAAATAAATTTGATAAATACAAATAACATAGGGAGCATAATTATGGAATATGAGGAATGATAAAATACCATAATCAATAGTGGAATTTGTATAGAAGCACTTGGAGAGAAACAAGTACCTATAATTATATTTGCTATTGGAACATATATACATATAAGGATGGAAAGTGAAATAAAAACTATAATGAGCAGATGTGGTATTTCTAAGTTTTTGAAATGCCATGCACGTTTCACTTTAATGCCAAACCACGCACAGCCTGAATTCACAATCTGCTGAATTGTCCTGCACTGAGTGTCTCAAAGTAGCTTTTCAAAGGCAGACTAAGTCGAGGTATTGTCCGAAATGCAAAATCTTTCTTTGGCACAATTTCATTAGTGATCTAAGAATTACCAGCCTTCATCCGCAATGCAGTGGAGTACACGGCCACCATGTGGGCAAGGTGTTAGAGAGGCCGAACTCATGTAGGGCTCATAACACACCTCCCTCTGGAAATAGAGGGCATCAGGAATTCTCATAAGCCACTACTGGCAGCTGGTTGAAATTTCTCTTGTTTTCCATGACCTGCTGCCCTGTTATCCTAAAGGGACATCTGCACATCCACTGCAAGCCATTCAACATCACTATTTTCAATTCGGCTATTTCATGCACCATGACCATGGTGAAGCAAATCACGGTGCTTCAACTGGCAAATTTTTCATTGAAATCGCCCACAATTCCATGCTCGTGTTCCATGTGAACTTAATAGGAAGGATAATCGAAACGCATCAATCTTGGATCCACTCAAGTTATTCTTCCTATAAAAGTTGCAAATACATTTTCCTGACATGCTCAGACAAATTAAATGATCCTTGAAGTGCGAAGGAAGACTACAGTTTGAGGTTTGGGAACGCCATTTTCTACGAGTAGACATGAAAGGAAAAGTTTCGGTGTTTGATGACGCAGAAAGGACCAAGGGTGGTAAGGGAGAGAGAGAAGGATGTAAGAATCTGACAGCAAGGCACAACAAGTAAAAGATAAAATGAGACAATGTTTGAAACATTGGAGGGGGTGGATGGGTGTTTTGAATTCCCAAGTTTTGATGAATTCCCAAGTGGTTGTGTTTTGAAGAATGCCCGTTTTGTGTGTGTGTGTGTGTGTGTGTGTGTGTGTGTGTGTGTGTGTGTGTGTGTGTCTCGGTTGTATATGTAGGTTTTAGAAGGTTGAACAGAATCGTCCCACGGCTCAATGTACCCATCTCCGTTTCAGTAAGGGATCATTCATGATTCATGGACCAAATTGTGAAGTTTTGTTGTTCTCAAACTTTTGTTCCAAGGGCTCTTTTTGAGATGTCACCGAGCCCCGGACAGCTTCCAACTGTAGTTGGTTTGTAGTAATAGTCCCAGAGATGTTTTATAAGATCTCTGTAAGGTTCTTTGTAATCATTCCCATTGCTCCAATAAATCACTGGTACAATTCCAGTGCTCTTCAGCTTCCAGGATCTTTTCATTTCATTTTTTTTTTACATCCTGGTATTTGGTCATCTTCTAAATTTTTGCATTGCTTAGGCCAAAATCGCTGAGTATTGACAGTTCAATTAGCAATGCCTTCTTTCTTGTTTTGTACCTACCATAAGTACTCCATCCGTTCACAATGCTTTGTTTTCTATGTTCACGCTCGATGGGATCATTAAGTTATACGTGAACATTACTTCCTTGTTTTCAATGACCCTTTTGGTTTATATTTGCACGAGCTTTCTGAAACTGGGATTTTTTTTTAGCAGATGTGCCAGTGGATTTTTCTACATACTTTGTTGTGCCTTACTGTGTACAGATGTTCTGACATGAGTTTTCTTTACATCCTGATAGGAGATGGCTTGTACTTTCTGTTTCTACATTGCAGAACCTGCACTTGTCCAATTGACTAAGTCCCGCCATTTTCGCAAAGCCATTGGTGTAGTTTATTTTGTCTTGGGCATTTATGATTCGTTATCCATCCCGGTTGAGCTGACCTCTTATTCGCCATTTCAACGAGACCTTTTTGTCTATGTCCATTCTGTCAGTCTTTTAAAAATATTTCTCCCTGCTTTTTTATATGTCTATATTTTGCCTTATATATTTCTTTCGTCTTTTTTGCAATAGTTGGTGCTGTATTCATTGCTGTTTTGCTTTTTGGTTTCATATGTGACATATTCTATCTGCACATGTGTTTGGATATGTATTGCTCGGTAACCTAGCGATACCTTTTCTGGCTTGTTGTCTTTGTTTTGGCACACAAATTGGATTTGTTCGTTTATTGACCTCTTCACGTACACAGCACAGTCATTCTGTGCAGTTGGTTGAGCTCCATCAGGCCGCCACCTCCTTCTCGTCTCGACAGCTACATTCTTGGGATGTATCGATTTTTGTAGAACATTTTGTGGATGGTGATGAGTTTCCTTGTTTTCATATCTAGCTTACTGATTTATGCTTGTGGCCAGTTTATTATCCCATGGGTGTATTGGAATAATGGTATTCAAGTTGGTTTATGCCTTTGATTTTGTTCCTTGGAGAAAGGTATGTTTTCAGGATCATCCTCATTCTCTGTCGGTAATTCTTTGGTAATTGTTTTGCGCCTTTGTTTGTGACATATTTGGTGGTCCTCTTCTACCCGTATTTGTATGGTGCTTCGTTATATAGCTCCTGTATTGTTGTATCTCGTCGATTTTTGAGTGGTCCATTTTTGTTCGTCACCTTGTACAAATGTACACTTGGCACACCTATCCAGCGAAATTCCATTTGAATGTCATTGGAGTACCGTTTCACTAATTTTGATTGTTCTGCCAATTTTTTGTCCATTGGTGCAAATAAATTGTCCATATACAGTACAGTAGATGTGTCACCTTTCCGTTTCTTCGGACGTTCTATTATTTGATGTCAGGGTTTATCCGTGTCCTTGCTCATCAACGAGTTTGCACAGTGGGTCCAGAGCCAGGCAGAAAACAGGATAGGTGAATCGCTGTCTCCATGGAAGATTCCTCAATGTATCTTGACCCCTGGTATTTCGATCTTTCCTTCCGAGTGCTGTAATATAAATATGGTATTCCAAAGCTCCATTGATTTTTCAATCAGTTTTCAAGATTATTTAGGGGTTGATCTTGTATACTTCCATGCGTTTTATCATCCATGTATGTGGGACCTTATCAAAAGCTTTTTTACAGTCTATCTCGGCTGTCGATAATTTGATTCTCCTCGTTTTACAGATTTTGAGGATGGCCTTATTTAGTAGTAGGTGGTCTATTGTTCCATAACATCCTCTTACATCTCTTCTGTTCTGCCTCTACACCTCCTTGTGTTAGGTGGTGGTACATCATTTCTGTGAATCCCATTATGAGTTTTATGTTGTTGGTAGACATGTTATGTTATTGGTTTATATTTGCGAGGTAATTAGGTTACTTCCAAATTTGGGATGAGGAAGGTGTTACCTTCTGTGAGCCACTCATTCATTACCTTTTCCTCTTGGATAAAGTTGGTGAATGCTCAAGCGTATTGATTGTGGAGCATCGATTTGCTTTCGCCAGATGTTTAGGTGTGTGTGTATGTGAGGGGAAGTGGAGGAGGGGAGGGGGGAGGGAGCGGCCCTAATTCCCACTCTCAAACATTTAATAATATGCCTTTTCCGCCTAATAGTTCAGTTATACGTACAGTCCTTACTTCATTGCATTACTGCACTACATTATTTTGATACAGGTGAGTAAACTAAACATCTAACACAAATGTTCCTCTTACATTTAATGTGAGACCTTTCATTACCTCTGCCACCAAAGAGTAATTCACCCTTGGACTGTTTATTACTTGCAAAATCGAAGTTTTTCAAGTATATTGGTCGCTTGCGTTTGTCATTCTGTCTGTCTGTCTGTCTGTCTGTGTGTCTGTGTTTGTTACTTGGCAAAAAAAAAAAAAATTTTTTTGCAAGTACGTTGATCACTCCGGTTTGTGTGTGTGTGTGTGTGTGTGTGTGTGTGTGTGCGTGTGTGTTTGTCTGTCCGCTCACTTATACTTGCCTACAGGTCACTATTTTAAACTGATCTTTACGAAACTTCACAAATGGTAGAATTTGTGGTCCGACGGAATCCTATATATTTTTGAGGTCAAAAAGTCAAAAGGTCAACATAGGCCAAAGGTCAACCACTTTTTTTGAATCCTTGAAATCCTCAATGTACATCCGATTGACCTGAAATTTGAATAAGAGTTACATATCAGCATACTGAATTCAACCACCAACTATTTTTGAGATCAGCATAGGCCAAAATGTCAACATAGGCCAAAGGTCAACCACTTTTTCTGAATTTCTAAAATCCTCAATTTTCATCCAAAAAATTTGAAATTTGAAGAGGATTTACACATCAGCTAACTGAATTCAACCACCAACTATTTTGAGATCAGTGTAGGCCAAAAGGTCAACATAGGCCAAAGGTCAACCACTTTTTTCAAATTTCTAAAATCCTCAATTTTCATCCGGTTGACTTGAAATTTGAAAAGGATTGACATATCGGCTAACTGAATTCAACCACCAACTATTTTTGAGATCAGCATAGGCCAAAAGGTCAACATAGGCCAAAGATCAACAACAATTTCAAATTTCTAAAATCCTTAATTTTCATCTGATTCACTTGAAATTTGAATGGGATTTACATATAAGCTAACTCTATTCAACCACCAACTATTTTTGAGATCAGCATAGGCCAAATGGTCAACATAGGCCAAAGGTCAACAACAATTTCAAATTTCTAAAATCCTCAATTTTCATCTGATTCACTTGAAATTTGAATGGGATTTTCATTTCAGCTGAGTGAATTCAACCACAAACTATTTTTGAGATCAACATGGGTCATAAGGTCAACATAGGCCAAAGGTCAACCACATTTTTCAGATTTCTAAAATCCTCAATTTTCATCCGATTGACTTGAAATTTGAAAAGGACTTTCATATCAGCTTACTGAAACCAACCACCAACCATTTTTGAGGTCAACATAGGCCAAAAGGTCATCAGCCAGATTTCTAAAATTGCCAATTTTAAACCGATTAACTTAAACTTTGAATACGATTTGTATATCAGGTCAATGAATTCAACCACTAATTATTTTTGAGGTCAAAAGGATGCTCCACTGAGTGCCATTCTACTTTGTTCTGTTTTGCCAAGTGTCACTCTATGAGTGATTTTTCATTTGTTTGTTTGTCACTGGCCTACAGGTCACAATTCTAAACCGAGCGTCATGAAACTTCACCAAGTTGTAGAGGTCGTCACAATTGAGAAGACTATTGATTTTGAGGTTAAAGGTCAAATGTCATCTGGAGGTCAAATTTCTAAAATCGCCATTTTAAATCCGATTGACTTGAAAATGTAACAGCCTTTGCTCATTGAGTCACTAATAGACCGGGAGCTAAATCTCATAGGGGCCTAGATTAATGAGTTTGTTTACCACCCACTGCATAAAAGGTTTGACACCATAGGTAGTTAGTATGGACCCTCGAGATCACTGCTGGGTGGCACTTTCTCAAAGGGTCTCAAATTGTGGTGGCACTTTTTTCTACAGGTCATTTTCTAAACCGACATGTAAACGCCGTGAAAAGCAATAATATTAAGGGGTGGGGGAAACATAATTTACTATTTCTTAACTTTTTAAAATCACAATGAAGTCATTTTGGTATCAATATGTGCCTAATGGAATGGTCTAACAGTCTAACTCTAATGCAACTGTATAGCAACACAATAGGTTTTGGAGGAGGTATTAACCAAAATAGGGGGGAGGGAGTGACAAATAATGCTCTTTTTTGGTATCATTTTTTATATAAAATTCAAAACTTAATATTATTATTGCTTTATTATTGCTTTAATATTCCCAATTTCAAAAACAAACGCAAACGCAAGCACCTCTCCTTGTGAAAATGTTGGCTTCAGTATGACCCAAACATAAGTATACTGTTGCGGATATGAGATTGGCCTCCATCCATATCCGCTTGTAAATATTCCCCTATTTCCTCCATACTTCCCAACTATCCCCAATCCCCCATTCCCTAGTCCCATTTTCTGTAAACAACACTCTGTAGACCGGACCTTCCCCTATTTCCCCCATTAAATGTCGCATCCAGGTCCACCGCATCTCACGTAGACAACTATAGGACATCTTGCTAGTTATTCTTAGTCTATGTCAGTTAAGGACTCGTTTCCATTAATTCTGACTCTTCGTTGCACCAGAATGTGATTGTATGGCACCGTTAGGAAGTTTAGGACCTCCCAATACCTCCCCGCAGCTCTTCCTCACGGTTCAGCAACAACAACAACAACAGCAACAACAACGGCGGCGGCGCGGGGAGTGCACGTCCTCACTCCGGCTTGGTGAGCCGCCATTGAACATGTGCTCGACGGGGTTACCACGTAGGGGCTCGCTGTCAGCTCCTCGTCAGGGGCGGAGCCCCGTAACCCCCCGCACCCAATAGAAGCGGCGGACCGATCCCATCTGGGCGGAGCCAACGAGCCGAGGGCGTGTCACTCCCCGCTGAGCATGCGCAGGAAGAGGGAGGTGACGTCAGATGCGCGCTGAACTTGAAGCGAGAAGGACGCCACCTCCGAGCGCTGTGACACCTCCCTGCATCTTTTGGACCGAGCTGTATCCTGTCCCTGAGCCAAGGTGCACCTTGTGCTATCGACTGCCTGTCCTTCCCTGCCATCAATCCCTGTGTAAGTCAGTCTTGTCCCGTTTGTCTGTGGTCTGTCGGGGATAGATAAGATTGTGTCTAAGTGCCTATCTCTTCTGTGCTTTACCTCTTACCTTGTAATCTACCCTTTTTTCTCCACCACCAATTATATCCTCCCCCGGAGGTCTTGAGAACTGTACCCCTTGTGTCGTTTCATTTATCCCAGCCGTTGTGTCCTTTCCTTCATTGATTTAGCATAGCGCGATTTGGTCAACGTCGGGTGGAATCGGGTAAACTGTGCGAACACGGCGGCCATTCCGCTCGGCCCATCATAACATCTTAATCCGCGTGTCCGTAACAATTGGTGTCGGGAAGTGGGATTGGACCCGAAGCGCGCTTCACGCGCTCGAAATTATTAACGGCGAAATTTGATTTTGTTTTACAAAAATAAAAACCCGAATTTTGAAAGTCGCGCTATGGCAGATCAAGACGGCTGGGTTCCGGTAGAGGAGAGTGAGGCAGGGTCGATCCAGGACCAAATTGAGGGACATGAGGAGAGCGAAGCAGTGAGGGCGGCAGGTTCGCAAAATGGCGCCTCGCACATGGCCACGGCGACCGCGCCCGCGACCGTAGCAGCGCCACCGGTGGATTTGAACCTTTTTATGATGCAAATGAAGGCCCTTATGGAAAAGAATAGTGAGCAATTGGGAGACCAAATTAGAGGTTTGAAAAGCAGTATGGGACAAATGGGGAACCGGATGGATGCTCAGGGTGAGCGATTGGAGGGCCAAATGGGGTCCAATAGCGAGAAATTGAGGGAGGACATGGGGTCCAATAGCGAGAAATTGAGGGAGGACATGGGGGCCAATAGCCAACGGTTAGAACAAAGGATGGGGGCCCAGATCGGAGGATTAGGGAGTAGAATAGAGGGATTAGACAATAGATTAGGGGAAATACAGGAGGGGTTAATGGGGGTAGAAAACAGAATGGCCGTTCAGGAGAATCAAATGGAAGGGATGAAAAAGGGGTTAGAGGGGTTAGAAAACAGTATGGAAGGCAAATTGAGGGACATGAAGGACCAAGCGGAAAGGGAAGTTAAACAAATGGGGCAGCAGATAGAGGGGGTCAGAATGGGGGTAGAAACTAAATTGGATGCTCACAGGGAGGAAATGGAGCAGATGAGGGTGGCATCTGGGCAGGAGATGCAAGTGATGGGAGAGGAGATCAGAAGAGGTGTGAGTGAGGAGGTCGGAGGAGTGCACGAGGAGGTGAGGCACTGTAAGGAGCGCATGGAGAAGGAGGTGAGAAAGGGGACTGTAAAATTGCAAGGTGGTATAGAGGAGTTGACGCTGGGAGTAGAACAACTGACAGTGGGACAAAAGGAGTTGGGGGACCAGGTAAAGAAGAACACAGCGGTAATAGAGGGTTTAAAATCGACACAGAAGGAGATGAAAAAGGACGTAGGGGTAATTAAAAAAGAGTGTCAGACGGTACATGAGGACCTGACGAGGAAAATGAACAAAGTGGTAGAGGTGATGGAGGTTAAAGAGCGGGAGGTGCGGGAGCACATAGAAAAAAATAAGGTGGAGTTAGAGGAAGAACTTAAGGGGGCGCACGAGGAGATGAAGGAGGTGAAGCAGAAATTAGAAGAAGTGGAAGAAGGGGTGAGCGAAATTAAGAAGCGACGGAGAGAGGATAAGAAAGAGATAAAGGAGGAAGTAAAAGAATTGGTCCAAAGTCTGTGTTCGGATCGTGATGATGTGCTCATTAACCGGATGAGGAATTCGCAGGTGATGGAGGAGAAGCGAAGAGAAAGAGGACCCGGTGTAAGTGGTGACCAATATGGTCGTGCGTATGATGCGCCAGGTGATTTAATAAGCTTGGGGGTCGAGATGGACCCGGATGTTCGTGAGAGGCCAAGAGTGAGGTGTATGGCTGGTCCGGAGGGTATGGAACGAGGGTGCGAGCGAGAGGGTCCGGTGATGGGAGAGGTGCGAGGTGTGAGTGAGCAAGGTTGTGGTGGTATGGAATGGGTAGCGGGTTGCGGAAGTGTGACCCATGCATCGACACCAACAGGGGTAGTTTTTAGAGGGACAGGGGAGGCACGGGAGCCCCTTGGGGGTAATGTACTGTGGGGGCCCGGCCGGTTCGGCCCCGCGCTGACCCCGCAAGGGGCGACGCACGGGGTCCGGCAGGCGGGCAACGACTCACATACGAGGTGGTCCCACCAGGTCCCACTCGCGCCGTATGACGGTGGGTAAGGGTGGCATCCCTGCCACCCTTCCCATGTGAGGGGGCAAATGCGCTATAGTTTATGGGGTTGATGGCAGTGAAAACTAGCCCGGGTGGGTTAGGATATTGTGTGTAGGGATCTAGCGAAGATGACATTAGGTGACGTTAAGGTTAGTTAGTGACAAGGATACCTGTAGAGGGGACGCAGGTAGATTAGAGTGGCTGATAATGACGAGGGAGCGCAATAGTTTAAAGGGACGACTGGGAAGCGCAAGTTTCAGAGGGGAGTAGTTAGATGAGATGATGCTGTGTGAGAACTGGACAGGTGTGTGGAGCAGTGAGTGTTGTGGATCAGCGCGAATGCGCTTGGGGAGAGAAGGGTGCAGGTGGCACCAGGTGTGAGAGCACAGGTGTGCAAGTACAGGTGTGTGGAATACATGGAGTATTGGAATGAGTGGTGTGGAGAGAGTTGGAGTAAGTGGTACGGAGTGGTGTGCATGGTGCGAAGGTGTGGATGGGGGAAGAGTGGACCCCTTTCACGAGTACCCGGGGCGGGTAGTGTAAGTGTTAGGTAGAGGGTATAGGTAAATTGTGGTTGGATATTGGCATTTGTGGTGCGGTTGCAGAATGGTATTGTGGATGGGTGCATTAGTGTTGTGGAAATGGCTGGGCGTGTAGCCTGTTAGTGTGTGTAGTTGGTTTGGGCACTCCACCACTGTGAGGATGTCGGCCAGGTGAGGCCGCAGGTGGGCTCTGGGAGCCGCTAGTGTCAGTGGGTGCCTGAGGATCCCGGGTGTGGATCGGGCAGCCCATGCCAGAGAGGGCACTGAGGGGGTGAGAGTGCGAGAGGGCCTTCCCCAGTTAGTTAGGTTAGGGTGAGGAGCAGGTAAGCTCGGGTGGCAACTACAGTGGTGGAGGTGTGCAGGTGGGTAGACCTGCTGGGAGAGCTACACGTCACAGCCCAGAAATTGTGCGAGGGCACCGGGAGAGGAATCGGGGGAGTGAGACCCCAAATTGAGAAGCACCACAGTTTGGTCAATGGGAATTGGTTTTTAGAACCCATAGTGTAAGTTGGCCAATGGATTGGCAGGGAAAGACCCCAGGTAATGTAAAGTTGTTAAAGTCATTTAGGAAATAGTTAGGATTGATGAACCTGTCGCACCATACGCAGCCACTTACCTGAGGTGATGATGATGACTCCACACCTGTGTTTTCTTTGTTTTGTGTTGCAGGAAAGGAGAATTGCTGTGTGGATTTGTGAGACGCATCACGACGTGGATGAGACATTGGGGTGATTCCATCTCTCCCTCCTTAGGAGGGACTGATGATGAATTGGTGATGGCAAATTTTGATGTTGAGTTGGAGATGGCAAATTTTGATGTTGAGTTGGAGATGGCAAATTTTGATGTTGAGTTGGAAATGGCAAATTTGATTGGTTAGGAGGGAGAGAGACGAATTTGGTTTATGGGAGGAACGGGGAAGACAGTAGGGACGTTTGTTGATGTGTAAAGTAGATGTTTATGGGTAGTGTTGTGTTTTGTGGATACAGTAAGGGGTAAGCGAGGGGCAATGTAGGTTACCTGGTGGGGGGGGGGGGCGTACGGTAGGAACGTACCTGTCTCACCTGGTTCCCATGTGCCCCTAGTGTGCATTACCTAATATTGCGTGCACTTTTGCGCCCTTACCACCTTGCTCACTTGTTTTCTTTTGTCTCCCACCTCCGAGGATCTGGCTTTGGGGCAGAGAGAGAGGAGAGAGAGGTGCTGGCTCCGCAGTTGTGGGTCTGTACTTTCGCTGCTTGCTGCCTGGATCGATACACCATATGGACCGCAATTTTGGTGGCCGCCCACCATGGACCGCAGTTCTTTTGCGGGCAAGCACCACCCGTGGATGGACCTCTGGGTCAACGTGGCACCTATGCCATACAGGTGAACCACTTATAGTTGGCCCCCCCTGATGGCCACAATTTAGAAATGGACGCGGTTGGCGCCTTTCTTTATTCCTAAAGAATCCAGAAGGCCAAGAGAAGGCAAGACCAGCGGCAGAACATCGGCCGGCTGCGACACCACCGGTGACTATGAACACTTTATTGGTGCACCGGATGGTGCTGACTGTATGTATGGGGTGGTGCTTTTGGTGCTTGGATGGGGTGCTCTGCACATTATTAAAGGCTGTAGGGCCACAGGGCACTCGTGGGTTGGTGTATCGATGCTGGCATGCGTGCTCTCTCTCTATGCATAACATCTGCATGTGTTCCTCAAAGAACAGGTCCTGGATCGTAGTGTAAATATCAGTCTTGTGTAAATAATGCTCCCTACCGGCTGTATGTTTAGTTTGAGAATGCTTTCCGCGATTCGGTTATCCTGTGGGTGTGTTTCTGTTAGGAGAAGGGTGCAACGTCGCAGGGGGACATATTTACTCATTTGTGAACATCTGTAAAACTGTCGCACTCAGGGTTGAGTTAATAGTAGAGGGAACTACATCTGAGTGCCACACTAAGGTAGGTAAAAAATTATCGGGTCGGTACGCCCCGAGGTAGAGAAGGGTGCAATGTTGCGGATATGAGATTGGCCTCCATCCATATCCGCTTGTAAATATTCCCCTATTTCCTCCATACTTCCCAACTATCCCCAATCCCCCATTCCCTAGTCCCATTTTCTGTAAACAACACTCTGTAGACCCGACCTTCCCCTATTTCCCCCATTAAATGTCGCATCCAGGTCCACCGCATCTCACGTAGACAACTATAGGACATCTTGCTAGTTATTCTTAGTCTATGTCAGTTAAGGACTCGTTTCCATTAATTCTGACTCTTCGTTGCACCAGAATGTGATTGTATGGCACCGTTAGGAAGTTTAGGACCTCCCAATACCTCCCCGCAGCTCTTCCTCACGGTTCAGCAACAACAACAACAACAGCAACAACAACGGCGGCGGCGCGGGGAGTGCGCGTCCTCACTCCGGCTTGGTGAGCCGCCATTGAACATGTGCTCGACGGGGTTACCACGTAGGGGCTCGTTGTCAGCTCCTCGTCAGGGGCGGAGCCCGGTAACCCCCCGCACCCAATAGAAGCAGCGGACCGATCCCATCTGGGCGGAGCCAACGAGCCGAGGGCGTGTCACTCCCCGCTGAGCATGCGCAGGAAGAGGGAGGTGACGTCAGATGCGCGCTGAACTTGAAGCGAGAAGGACGCCACCTCCGAGCGCTGTGACACCTCCCTGCATCTTTTGGACCGAGCTGTATCCTGTCCCTGAGCCAAGGTGCACCTTGTGCTATCGACTGCCTGTCCTTCCCTGCCATCAATCCCTGTGTAAGTCAGTCTTGTCCCGTTTGTCTGTGGTCTGTCAGGGATAGATAAGATTGTGTCTAAGTGCCTATCTCTTCTGTGCTTTACCTCTTACCTTGTAATCTACCCTTTTTTCTCCACCACCAATTATATCCTCCCCCGGAGGTCTTGAGAACTGTACCCCTTGTGTCGTTTCATTTATCCCAGCCGTTGTGTCCTTTCCTTCATTGATTTAGCATAGCGCGATTTGGTCAACGTCGGGTGGAATCGGGTAAACTGTGCGAACACGGCGGCCATTCCGCTCGGCCCATCATAACATCTTAATCCGCGTGTCCATAACAATACTATGAACTGAGCAAGTTGCAAAAGTCTCAACAAGAATGCAAACATATGCATGAATAATTAGTCAAGTGCCATGATGTGAATATTTATATTGCAGATGAAAGAAATCATTCACCAACAAGCTTCTTTATAAAATGTTACCTAAATATGACTTTGCTAGTGCTTGTATTGCTATGGTACACTGGAAATGAGGTAGCATTTAGCATTCACAAGAAAAGCAGCTCAAAGTATACCTTCATTGAAGACGGTACCCCATCCAGGCTGGTGAAACACAAGTTCTGACCATACATATCTTTGGTCATATCTTGTTTTAAAACAACAATAATAATGTAGATAATTCATGAATATACAATGTATAGTAACAAGATATTCATTTCTCTAGTTTACATGTATCTGTAGTGCAGGTGTATAACACATAATAAACCCCATAAGAAAAGTTGTGCTTAAAAATAGTACTACCTATGTTTACCGTTTAATTAGTCATCATCCTCAGACTCTGAGTCATGGAAGGATGAAAAGGTGTTGCAACATTCCTCATGTCCCATACATTTACAAGATTCAGTACAGCCCAAATCGTTGACTTAATCAAACAGTCTGCTCCACTACATGTGGTGCATCCACAGCGTGTTAATTCTAACAGTCCACTTGGTGCAGGATCCTTAGTCATTAGGACTGCTTGCAGAGAGTCATTCTGTACTTCCCAACCATGCTCTTCTGGGGGTGGTAAATGTCGCATGGCATCAAGGGACTTCTTCCAGACATATGCTTGAAAGTTTGCTCGTTTAAGGTGTTGAATAAGGCTGTCATTAGTTGGAGGAAGCCCTTCATTCTTTTTCTGCTTCTGCCACAACAACCAGTACCGCACATCATCAACCTTCGTTCCAGCCTTTGTTGATGTCGTATATGAGTTACAAATGAATTCCTCACACGATTGCGCTAAGTCGTCACTCAGGGGTAAGGAGTTTCCCAGATTGCCAAGACTGTCTTGATGCGTCTGGCTCTCAATAAGAAACGTGAACACCTTTCTCTTGCCAATACCTGAAAACGAACTTGTAGAATCGCAACCAGTCACTGCGTGGAATACAGGTAAGGCACTGCAAACCCTGTGGCCAAGATCGGTAGTGATGGTGTGAATAGGTATGTACCTTAACTTGTCTTTGACCCCTGTGCGAAACCACATTTCCTGACAGTGGAGTTGATGGTGGAAGGCAACACAAAGGACAGCGACATCGGTATCAGGAGACAGAAGAACAATTCGTTGGTGCTCCAAAGATGCATGTTGAGCTTCTAATCGTACTTCTGTAAAATAGCTGATAACCAACAACAATTTTATATAAAAAATGATACCAAAAAGGAGCATTAAATGTCACTCCCTCCCCCCTATTTTGCTTAATACCTCCTCTAAAACCTATTGTGTTGCTGTACAGTTGCATTAGACTGTTAGAGCATTCCATTAGGCACATATTGATACCAAAATGACTTCATTGTGATTTCAAAAAGTTAAGAAATAGTAAATTATGTTTCCCCTACCCCTTAATATAATTGCTTTCCACGGCGTTTACATGTCGGTTTATAAAATGACCTGTAGAAAAAAAGTGCCACCACAATTTGAGACTACTACCTACCTAAAAGTGATCTTGAGGGTCCATACTAACTACCTATGGCGTCAAACCTTTTATGTAGTGGGTGTTGAACGAACTCATTTTTGTCAGGTCCCTGCTCCCGTCTATAAATTGGGAAACCAACTATTTTTGAGCTCAAAAGGTTAAACGTCAACTCAAGGTCAATCATCCCAAATCATCAATCTTCCTCTGAAAAACCGTCAATTTTCATCCGATTGACTTGAAAATATAACAGCATTTGCATAGTGCCTCACTGAATTGGGAAACCAAAATTTTTTGAGGTCAAAAGGTCAAAGGTCAACTTCAGGTCAAACCTCTAAAATTATCAATTTTCATCTACGAATCGTCACTTTTCATCCTATTGACCCGAGCTTTGATCAAGATCGTCAATTTTGATCTTGATGAAATGGAGAATTTGCTGGATCAAATGCATCCTTTTTCTTGGGTGTGGGGGGGAGGGGGGGGAGGGAGGGAGGTGGATTTTGTGAGTATCATGCTCTGCATGACGTCTTCTTGTTTGTCTGTGGACAGGATATTCCAAAAAGTTGTGGACAGATTCGGACGAAATTTGGTGGACAATTTGGGTGTGTGATAAGGACGAATTGATTAGATTTTCTTGAAGATCTGGACACTATAATTTTTTTGTGATTCTTTGGAATTGAGCGATGGGGCAAAACACGATATATAGCATGATATTTTAAAAAGGTATGGGCAGATTATGATAAAACTTGGTGGATAAGTTGGGGAGGAGACAACAAGCTGAACAGATTTTGGTTGAGGTCAAAATGCAGATTTTGCCTATCAGTGGGATACAAAACCTGGTGGAGGTATGCTGTTCTAGAACTGTACAAAATGCAATAACATTATGTATCTGCGATTAGAGAAAAATCAACATGGTTCAAAAAAAAAGAAGACTGCAAACAGAAACGGCAACCACTGCGTGGGGGATGGGCTAATTCGACAATTACCTGTGTCTGTGTCGACAATTACCAATTACCTGTGTTTTTCACTTTTTGGGCATTCACTTATGTGTGTATGTCTGTCTCTGTGTCTGCCCAGGCCATAACTTTTTACCATTTCAGCTATGTCATGAAATTTTCAAGTAAGCTTTAAAAAGCTATGAGAATGTGTAGAAGACAAAGTAATAATTGGTCAAAAAGCCAAAAATGTCAAAGGTCAACAATCAACATCACATAAAATTGTCAATTATGCACAATTATGTATAATTTATGCACATGACGTAAGTGTCATGTTATAAGGTTAGTGTGCTGCTTTAGATATATATATATAGTGAATGTCAGCACACTGAACAGTAAAATAATTAAAAATTCTTTATTAATAGCCTGACGTTTCAAGAACAAACTAGTTCTCTTCATCAGAGGCGTTGAGTGTGGTGTTAAGCATTAAGTTCCGTTGGGGATGGTTCACATGATGGATTGGTCCAAATCCTTGCCAATCACAGGGCTTTCCTGCATTCAAATGACTGTCGTTTTTGACGTAGTAATTGATTGTGTCTGTGCTATGTATGTGGGGTGTAAGTCGATGTGTCGGTTGATGGAGTTTTTATCAGAGTACCAGGCCTCGACAATCTCGCGGTTCCCTCTCAAAGATCCTGTGCCAAGGATCGTGGTCTGATTCCATGAGAATGTGTGTTGGTGTGTGTGTGTGTGTGTGTGTGTGTGTGTGTGTGTGTGTGTGTGTGTGTGTGTGTGTGTGTGTGTGTGTGTGTGTGTGTCGCAACCAATGACAACCTGTCTTGTCGTCTTACAGCACGTTGGTGTTCAGTTAGCCTTGTGGTTAAGCGTTTGGACGTTTGGCCCACATAAATGGCTTCACAATCTTCACATTGTATGTTGTAGATGACATTCTTTCTGTGAAATTTGTTCACCTGGTCTTTTGGCTTTTACACCTGTGCTCGTAATGATATTTGTGGTTTGTGGGTGATGTTGATGTTGTACTCACGTATAATGCGGCTTGTGGTTTCAGAAGCGTGTTGTATGTATGGAAGTGCCACCGTGTGTGGAGGTGTGGTTGGATGGTTGTTGTTGTAGTTGGATTTCCGGCGACAAGATTTGATAAATGCATTTGGGTAGTTGTTTTCTCGCAGTACTTGGGTGATGTGCAGCATTTCCATCCGGCCTTGTTCATGGTCACTGCAGTGTGTTTTTGTACGATCTACTAAGCTGCGAACACAACTTCTTTTGTGGCAGGTGGGATGGCCACTACGGTAATCCAATACTTTTGTGTTAGTAGGTTTACGGTACACCTGCGTGTGTAGCTTGCCGTTTCCGTCCCTGGAAAGATGTAGGCCCTACATCCAGGAATGGTAGAGACCCAGCTTGTTCTACTTCACATGTGAATTGTATTGTTGGCGATGCTGAATTTATCTATGTGTGGAAACGGTCAACATCCGCCTTCTTTATGATCACGAATGTGTCGTCAACGTACCGCAGCGACAACCTCGGAGAAGGATCACCATGTAGTGTTAGATTTTCAATGCGTTGCATCACCAATTCGGCGATGAGCCCTGAGATGGGTGAGCCCATCGGGGTTCCTTCATGTTGATGATATATGGTGCTGTCGAATACAAAGTATGTTGATTTGAGGCAGAGTTGAATGAGCGTCATGAGATGACCAGAGCTGAGGCGGCTGTTGCTCGCTGTCACTTTGATGTCACTTCTAGAGTCATTTGAATGCAGGGAAGCCCTGTGATTGGCAAGGACTTGGACCAATCCATCACATGAACCGTCCCCGACGGAACTTAATGGTTAACACCACACTCAACGCCTCTGAGGAAGAGAACTAGTTTGTTCTTGAAACGGCAGGCTATTAATGAAGAATTTTTGTACACCGCTCCTTTCCTATGCCATCTCCAGGCGCTGCATATCGTCATTGCCGGGCACCGAAGGGGGCTCGGCAATGACGAACGCTGAAAGGGAGGACTCAGTTTTCACTCTGGTTGTTTGTTTGTTTGTTTGTTTTCTTGATTGTTTGTTTGTTTTCTTGGTTGTCTGGGCTATATCTCAGCCATCCTTTGAGCTAGGAAGCTGAAATTTCGGCACAATAGTGAGCAAGTACTTTGTCAAAAACGATATTTTTTTGTTTTTTGATTAATCAATTAATTGATGAGTTATTTAATTATTAGCGATTAATTAAGTACTTTTTATTTCCTTTCTCTTCTGGCCATGATCTCAGGCACCTTTTGAGTGAGGAAGATGATATTTGGACATGCCAATGACAGTGATTTGGCTGTAAAAGACATTTTTGATTTATTGATTAATCAATTAATCAATTAATCGATTAATTATTTAATTATTCGATTAGTGACTAATTTATTTTTTTTTAGTTACAGATTCTGATGAAATGGTGGGGGTTTACGTGTTATATTAGCGAATTGATTAATTATTTCATTTTTTTATGATTATTATTTATTTATTTTCATTATTAATTATTTATTAATTTTATTTCTCGTCTGGGCAATATCTCAGGCACCTTTTGAGCTCGGGAGCTAATATTTGGACATGACAATGACCAAGTGATTTGGCTGTAAAGGGTATTTTTTATTTATTGATTAAACATTTAATCGATTCATTATTTATTGATTCATCAATTAATTTTTTTATTTTTTTATTAATGCCTTATTTAATTAAATTTCGAAAAGATACATCTTCGGATGAAGTACGAGTGGTTTAGTTATGCTATTAGCCAATTGATTAAGAAAATATTTTATGATAATCTTTTCTTGATTTTAATTATGCAATTAATCAATCAATTATTGTGCACCTCTCCCTCCAAATACAGTCTCTATGAGCTGCACGGCGGTATTGCCGGGCGCCAAAGGCGCCCCGCCCCGGCAATGGCGCACTGGAGGATATTTAATTATTTGGCATGGCGGCGGTGTACTTTGAATGTATCTGTACTTGTTAATTATTTTACTGCTCAGTGTGCTATCATTTACAATATGAATCCTGAGCTACAAATCTTTTGAAATGTACATACAGTCACGTGAAAAAGTAAGTACACCCCATGCAAAGTTTTGACTTTTTCAACATATTTCAACATACAGCTATTTGATCTTCATTTCAACAATATTGATAGATAAAGGTGATATTGTAGGAGCTATGCTCCAACGTAAATCGGAAGAATGGACGCAACAAAAAGCTGGAATTCGTCCGCGTTTCTTTATTGTGTCAAATCAAATCGGGTACTCTGAAAAGCCCGTTTATCGGGCAGCAATATATATACACATTATCCCAGAGCGTTTGCCCGGGAAAGGCGAGAGGGGGCGTGCCCGGGCGTCATGGACAAGACCTGGTAAGTCGAGAGCGGGCATGCCCGGGCGTGTCTGGGCATGCCCGGGCGTCCCGGACGAGGCCTGGCAAGTCGAGAGCGGGCATGCCCGGGCGTCCTGGACGAGCCCGGCATGGTGATCGCTCCGCGTCCTCGGTAGGTGCAAGGCGATTGTGTATACCCAGCGGTAGCCGCTACAATATAATATAACAAATATCATGAAACATTTACATTTTGTAGTCCATTGTATAATTTAAATAAAGATAAATGCAAATTTTGCATGTGGAAAAAGTAAGTACACCCTTGGCTCCAATAGGTGGTATTGCCCCCTTTGGCAGAAACAAACTCAAGTAGGCATTTCTTATAACTGTCTACCAGTCTCTGACATCGACTGGGAGAATTTTTTGCCCACTCCTCCATGCAGAATTCTTTCAGCTGTGCGATGTTTGAGGGGTTTCTTGCATGCACAGCTCGTTTCAAATCCCCCCACAACATCACGATGGGATTTAGATCCGGGCTTTGACTTGGCCATTCCAGAACCCTCCATTTCTTTCTTTTCAGCCATTCCTTGGTGGATTTACTGGTATGTTTAGGGTCATTGTCATGTTGCAAGGTCCACCTTCGGTTGAGCTTCAACTTTCCGACAGATGGCCTCACATTATCCTCAAGCACCGTCTGGTACAATGAAGAATTCATAGTGGATTCTATGATGGTGAGCTGCCCAGGCCCTGATGCAGCAAAGCTGCCCCAAACCATAATATTTCCACCACCGTGCTGTACAGTTGGTATCAGGTTCTTGTGGTCAAATGCTGTCTTTGGTTTTCGCCTAAAATGTCTTCTGGTACTGTGGCCAAATAGCTCTACCTTTGACTCATCTGTCCAGAGCCCATTGTTCCAGAAGTGCTGGTCTTTGCCTTGGTGTTCATTGGCAAACTTTAGTCTTGCCATGATGTTCTTTCTGGACAGCAAAGGTTTCCTCCTGGCACACCTCCCATGTAGATCATATTTGTGCAGCCTCTTTCTAATGGTAGACTCGTGCACTTTGACATCAACAGTGGCAAGAGCTACCTGTAGGTCCCGTGATGACATTCTGGGGTTCTTAGAGACTTCTTTCAGCATTTTGCGGTCTGCCCTCGGGCTGAACTTGCGGGGGCGGCCTGGCCTGAACAAGTTGACAGTTGTTTGGAATCTTCTCCACTTGTAGATGATGTTCCGGACAGTCGAATGATTGATTTCAAATTGTTTGGAGATCTTTTTAAATCCCTTCCCAGACTCGAAGGCATCTATAACCTTCTTTCTGAAGGCCTCAGAGAGCTCTTTTGATCTTGGCATGGTGACGCCGCATACTTCAACAACAAAGAGCAAACCAAACTAAATGTCTGAGGTTTAAATAAGACAGGTTCCTCCAAGATCCTCTCCAACGATGTTCTAATCATTTGCACCTGAGCTGGTGCACCTGATTCTAATTTTAGGTATTTGAAGTGGTGATAAATTTAGGGGTGTACTTCCTTTTTCCAGATGTGAAATTTGCATTTATGTTTATTTAAATTATACAGTGGACTAGAAAATGTAAATGTTTCATGATATTTGTTATATTATATCACCTTTATCTATCAATATTGTGAAATGAAGATCAAATAGCTGTATGTTGAAATATGTTGAAAATCTCAAAACTTTACATGGGGTGTACTTACTTTTTCACGTGACTGTATAAGTGTATATATATGTGCATACATCCCTCAAAATGCTCGAGGACATATTATCCTGCCCTTGAGCTTTCTCATCCCTTAATTTCTCGAGCTATTTCTGCACTTCCTCTTCTCCTACTTTGATCTCTTCGAAAAGCCCTTTCTCAGCCCTGAGATACAATCATTCTGCCATCTCACCATCATCCACCCATTCTCCTTTGTTATTCCACCATGGCCCACACTTCTCTTTATCCATTTTTTACTCCTTATCCTTAAAGGATACCTTAATGTTTTGTCTAATATTAGAATCTGTCTTTCTCATATTCGCTTTTGGCTTGTCAAGCTATTTTCTTAACTAGCCTCTGCTTAATCCATGTTAGTCAGACTCTAATCCTGATATTTTGTAATGAATGAATGTCTTCTGCTTCTTAATTAAACTGCATACGTACAGTCACGTGAAAAAGGAAGTACACCCCTTGTAAAGTTTTCACTTTTTCAACATATTTCAACATACAGCTATTTGATCTTCATTTCAACAATATTGATAGATAAAGGTGATATAATATAACAAATATCATGAAACATTTACATTTTGTAGTCCATTGTATAATTTCAATATACATAAATGCAAATTTCGCATGTGGAAAAAGTAAGTACACCCCTACATTTATCACTACTTCAAATACCTAAAATTAGAATCAGGTGCACCAGCGCAGGTGCAAATGATTAGAACATCGTTGGAGCGGATCTTGGAGGAACCTGTCTTATTTAAACCTCAGACATTTAGTTTGGTTTGCTCTTTGTTGTTGAAGTGTGCGGCGTCACCATGCCTAGATCAAAAGAGCTCTCTGAGGTCTTCAGAAAGAAGGTTATAGATGCCTACGAGTCTGGGAAGGGATTAAAAAAGATCTCCAAACAATTTGAAATCAATCATTCGACTGTAGGGAAGATCATCTACAAGTGGAGAAGATTCCAAACAACTGCCAACTTGTTCAGGCCAGGCCGCCCCAGCAAGTTCAGCCCGAGAGCAGACCGCAAGATGCTTAAAGAAGTCTCTAAGAACCCCAGAATGTCATCACGGGACATACAGGTAGCTCTTGCCACTGTTGATGTCAAAATGCACGAGTCTACCATTACAAAGAGGCTGCACAAATTTGATCTACATGGGAGGTGTGCCAGGAGGAAACCTTTGCTGTCCAGAAAGAACATCATGGCAAGACTAAAGTTTGCCAATGAACACCTCGGCAAAGACCAACACTTCTGGAACAATGTGCTCTGGACAGGTGAGTCAAAGGTAGAGCTATTTGGCCACAGTACCAGAAGACATGTTTGGCAAAAACCAAAGACAGCATTTGACCACAAGAACCTGATACCAACTGTAAAGCATGGTGGTGGAAATATTATGGTTTGGGGCAACTTTGCTGCATCAGGGCCTGGGCAGCTCACCATCATATAATCCACTATGAATTCTTCATTGTACAAGAGGGTGCTTGAGGATAATGTGAGGCCATCTGTCGGCAAGTTGAAGCTCAACCGAAGGTGGACCTTGCAACATGATAATGACCCTAAGCATACCAGTAAATCCACCAAGGAATGGCTGAAAAGAAAGAAATGGAGAGTTCTGGAATGGCCAAGTCAAAGCCCGGATCTAAATCCCATTGAGCTGTTGTGGGGGGATTTGAAACGAGCTGTGCATGCAAGAAACCCCTCAAGCATCACGCAGCTGAAAGAATTCTGCATGGAGGAGTGGGCAAAAATTTCTTCCAGTCGATGTGAGAGACTGGTAGACAGTTATAAGAAACGCCTACTTGAGGTTGTTTCTGCCAAAGGGGGCAATACCTCCTATTCGAGCCAAGGGTGTACTTACTTTTTCCACATGCGAAATTTGCATTTATGTTTATTTAAATTATACAATGGACTACAAAATGTAAATGTTTCATGATATTTGTTATATTATATCACCTTTATCTATCAATATTGTTGAAATGAAGATCAAATAGGTGCATGTGGAAATATGTTGAAAAAGTCAAAGCTTTACATGGGGTGTACTTACTTTTTCACATGACTGTATCTCAACCACACTGGTCTCTTTCTGCCTCTACCTTTACACTTCATATAACTACTCATTGAAGGTTGCTCATTTATATGATGCACACCACCGACTCATTAACTTCATTCAATCTGAAGCTCCCAAAGCCGCTTTTCACTCATAAACACAATATGAGATAGAGTCAGAAAACTTGGATCTTTTAGAGAATGATTCGTTATTAAGATGGATTGAGAATATTAACACAACTATATTGGTTGATCAGGAACCTTTTTCTTTCGGAAGTTGTGATATTTATTCCTTGCAAAATCGAAGATTTTTCAAGTACTTTGGTCGGTTGCGTTTGTGGTTCTGTCTGTCTGTTTGTTTGTTACCGGCCTACAGGTCACAATTCTAAACCGATCGTCACGAAACTTCACCAAGGTGTATAGGTCGTCCCAATTGAGAAGCGTATTGAGTTTGAGGTCAAAGGTCAAAGGTCATCTGGAGGTCAAATTTCTAAAATCTCCATTTTAAATCCGATTGACTTGAAAATTGAATAGCATTTGTATATTGAGTCAATAAATTTGGGAAATGAACTATTTTTGAGGTCAAAGGTCAACTCAAGGTCAAATTTTAAAAATTATCAATTTTCATCTAAAAATCTATCAATTTTCAACCGATTGACTTCAAAATTGAACAGCATTTGCATATCGAGTCAATAATTTGGGAAACATACCATTTTTGAAGTCAAAAGGTCAAAGGTCAACTCAAGGTCAAACTTCCAAAATCATCACTTTTCATCTGAAAAACCATCAATTTTCATCAGAATGACTTGAAAATTGAACAGCATTTCCATATTGCCTCAATTAATTGGGAAACCAACTATTTTTGAGATCAAAAGGTCAAAGGTCAACCGAAGGTCAAACTTCCAAAATCATAAATTTTCATCCGATTGACTTGGAAATTGAAAAGCCTTTGCATATCGAGTCAATAATTTGGGAAACATACAATTTTTGAGGTCGAAAGGACAAAGGTCAACTCAAGGTCAAACTTCCAAAATCATCAATTTTCATCCAAAAAACCATCAATTTTCATCTGATTGACATTAAAATTGAACAGCATTTGCAGTGTCACGAAATAGGAAAAATAACTATTTTTGAGGTCAAAAGGTCAAAGGTCAACTCTAGATCAAACTTCCAAAATTATCAATTTTCATCTGAAAAATCGTCACTTTTCTTCCTATTGACCCGAGCTTTGATCAAGATTGTCAATTTTAATCTTGATGAAATGGACAATTTGCTATATCAATGGAATTGTTTTTTCTTGGGGGTGGGGGCGGATGTTGCAAGTATCGTGCTCCGCATGACGTCTTCTTGTTTATTTTTTGTGAATTTCCTTCATGAATTCTGTTTGGCATCAGTCTACGAGTTGCTTTGTGCCCCTCGAAGTAGCTTGTTCCATCCAAAATACACCTTTTCCCACTTGAGTTTCTCTATACCGTTGGCCTTGTTTTGGGTTCATTGTTGCCAAACAGTATGGATTTTGACCTCAAAACCAACTTTAACTCATCACAATTGCATTTCTTTATGTATATTTCACAGCATGTGTGTTATTATGCAGCAACTGCCAAATCCTTTGTCAAACTCACATTGATACAAATTGTTTGCATGACACTATTTTCAAGAATATCTTCTTTTCTTTTTCTTTTTTTGTATACTGAATCGAGGCTCGTGAAAGAGCTAACATTTACTTCACAAACAAATCGACCAGACAAACAAAATATATAAAAAGAGGGAGCGGAAGACAAGATGGGGAGAGAAGGGGAAGCACACAAACACAACATTGCAAGAGGTTAAGGCTATTTGGAGTCTCCTTTGTATCAATTTTTTTTTTTTGTAGACAAGATTGAGGCTCGTGAAAGAGCTAACATTAATCACACAAAAAGACAAACCGACACAAACCAACACATAAAACACAAAATAAGGGGAGGGGTAGACAAGATGGGGAGAGAGGGCGAAGGACACAAACACAACATTTGAGAGCAGGGACATCGAGAGAACTGTGGGAGGGAGAGGGCTTGGGGGGAGAAGGGAGAGGTATAAAACATATGGACACTGCAAGGACTTCCAGGAAAGAAGTTGGAATTTCGAAAAAGTGTATCTGGGATGAAATAGCGGGGGTAGAAAAGATCAAGGTTTTGGATGGGGGTTCTCGCAAGATAAGAGATGGTGGTGAAAAGCTGTTTTAAAGACCTGGAGGGAGGAGTGGGATTGAAGAGAGTGAGGGAGTTTGTTCCAGAGGCAGGAAAAAATTGGAACGAAAGAGTGAAGGTGAGTAGAGAGTCTTGATTTTGGCAGTTTAACCATAAGAGGGTTGCTGGCAGATCTTGTGCGACCTGTAGGAATATTTGGGGGACAGAGCACAGAGTGAGCTCGGGGAGCAAGGCCGGAGAGGAGTCTGTAGAAGACAGAAAGACCACAGACCTGCCTGCGGTGAGTGAGTGAAAGGCCCTCGGAGTTAGCTTCATCGCGGGAGATTCCAATGATTCTGAAAGCTTTGGTTTCAACAGCGGGAAGCTGCGCTAGGTGTGAGGCAGGAGCACCGGCCCAGAGGGGAGAACAGTATTCCATATAGCTATGGATGAAAGCCTTGTATGTGGTGATGAGCTCAGGTGTGCCAAGGAAGGACTTCCTTTCTTCACGATGGAGGATGCTTCGTTGGCGACTGGCTTTGGAGGCCAGCTTGGAAATGTGGTTTTCCCAGGAAGGATCATGGCAGATAGTGAGACCCATAAGCTTGAGTGACAGAACTTCTTGGAGAGGATTGTTGAGAAAGTATATGGGAGGGTTTTCCAGTCGGTCTTTTCGGAGAGACATAGTAAGAGTGTGAGATTTGTCAGGATTGAAAGACATGTTCCACTTGTTTGCCCAGTCTGTGATTTTGTCCAGGTCTGCAGAGAGTGAGTAGGCTGCAGACTGCCAATCTGAGGGATGAGGAATGGAGCCGCAGAGAGTGGAGTCATTAGCAAAGAGATAGAGAGGATTTTCCAGAGAGTCGGAGAGATCATTGATGAAGACCAGAAAAAGCACAGGGCCCAGAACACTACTTCGGGGAACTCCAGCCTGAACAGGAAGGGGAAATGAGAGAAACCCATTCAGGTCCACACGTTGACTTTGACCAGAGAGGAAGTCTGCAAGCCATGCGTGGAGATTTCCATGGATACCATAGGAGGAGAGTTTGGAGAGCAGAGCAGGGTGCCAGACCGTATTGAAAGCACAGGATATCTCAAGGGAGACAGCTCTGATTTCCTGTTTGGCATTGAGGACTTCCATCCATTGTTGAGACAGCAGAAGCAGCATGTCCAGAGTAGAATGACCTGGTCTGAATCCAAATTTTTGATCAGAGATCAAGCCATTAGAGAATAGGAAGGATCTGATATCCGAAGCAATGATGGATTCCATGACTTTGCTGATAATTGGGAGCAGGCTGATTGGTCTGTAATTGCAAGGATCTGTTTTTGCACCTTTTTGTGTAAAGCGGTTATGTTTGCCGATTTCCAAGATGATGGCAGATGATCTTTAGCAAAAGAGAGGGTGAAGAGAACAGAGAAAGGGTGAGATAGAGCGGAAGAGCAGGATTTTAGGACCCGTGGGCTGATGCCGTCTGGTCCAGTTGCAGAATCAGAGTCGAGGTTTGATAAAAACTTCTCCTCCTTGTCAGGAGAGAAGGACACAGAGTCCAGGAGCAGTTGGGTTCGACTGGGTAAGGTGGGAACAGAGAGAGATGGGTTTGGGGCACAAGATTTTGAGGCAAACACAGAGTTGAGGCATTTGGCTTTGTCACGTGTGGTGTCAAATGTGTAGCCATTTGAGCTGAGGGAGGGGATGAAGGGGGAACAATCACCAGAACCGGATTTGACCAGATGCCACCAGCATTTGGAGGAACGAGACAGGTTTGAGAGTTCAATCTTGAGTGTGAAGAGATAGTGCTTCCTGGCACTCCTGAGGGTAGATACACACTTGTTCCGAGCTTCGTGTAAGGAACTGAGATTGCCTTCAGTTGGATTTGTCTTCTAAGAGGCAAAGGCAAGTTGTTTCAGGGCAACTGCCTCACCACAAGATTCAGTGTACCATGGACGGGAGGAAGGGTAAGACAACTGAAGACGA
Organism: Myxine glutinosa; assembly: GCF_964187855.1. Classification (NCBI taxonomy): domain Eukaryota; kingdom Metazoa; phylum Chordata; class Myxini; order Myxiniformes; family Myxinidae; genus Myxine; species Myxine glutinosa. The sequence continues at coordinate 52,815,467 of NC_136269.1, read as the reverse complement.
GATGGGATAAATCTGTGCATGAGAGAGAGCAGTTTGCTTTGGAAGAATTCCCAGGAAGAATTGATGTCAGAGGCAGTAGAGATGGGAGACCAGTCCAGATGATTGATGGCTGCTTGCAGACCGTGCCAGTCAGCCTGAGTGAAATGCCAGACTCGTCGGCGCTGAGGAGGCTATCTGAGAATGGCCAGAGAGATGTCCACTTTAACAAGCACATGATCAAAAGAACCGATTGGAGCAGAAGAAGAGCAGCAGACATTTGCAGGGAAGTTTGTCATAACAAGTCTAGAAGAGAAGATACTCCATTGACTGAGATCCGGTTCGGGAAATTGACAGATTGTGTCCGTCCCAGTGAGTGACAGAAGTCCTTTGCTGAGGTGCCATGACTGGTGGGAGAGGAACCCACACCCAGCCAGCTGGCATGATGACAGTTGAAGTCGCCACATATGAGGAAGAGAGAGTTGGGATGAGTTGATAGAAGTTGGTCCATGTTGTCAGACAGTGACATGTAAATGGAGTCATCACTGTTTGGAGGATGGTACAGAAAACATATGAACAAAAGGTGGGAGCAGAGAGGAAGCCGTTGCCAGAGGTACTCCTGGGGGTGGGATGGAGAGAGGACAGTGCAAGGAGAGTGAGGAAGAGAGTTTTTGATAAAGATAGCAACCCCACCACCAGAACGAGGCTCAGGTCTATCATGCCGGAGGAGGGAGTAACCAGGAAGAGATATTAAGGAATCAGATACATCTTGAAGGAGGAAAATTTCTGTTAAGCAGATCAAGTCTGGATTGTCAGAAGCAACCTGAATGAAGATATCAATCAGGTTTGAGCGAAGGCCCCGGATGTTTGAGGTCCATATCGTAGATGAGGAGAAAGGGGGGGCATCGGGTGCAGGAGAGGGGAGGGGAGGGGTAGGGTTTAGGAGGGGAGGGGCAAGGGGGAAGATTTGGAGGGGAGGGGCAAGGGGGGAGTTTAGAAAGTGGATGATTAATGAAAGACGAACATTGATAACAAATTGGGTTTATTGTGATTTTCAAGTTAGCGATCCGTTTAAGAACGATTGAGGAGGGGTGGCATGAATTTGAATTTAGAGCATGTAGTGATTTAGAATTATAAGCGATTGAATTTTTTTTTGAAGTGGAATGAGTTGGAGAGGAAATTGAAAAAAGCCTTTTAAATAGGAAGAAAAACAGCGTGTTGTAATATACCACTAAATAAAACACTGCAGGGGAATGTTTAAACATATTTAAACAGAACCGTAAAGAACAATCTAATATTCACAAAAATACTAATGGGGAGAGGGAGCCGAGAGTGACAACCACGAGTCATGTGAACAGGGCAAAAGGTGTCAGCAAAAGGAACAGGGCAAAACAGATCTGGGGAATGGCATGAAAATGGGGGTGAAATGGGGGTGAAACACGTGGTCGCAGAACGAACGAACGAAAAGAAGGAAATGTTTTTTTTGTTGTTGTTGTTAGTTAAGATTTTAAACAAGGAAGTATGGGGTTAAATGACTGGGAAAAGACTGAGAGAACGAGAGTAGGACCACAATCGACCACTGGGAGAAAACAAGCCTCAAGGTAGGAATCTTCAAGAACAAGGCTGCAAAATACCTCGGCACAAAATACTCGACTATTATATACAGGTATGAAAGACTAACACCGATAATCTTCCAAGGGACGCACTTTAGGTACACACACGTAAGATAAATACAGTTTCGACAAAAATACAATTGTGAACAATTACTTAACTTCGAGCGTGCATGAAGATCATGGACAGCTTCGAAAAATCGTCAAATGTAGTGCAAATATTCCTCCATATTCAACATGTCTCGTTAAAAGGAACTGCAGGCATATTATTTTGCTTTGTAGAACTCTCTTGTATTGGCAAATGTCTAAAGAGTGTGCATTCTCACCTGATAATGGAGAAACATGTTAACATCATTAATCTTCTCTGTCGGAACTGGCTCTCACGAAATTTGGTGACATCTGCATCAAAGTTCCTCTCTTTGGCAGGACTCATTTGATAGGTTATTGATCTGAGCATCACTTGTACCTGTTCGACTTACATGTGATAACATTTATCCATTGCCAATTGTCTCTAAGCTTTCAAGCCTGAGTTTGAATCCCGGTCCCACTATAAACGGTCATCCTGGTGTTTCGCAGGCAAGGCGATCCGCAACAAGGTGTGTGCCATCCCTCAAATGCATATTCAATTGGGTCTCATGTCTGGCACAATTAGTTGGTGGACGTTAAAGATCCCGTTGAGTCATTGGTGAAGAGCAGGCAAGTTATTACCATCACTCTGAGCAAATTCCAAATTTCTGTACATTCAGTAAAATGTCAAGCCTGGCCAATCGGTTCAGAAAAGACTTTGCCCAAAAATCCTCCTGCAACTGAGTCCACAAAAGGTGGGAATATTGGGGCCATTAAAGAAGTAGCAGTAGTAGAGGTTAAAGTACAAGTAGTAGTCAGAGTAGAGAGAATAATTAACCGTTGGATCAAGACGTTGTTGTTTGTTTTGTAATTTATGTCAAGAATTTCCACAAACCTCACTCTATAAAACCTGAAAACAATTCTATAAACTGTTTGTATAATGGCTCAGACTTTAAAAAAAAGGGATTTAAATGAACATTGAGTATCCAACTTTACGGTATGTATGAGGTATGATCACACAAATAGAGAATAATGTACTAATGAGGTTGCGGTTCCTCGGGCGAGTGAAGCGTACTTCGAGCTCTCCACGGCATCGAAGTTTAAGTGTTTTCCCATTCTTGTCTTTGTCAAATTTCCACTGGTTATTTTGCTGTGTACGTGTTATTGTGCGTTTCTGGTTGGTATTGGTTTGTAATTCGTACAAACTTGTGTGTAGTTAATCGTTTTCTGGGTCGTACCTCGTGCGCGGCCTGGTAACTTGGGGCTTCCCTCCCCCCGTCAGTGTTTTGTCGGTTTGGGTTATTTCCTTCGCTGTATTGCTCGTTTCTTTTATTTTATTTTCTCCACCTCACCTCACCTCCCTAGACAAAGAATTCTATATTGATTCTTTCTCTCCTCCCGGACACGTGCTTGTCGCTCTCCTCCTCGTCTCGACTTGTGCCCCGCCCCCTGTATCTCGTTTTTCTTCCGCCTCTGCTCCTTCTTTCTCAAATCCACGTTCTCGCTTGGAGACTTTTCCCAGATTGTTTTTCATGGTTTTCATGGTTCTGTTTGGATATTGTTGGAATATGTTTAAAACGCAGCCGTGATGCTGACGCCGCCCTACCCCCCCCCCCCCCCCCGCCCCGAATTTCCATGTTTTAAACGTTTCCCAGTGTGTACCCTGGTCAGAATAGGTACACCGTATCCCTGCGTGTCGTAATAGACGACTAAGAGGGTTGGCGTCAGGAAGGGCATCCGGCCATAAAAACATTGCCTCAAAAAAGAGAACCATGACAATTACAACTACATATGGGCAGGGTACAGCCCGAAGTGGAGATCGGTTTCTGAGGTTTGGGACATGGAATGTAGGGACAATGACAGGGAGATCAGGAGAAGTGGTGGAAGTATTGGTCAGAAGAAGAGTGGACATATGTTGTGTGCAAGAGACGAGATGGAAGGGAAGTGGTGTGAGAATGGTGAAGGGTAGGCAGGGACAGAAATACAAGTTTGTGTGGCAAGGGTGCCCGGAGGGCGTGAATGGTGTTGGTGTCCTGTTTTCTGAGGAGTTTGTAGACAGTGTGGTGAGTGTGACTAGAGTGAGTGATAGGTTGATGATGGTGAAAATGATGATTGGAAAGCTCTTGGTGAACGTCATCTCGGGTTATGCTCCGCAGGTTGGTCGAAGCAATGAAGAGAAGGACAAGTTCTGGTGTGCGATAGAGAAGCTGATGGAAAACGTGAAAGATGAGGAAGTTGTTGTGGTGGGAGGAGACCTAAATGGACATGTGGGAAGGAGTATGGATGGTTTTGACGGAGTTCATGGGGGTTACGGATATGGTGTGAGAAATGGAGAAGGTGAAAGGATTTTGGAGTTTGCTGATGGAGCTGATTTGTTGATTTGTAATACTCAGTTCCAGAAAGAGGATAATAAGCTTGTTACATACACGTCAGGTGGGTCGACGACAACCGTTGACTACCAGATGGTGCGTAGGCGAGATAGGGGGCACATCCGGGACACAAAGGTGATCCCGGGGGAGGAGGCTGTTTCACAGCACCACTTGGTTGTCTGCGACATAAGGGTGAAAGGTGCGAGGAGAGCGCGGCGGGTGAAGTACCAACCAAGAATGAAGGTGTGGAGGTTGAAAGAGGTGACAGTAAGGGAGGCATTAAAAGAGAGGCTGAGTAGGGTAGAGGATGTTGTGGTTGAGCTTGAAAGTGGTTGGATGTCAATGAAAGCTAGTCTGTTGGGAGCCGTTGGTGAGGTATGTGGATGGACAAAAGGACCACCGAGGCACTCGGAAACATGGTGGTGGGATGATGAATTTGGAAAGAGGATTGACGAGAAGAGGAAGAAGTTCAAGGAGTGGCAGAAGGCAAAGGGTACGGGAGCAGAAACAGCAGAGCATGAAAGTTATAAGGCAGCCAGGAAGGCTGCAAAGAAAGAGGTAGCAAAGGCGCAGGAGGCATGTAGGAAAATGTTCGGAAAAACGCTTGGTTTCGGAAGAGGGTCATAAAGCAGTATTCAGGATTGCAAAGGACATAGCGAAAGAGAGGTGTGATGTGATGGGGGTGCGTTGCTTGAAGGATGAAGTGGGACAAATCGTTGTCGACCCAGATGGAATTCAAGGAAGATGGAAAAGATATATGGAAATGCTGTTGAATACAGAGAATGAATGGGATGCCAACATAGAGAGTAACCCAGTTTTAGGACCGGCAGAGAAGATAACTGAGAAGGAAGTTGAGGAAGCGATAAAAGCAATGAAGAGTGGAAAAGAGGGAGGGCCGACGGGAGTTGTGGGAGATATGTTGAAGGCAGCAGGAAGTTGGGGTGTGAAGGGAATGACAGATCTGTAATCTGGTGGTGAAAGAAGGCCGCATTCCAGTGGATTGGGAACTGAGTACCCTCGTCCCTCTATACAAGGGGAAAGGTGACCCTCTGGAGTGTGGCTCGTACCGAGCGATAAAGTTATTGGAGCATGGAATGAAGGTATTGGAAAGGGTGTTGGAGAGGAGGATAAGGAAGAAAGTGAAGATCGACGAAATGCAGTTTGGATTTATGCCAGGAAGAGGAACGTCAGATGCGCTTTTCATTGTGAGGCAGTTGCAGGAGAAGTACATGGAGAAGAGGAAGAAGTTGTTTTTTGGGTTTGTTGATCTGGAGAAAGCATTCGATAGGGTTCCACGCAAAGTATTGACATGGGCATTGAGGAAGTTAGGAGTGGAGGAATGGTTGATCAGAGTAGTGTTGGCAATGTACAAAAGAGCGCGCACAGCTGTAAGGACATAGGACGAGAACAGTGGTGAGTTTGAGGTGAAGTTGGGAGTGCATCAGGTGTCGGTACTAAGTCCACTACTATTTGTAGCTGTGATGGAGGTGCTGGCTCAGAACGTAAAGGAGGGTTTACCGTGGGAGTTGTTGTATGCAGATGATCTGGTGTTGATTGCGGAAAGT